>NC_090936.1:1116021859-1116334033 GCF_040938575.1 Ambystoma mexicanum
GGCTGTTGTCGAACCCTTGCCACATGCATTTATGAATTCGTTTGGGTCTGGATGAATTACTAGTCATTGCTGGCTCTAATGAAACTCTGAGGAGATTTCTGGAATGGACGATGAGCTGGTGGGGTGGATCCCCATATCTGGAGCAAATCGAACAAATGGATCTTCTACCAATCCATTTCGCAGAGTTGATGGCTAAAAAAACAGTCTTTTTCCAACATAAACATTTAAGATCCATTTTCTCTACTGGCTCGAAAAGGGGGGAGTTAAAGGCGTTTGAGGAAAATCACTAAATACCAAGCAAGCAGAACAGACTTCCTGTGACATTGTCTGTAAAGCAAATCTTCAAAAAAGTTGATGGTTGAGTGGTTCTACATCACCCAACCCTACGGTTGGTCCACAAAAGGCCTTCCTAGCGGCCAACTAGATTTTAAGGATTGAAACCACCAATCCCATCTTCAACCACCCATGGATAAAATCCCAAATCAGCTACTGTCACGTAGTTGCCTCTCCTTTGTTTTTCACCTGAAATAAAAGAGATCCAATGTGCTGGATACTTGAATGGCAGAGGCCCATGTAGAGAATCCCAACTCTAGCAGAGTTGCTTATTAGACTTTCAAGCCATCCGTCGCAAGTACTTAATGGATAATGCTGGAAGTAGTGGGTATCTCAGAGGTAACCATAACACAGGTAGAGGGAACCAGGTTCTCCTAGCCCACAACTGGGCTATCAGGATTACATAGGTGTCCTTATGTTTGATTTGTTTGGTAACTCAATGAAGAAAAGGAAAAGGATCAAAGGTGACGAGAATCCTTGGAGGTCAAAGATTTGCCCGGCATCCACCATCTAGCCTGAATGACCTAGCTTGAGTGCCACGCACCAGGGCAACATAGAGGTTTCCTAAACCACCTTTAGGACCACCCAGGGAAGCACCAAGGGGTTCACTATCAGCTCAATACACAAGGATCGAGATGAAAATCCATCAAAGAAGGAAATATCCTGCCTCTAGGCTCTACTTACCATACATACAACTTGGATGAGCATGCATGGAACGCAATGAGAAAACACTTGAATCAAATGTTTGTATTCTCTGGCTCATCCTATGCTGACATCAGACCCTGCATACTTGTACACTCATCTTCCACACTGCCAACAGCCTGAACGGCTTCAGTGCACTTTGAACTTGGTGCATGGTGCCAGGGAGAAGAAGGCACTTTGCCTTTGTTGCCTGAAGACTGAGGAAAACTATATTGTTTACAGAACAGTTTACCCCCAATGGCCCGGCTATATCTGGACTGCATCTATTCCTTTGTCTGTCATAATGTTTCCATGAGGACTTGCAACAGTGAGGTACTAACCACAAGGTGTCAGGGATGCATGGGGTAGCCAGACTGAGAATGGGAATGTAAGCCCACAACAACGCGCCCATCAAAATATAAATAAATGTTGCTGAACGTGACTTGGCCTCAGTTCTCATAGCTTTCCTGGGAGACAAAACATACAGGCTGAGCCAGGAGATGGAGAATTTATATCACTCTTAGGGATCAAGTATAACTTAGGGATTTTCATGGTAATAGTCTGTGAATGCAGTTGGCCTTCAAGTAGTAAGGAATGTGTCAAAGAAGGGCTGTGGGGCTAAAAATGGACAATGACTTAACACTAGAACTACACGTCAACATAGTACTAAAGACGTGCTTCTTCCACCTATACACAATCAAATGGAGATTACACTTTCTCACCTTCCAACATGGACCACTCGCTGTTATCGCCATTGTCATGTCAAGAATAGACTGCAAACAGCATCTATCTTTTAATGCTGGATCCCCACACCAAAAACCCCCAGCGCATCCAGAATGCAGCAGCAAGACTACTGCTCAGGCCCACCATCATTAAGAACCCTACAATGGCTGCAAGCCAAAACAATAATTTTCTTCAAGACACTCTGCATAACCCAGAGAGCAATCCACGCCCAAGGAGTGAAATTCTTCCAAAAAATCTCCATTTAGAAACCGAAGAGAACACTGAGATCCAGCAATGATATTCATCTCGAACCAAAACAATATTCAAAGTTGCAATTTGGTGTATTAGCATACTTCTGCATCTCAGCAGCATTAAGGAATTAATTCCCGAAAGAAATACGAACAACAGAACAACACTTAACATTCTGAAAATTACTAAAAACATGACTCTTTAACTCACTGAGCCAAACAGAAAACTCATTTGCAGTGAAACAGCTATCGCAACACAGGAGAAACACTCGAAACAACCAAAACCTAATGAACTGAAACCTGGATACCCTAGCAAATGAAGCACTTTAACACAGAACGCCAGAGAAGAAACTTAGCCCTGCCAAACCAAAATAACCCTTGTGCAGAAGAGCACAGACTGCCCTCATCACTAACCCTACTTACAACTTTCCAATATCCTACATACTCACCCTCAAACACCAAAACAAAACACACACATACCTCACCAGGAGCAGAAACCTGAAGCCACCACAAAATGTACACAATCTGCAATCTGCCTCTAAACCAAATGCACTACAGAAAACCAAACCGCAAACACGCAAACCACCCCATTTACACTCATACAAAAAACATCACCAAACCATTAGTGACTAAAAAACAAACCAAGCACAAAGTGACCGATTTTTCCGACCTGAGGCAACTAACAGTACATCAAAGCTCTCTTGTGCTTGCCCTCTTGATCCCACTAACTAACCCTCTTGAGTCCTCCATCCTTTTGAGATCTGTCAGAGTGCCTGGATACCATGAAAATGGCAGCGGTGCACAGTATAAAGAACAATCACATAACAAAGAGAGAAGGGGAAGGGGAACATTTACATTGAAGCCTAATGCCCACGTTCTGGATCAACAAAATCCCAGTATGGGAATTTATCAGAGCACAACGTGATTACCAAGACTAGAAGAAGTTTGAGGAGGAATGCAAATTCATTAAAGAGAGATACCAATAGAGAGGATATCGAGATGAATGTATCAACAGGGCCCAGGAAAGAGCGAAAGCTATGGATCGATCAGACACTCTTTTGCCAAAAAGAAAAGCAGAACAAGACACACATGCACTAAGTTTATTACCAGATACTGTAAAGATCATCAACATATATTTCAAACATTACACAGGCTTTGGCATGATAGATCAGCAAGGAATATCGAGGTTTAGTACCACCAAAGAAGAAATCTGCCAGTCATGAAGACAAAGTTATAAGTATAATTTTTATTCTGTACCGATACAAATATGAAAGCAGATACCTATCTGGCTCGCAAGCACCTTGCCGTGTGTGCCAGCAGACACTGTGAGGGGAGAGAGTATTGGACATTACAAAACTCACAGTATTTATACTTTCTTCCCCAAGCCTGGTTGCATTGTCCAGCCCCTCTTCAAGTTACACAGTTGCTAGAGTCCATGCCCTGTTCACATAGGAAACACAGCATTGTTGTTTCCAGGTTTAAGACACAATCCTTTACACCCGAAATACAATGATGACAAAGTTTGCTTTTCTTGGCCATGTAGACTCTTCCTTGTTCTTGAGCTTTAGGGTAAGTCTAGTTCCAAGAGATGAGCACAAAGGGTTTCTCCCAAGCACACAGTTTTAGTTGCTTTGCATTGTGTTCCATTGTTTGAATGAAGATGAGGCCTGTAGACACAGATAACACTTTGAATGGCAGTTCATCTGATTACAAGGTCTCTTTGCACTGAACAAACATTAAGCTCTCAGCAGCCTTAATGTTGACATAGGCTCAAAGTTCACTCTGCTCAGTGGCAGATGAAATCACGGTTAATGGCGGACGTTTCTAAAATGGCAGCTTTAGTCAATTCTATTCAGGGCATTTTTAGACAGGGTTTTCTGCACAATGCGAATGTGCTTAGGCCAATGTTCATAACCAGACGGTAGTATGCAAATATGGTTTAACAGGCATATACTGCAATTAGATAAGGATTGCATCAAATACTTGGCAAAAACATCAAAAGTAATGTTTACCAGGGCACCAACCTTACATTACCGATCGAGCACTTCATTTTTACCGGCCAAGCATGACAACTCTGGCATTAGCTGGTTGCAAACAACAAGAAAAGGATTCTCCAAATGTGGATCATGCACAACGTGCAGCTATGCTCACCCGAATACCAAGGAATTTTGCGATGCACATGGAATCAAGGACATGTTGAATAACAGAACTAAATTTGTAGTGTACGCTATTGTATGCATTTGCGCCAGGATCTATATAGGTAGTACTATTAGGGAATTAAGAACCATGATATGAGAACATATTGCCACGATTGGCAGCCAAGACCCCAAATTTCGACTTGCGAATCACTGGCAGAATGCACATCAGATGGATGACATGGAGGCATTGATGTTCATAGGCCTTCATAAAATGAACTTTGGCAAGAGAGGAGGAGACATGGATCTCTTTTTGAGACAGGTGGAAGCCAAACTTATTTGTACAATGCGGACAACGGAAAAAGGCCTCACCAGTGATCATGAGAGGGGGTTTTCTTATGATCATAAGATAGACCTCATTTACTTAACTTTGTTTATACTATGCGTCTATACAAGCTGCAGGCATCATTTAAGAATATTAGACATTGAATGTGGGTTGACTTGGTACTTTGGGGACACAGCCCCGAACTGATCAGGTTAGATTTAAGTGCAGTGGCTTCATATAGTTTAGCAGCAAATCACTATTTTTATTTCATTATTGGTAAGAATTATATCAGACCAATTAATCAAAATATAGATTTTCACACAATATATTTTACACAATAAGTCTCGGCAGGATAGCTCAGGGGCAACGTGCTCGCCTTGGAAGCAAAGCGGCACGGAGCAACACAGGTTGATCCCCGGGTCCGTGCTTAGAAACCTCTGGGTATTAAGTGTGTTATAAATAATCTATCTATCATAACAATTACTCATAACTTACAGGGCTGAGCAGTATACATAGGCAGACCTGTGTGCCTGTCTCTTCATACCTCACTGAATATATGATATGATATGGTTTTCATAACGTGCCTATACAGTGTTTCAAGGCGCGACGAGGCAAGGGAGGGGAACAAAGGGAGGACAGACAGCGATCCTACTAGGCCTGGTGTCATTCAGATCACGCAAGTGCGTGGGAAGGGGGCAGGGACAGTGCAGTACGTGGGAATAGATAATAACAATAAGTAAGTAAAGGCCAGCATGTGGCAAGTGCAAGAATAAGTGCAGACATCGGGTGCCAAGGGCTGGTAGGGGGACTGTAGGGTTACAGAGACAGTCCCAAGTGCGGGGGTTGCCAGGCGGGCAGTGCAGGTGCGTGACGTTGGCGAGGGAGGGCCCTGGGTAGCCAGTGCAGTTCTGGTAACAGCCAGGGGGTCAGCAGAAGAGAGGAGGAGAAAAGGCGGAAGCAAAGAGAAAGGTGAGAGAATACCTATATTGTGTTATCAGGGGTAATATATCAACAGCCCACCAATCCAATCATCTTGGGATTTATTATTGTTTACGAGTATAGTTAATAATGTTAGACATAAGGCAATACACGCTTATGCTTTTCATTAATAAAATCACCAAACAGACTAAAGATACCGATAATTACATACAGTATAGGACTGGCAAGAGGCAATGTACAGAAAATATCGTGAATGCTGGCCAAATTATTTCAGGCATCAGGATGTAACATTATAAACAAACTGTAAGCATGTGTTCGTGATGTGTTCATATTGCAGCACTTTAATTAGACCATGGAGCAAGATCAAGCATATTGCTAATTAGGTACAGTTCAGGATCAGTAAGAGGTCATACACAATAATTAATGTGATTCACCGCCAAGAAAAATAAAGTCAAGCTTAGACCTGGCAAGTGGCCACATAATATCGTTATCATTAATGAATACAATACACATCACAGAACGAGAGGCAACACTATTAATGAACCATGAACATGTAATCCTGTTCTGTGTATCATGCAATTTGTAATTAGATTAGTTCAATAGTAGCACATCACCATTTATATCTGGCTCAGCACCGGAAGTAGGTCATTTACAATAAATAATATGCATATAGGTGGTACCAAATAAAATTACTAACAAGCTCCTATTTGCCAATATCCAAATGTACTGATGCTATACTCAATGAGGGTGATGCATAAGGCAGGTAACCACTAGTGACCTGGTTAATTAACAGATGATACAAAGATAAACACAAGCAAAAACGTATGATGTTGGGCGTCCAATGCATCACGCGTCGTGACGTAAAAATATAAACAAACAATTAAAATGGTGCCCGGGATGGGATCTAAATCACGCAGAGCGCCGTAACAAATACTCAGCAAAACGGGCACTCACTTAACATCTAAACTGGATGCTAATGAAATGTGCACACAATGGGCCTCATTACGAGGTTGGAGGTAGCCATGGCGCTTTTAGCGCCATGGCTACCTCCAAACTCGTTCCGACTCCACCCTGGTGAATGGAGCAATTACCAGTCCAATCCAAGGTTGGCGGGACCGGTAATTCCCCACTCACCAGGGCCATTCCCCATTCCCATTTGAGCCCCCATAGGGCTCAATGGGAATGGGGAAGGCGCTAATAACGGTACCGCAAATTGCTGTACTGTTATTAGCTCCAGAGTCCCTTTGCGGGTCCCGTTCTTAACGCCTGGAAAAACCAGGCATTAAGGGAGGACCCGCAAAGGGAACTCATAGTAGGGCGGTAAGGGATTACCGGCACTGGTGCCCTTACCGGTGTCGGTAATCCCTTAATGCCCACCTCATAATGAGGCCCAATGAAAGGTGCGATTATTAATATTTGGTGAAGCGAGTGAATCATAATCCATTATGTAATTTTTGTAGGAGCTTGACACCCAGACTGCAATATGCAAAATATCAAATTAGAAACATATGGTTATGAGGTGAGGACGTTATCCTTATGAAATAAGCATGATACCCGTTAACATGGTGGATCGATAATTAATCTATGGTGGCAAGTAGATGCACAGAGACCCTTATTTATAATGGCACAACGTGCATGCCGGGCATTGAGAGATGTAGTAGAATCTGCAAGTAATACTTTGAGGGATATAAATGATATGGCCAAGGGACGTACAATTATAATCATGTTATAATCATGTTAAAATAGGATGTTGAACACAATCTAGGACACCAATACATTATAGAATGAGGAAATAACAGGAATCTAATGACTTACATACTGTTGGATTGTATCTCACTAATGTCATTTGATTACCATGTTCAACTCCTTTATTCTTTACTTATGATTTTATTTCGTATTTTTTATCTTTACAAACACCCTTTATCAGTACCTCCCATCCCTATCCTCTCCAGTCCTCTGTTATCTTTGCTGAATTGATGAATATGACTCGTTTTCTTTGTTTTCCACTCATTTTGTACTTTGAATTTATATACAATGTGTGATGTACTAGCACAACAGGTGGTTATATTTATAATAGAAAATTAAGCAGTGACAGATACTGTATGATCGTGAATGTTATTTAGCCCAGCCTAGAGAAAGACCAAAGATTGGTCGAAACACGTGTCGGCAGAATGGGCAGGGCAAGTGCTTAATGGCGCTTTGTACAAAAACCTAATTGGAATAAAGAAGAGAATTGATTACTAATCAGCTAAAACTTGTCTTATATGCATCTCAATTTAACATACAACTGATTTGATTCAATAGGACATGCGCCAACCAGAAGTGCCATCCCACTCTTCATTCTTTCTGTTGTATGGGGCTAACTCAATAAGGTACTGTCAATGTGCAGCATTCCACAGATAGATGCAAAGACTTGATTAAGCGCAGCCATCCAAGCTCTCCCCATTAATTGAGTCACAATCACAGAACATAACACAATCTAACACGATTGAGGCTATCACAAATATTTGTTCATAGCTTCCTTTCTTGGCCACAATAGGAGATGTGACACAATTCACCACACAGCCTTTTTTACATAGCTCAACCATTCTAGGACACAAGCAAGAGTGTGTCTTTTTAGATCTAAATGCCTGTAATATTTGATGCACAGCCATTAATAAAGTAAAGACAATTGTCTTTATTCATAAAGATGTGCACTGGAGCAAATCAGGAGATGCCTTGAGATTCCAGGAGTTGCACGAGTTACCTTAGAACTGATTCACAAATCCCAAAACTAAAGGAAATCTGGAAACTGCCTGAATCATCTCTAAGATGCCCTTGTGCACATCTATTTGCATCACATTTCCTCTATACCCTGTATGTATGCATATAAATAAATATGCCCCTTTTCATTGTGTGAAGTGATTTCTGTTGAGCCTCCCTTTAAACGAATCATGCCAAGCTATAATCTGGTATAATATGTTTTATTCATTCCTCAGGTACCTTCTGTGTGCACGCGGTGGTCCCAGGTCTGAACCCCGGCAGGACGATCACCACCCTTCATCCTTAACCTCATCCTCCAGAGGCCAATAACCAGAGTACAATTGAGATTGGTATCTAATATCAGCACCAAGCAAGATTTCATTTAGTAGTTTATACTTTATAATCATAACTAAGCTTGGAGAAAAACACACACATGCCTGATAGGTTAAAGCATGCTTCATAATAAAGAAATGTTCAATGTGTGAGGAATTCGACCATTCACAGTGTGGGTGTGCGCTCGCATGTTTTTTTTAATATGACATTGAATGATGGTAGATCAAATTGTGGAATATGTGCGGGACTAATCCACACACATTTTCCTAGGCTCACTGCACCACATACATATACACCTGTGTACTCTGGGTGGATACAGTCCTCCCTGTCATATTTAGTTGGGATCTGACAGGTGGAGGACATGATGCAGCTCGGAAGGGCGAGGCCAAACCCTTCCTCCTGCTATGGCCAGCCTAATTAACTATCAATGGCTCCATGGATCCTCCCTGTCCATTTGTTTACCCTCTGCCGATGGTGGTGGCAATTAACATAATTAAAATAGGAATAGAGAATACTTCAAACAGGCCCGCATGGGGACTGACAGCTGAGGCTAAAATAAAGGAGACTGGAAACCCCAACACCCCTTTCATATGAACTGTGTCAACCTGGTGCAGGCTCCCGCCCTAAAGTATCAATGAGAGTGAGCTGTCCTGTCTGGTAGATATGTTTACAGTAGGCAACCCCCACAGGGAGACTCCATTCAGATGGTAGTAGTATGCGATTTGATGGAGACAGAAAGTCTGTTCTCACCACAGCTTCACAGGAGACCTTCCGCTTTAATTAACCAGAGAGACGCTTTGATTTACAACAGGCAGAAAGATGGGTGGGATTTAGTATTCCATGTTTTCACCCCTTTACATTTTGGTTCATTAAGGTAGGCATAGCCTACACCAATCACTGTGGCCCATTTTGCTTGAAAAGAGGCAAGCCCCTCTTTCGTGAGATCATCTGAAGGCTTTGAAAGGGCTAACAAAAATAACTCATTTGAATCCTGGCTGAAGGTACAGTCTGCCTTACAGCTTCTACCAGTGAAGGAAGGCCAGGATTTCCAAAGAAGGAAGCAAGATCCCTCCCATATACATATCCCAGGGAACAGAGGGAGATACTGAATGCAGAGGACCGTCCACCACTGGTACCCAGTCAGCACAGTGTGCCCTGCTAGGCTCTGCAAGCAAGCTTCCTACGTGGGAAGTGCCAGAGAGTCTCTGAACCAAGCCAAGGACAAGGCCGTTGCCTGCAACATTCTCCTCAGCTTTGGGCCACCCGCCTTAAAGGACGACACAAACCCAGTGAAGAAGCTAGGAGGCGTGCATCAACAAGCACCTACCAATATCCGATTTAAAGGACATTTTTGAACCACTCAAGGCCCTCAAGCTGCAACCGACTGCACCACTGACTGTTGTCACGCTCCTGTCGCTAAATTCATCGGAGATGGCTCGCCAGAGCTTCAGACCTGCCAACCAGCACTGAGACTAAGATTCCTGACCCGAGCCACCGTATAGGCCAGCCTGCATTTATCCACCCAGCCTCGCAGCCAAACTGACTGCCACCTTATACATGCAGCCGTCTCCCATCTTGAACTCTGTCACCGGATCTGAAAAGCACCCTGAATCCTACTCGACCATGTTGAGCACCAAGAACGTTGACAAGCACAAGGTACATTGTGGTTCTGTCCCTCTGGTCCTTCTCCGAAGGTCCCTAGTGACAGTTTATGGCCCATTGCTCCCTTTGTGTGAAACCAAGTATTCTTGAACTATTGCGATTAATTACTTTACCCACTACCCTCCTGTCAGTATGCAGAGTGCACCCCTTTTCCTTCTTTGAAACTGTCTGTCCTCTGCATTCCTTTACAGTGTGGGTTTTATTTTGTAGTGTGCTAGAACTTTCTGTTGGGGTAATAATAAAGCAGATATTTGTATACAACCTTGACTGGACAGTTCCTTTTATCATTGTGTAATAATTGTATTTTTGCTGTGTTGCAACTAACCAACGATCCATAACCTTGCAGAGATAAGCCTGCCGTTCCACCCACGTTGCCAAAATAGGACAAGGAGGTTTATAATGTGCTTGTGTTTCCAGTCTGTTCGGCTCCCTTCTGGTTTACTAGAGTTGTGGGGCTGATTGATGGTTTTTAGAAACTGATATTCATCCCTGAACCACTGGTTCCCCCCGAAGTTGATTTATCACACATATGACATAAATATTAAGTGTTTGACAAATTTACGATGATTGGCAGTACACTAGAGTTCTGGAACATTCCACAGATCAGGTTTGTTTGCTCTGAACCAGTGACCATTGTTGGTGGTGCAGTTCTAACATTCTATTATGACTTATGGCAATGAACAGCATTAATATATGTATGTATTTAGTGTATTTTTTTAATGTTAGTTCCGGAGTCTGGCAGTGAGAGGGTTATTCCATTCCTTTCCACCTATAGCACAACAGCATCACACTCAGTGGTCGGTCTCATTGGTAAGCTGAGGTAACTGCACTGTGACATTTTCCCCTGAATGAGGCATAGCTGCAGCTGGTGCCATCAGGTAATAGGAGAGGGTGTACATTGACTGAAATGTTAAGTGACTTGGAAGAAATGAATTTGTGAATTGGTTCCCTCAGGCCACTGTTTCTGCGAGGAGAGACAGATGAGGCTGAGGGAGAAGGTTTTTGAGTAAAGGGCCCATACACTAGGACATTCCATTCATAGACTCTGGGGCACCCCCTCCTTACGAATATCTAGTGTTGGCACCGAATATTGTAGTGTTTATATGGGTTTCTGGTCATCAAAATGACTTTTCAAGAGGAGCAGCACATTCTGCGTTCGGGGGAGCCCATTCCATGGTGGGCTTGGGACCTGGAAACCAGGAAATTGGTCTGACTCTCAAGGGCTGACAAAGGGACATTGCATTTATTGATCAGGAAGATGTGAGGTGATGGAGGAATGCTTTGAATAATCGAGGACAGGTAGTTTCGATTTGCAATGGGTCATTACAGATGGCATCGAGGCAGGTCCCTTGTGACTTTCTCCGGTTTGCCTTCTTCTTCAGATTTCTATAGCAAGTTCCAGAGTGGGGTTGGTGCTGATGTCTTGGGGATCACATCTCTGTGTTATATGCGTCTGCCATTCAGGAGTGCTCCCAAGTGCTCAGATGTCAGAGGCAGGGACGTCATTTACGGGTCACAAGGGGTCGCAACGGTGACCCCTGAAGTCTCCCTTACTATCCCTGTGGTCTCCCCTGCTACCCCTAAAAAAATGTTTAAAAAAGAAGACATTTTATTATTATTATTTTTCTTTTAGGCTTGGCTGTCGCCAGCAACATGCAGCTATTTGTTTCTGCAGTGGCTGGTTTTCAGGTAGCTATGGCTGGTAAGATAGCTCAATGGGTCAAGCGCTCGCTGCTGCAAAGTGTGTTCGATCTGCAGGTTGCACGTTCTGCTCCCGGCAAGGTCTACTCAGCATTTATTCCTGCTGAGGTTGATAAATGAGTACCAACACAGGTTGGTTGATATTGTATGTATATTTGTTCTATATGTAGCTCTTAAGCGTAAGTGCTATAAAATAACACATCATTATCGTTTGGCCTTGGACGTCTGCTTGCATTCACAGTAGTTTGGTAATATGGGCCTATAAGCACTGATATTAATGATACATATGGTGATCCATTCTTGTATGCAATGTATATCACTTTACAGTGATACCGTAACCATATTTTTCATTGTGTACTTTGATACCATAACCATATTTTTCATAGTGTACTCAGAATCAATGCTATGTGATGCCACTTCCTATTTTGTCAAGGGGTGAAAGGTTGTGCTCCATCGCTTCCTGTGATGTCACTTCAGGGTGGGGTCAGATGATATCACTTCCTGTGATGTCATCAGAGGTCAAGGGTCGTGTGATGTCCCTTCTGCTACCCATGGCATTTTGGTGAAATGACATCACTGGTCAGATGTGGGTGGAGTGTCCGTCGTACGGAGATCCCTGGACGGATTCTAATAGAGCACCATACTAGGGGCCTAAAGCATGCTTTAAAGGTTTGATTTTAATCATACTGTAAGTGCCTCACTGGTGGTAAGTTTCTGTGTGGCTGGGAAAAGGTCAATATAATGGGACCATCCTAATAATGGATCCCAATGGTATGGTAGTGCTAGTGATAAAACTGCAGATCCAAGACTCCAACTTCTCTGGAACAAAGTGAATGAGTATTTTACCAGGGTACTGACACCTCAGTGTAGCAGATAATGAAAGTAGCCAAGGAAGGGCAGATCTATCACACAAGCCTGAACACAATCTTAGTCCATGTGAGGTGTATTCGTTATCTCCTAGATGCTCTGCATTGGGATTTTTTCAGCAGCCATGCTGGGTATGTTAATTTCCACTGTGGATTGTTCCCAATGTCCGAAAACTCCTCCTGGGTGAGAAATAATGTGTGGCTATGGAGTCTTGTAATTAATTACAAGAACACCATTAATTCATATTATTATCATCCTTTCCAGTCTAAATAAATAGTAGGGGAACACACTGTGATACTGCACTCCCTGATGGGTAAGCTGTAGTTTGTCACTACGTCACTCATACCTTTACTTTCAAAAGTAGTAATCTTAGATTTTGAAAAGATGACTACTCGCGCCAAAACCTTCAGTGAACATACACATGTCACCTAATCTTAAAGAACAAAGATATATGGAAATAAAAAAACGTACTTACATAGGTTTGAATGTAATACCAGTTTGATCATGTCTAACAAAAGATCATGTTTATTGTCACATATTCTTATTGTGATTCAATTAATCAACTCTGACTTCTTGACAACAAAACGGTGATCCTTCCTATTGGGACACCAGCACCCAAACTCTTCCCTTCACTCTGGCCTTCTTCCATGGGCTCTCCCCCTGCTACCTCCTCGGAGGCCAGAAACCTTGAAGTCATCTACGACTCCTCTCTCTCCTTCCTCCCTCTTACTCAGGACATTGCCAAGAAGTCCCACTTTCAGCTTTTCCTTCTGAAAGGAATTCAAACTTTCCTCACCTTCCCCCAGAGACTCATTGTTACCCAGGCTCTGGGTGTTTCTAGGCTTGACTATTGCAATAGCCTCCATGTTAATCTACCTTCATCCACTCTGCGACCCCTCCAGCTAATCCAGAATAGGGCAGCAAGATTTATCCTTGGCCTCAAGCCCAGGGACAGCATCGCTCCTGCCCTACAAAGTCTTCACTGGCTCCCGGTCGCAGCACGGATTAAATTCAAATCCCTCTGCATCATCCACAAGGCTGTCTGGACCCTGGGACCACTCCACCTGCAACTCTTTCTGACTGGATATTCCCCCTCTAGACACCTTCATTCCTCTGGCACCAACTGTGGAGGACAGCTCAGGAGCAACGTGCTCGTCTGGCAAGCAAGATGACGCAGAGCAACACAGACTCGATCCCCAGGTCCGTGCTTAGAAAACTCTGGGGATTAAGCACGTTATACATAACCCACTACAATCACAATTACAACTCCTTGTCTATAAAGCGGTTTGCTAAACAGAGGGCAGGTGGTTCATCGCTTTCCTCAGCGGACTCCCTTCTTAGGAACAGCTGCTCCCTCACTCTTCATTTTGAGCAGGACCTCCTTAAGTTCCGGAAAATACTCAAGACCTTCCTCCTTACCTCTTCCTTCCCCCCTCTGACCACTGCTAATCGCTCAGTAGCTTGATTGTTGTGCAGGGACCTTATGCATTCTCGGGGACTTGACCTCCCACATCTTTACATTCCAGTTGCTGTCTATCCTCGCACTTGCCTTGGATCATCCTCCAGCACTGGAGGTTGCACTTACCTTTTTCTTCATACCACTTCACCTGCTGCTCTCCATGAGCACCAAAGCACCTATCCCATACCATTCTCCCCTCTGCACTTGCCCTTTCTGAACACTCACAAGGTATAGTATGTCCGTCTTCCCCTCCCCATTGTCTATTCTTATATTATTGTATTTAATTATTAAACATTGTTGTAATTACATTGTCTATCATATCATTCCCTGTTCCTTCCCTGTTGCCCTGTGGGCGCTTTGAACAGTATGTGCTTCCAATATAAGCACCTTACAAGTGAACAATAAATAAATAAATTAATAACTGTGAGCTTTGCTCCTTATTCAAGCTTCTCCCGGCAGCAACATGAGATTAATAGACATTTTTAAGAACAAAGAGATAAAATAAGGACAGAACCAAAAGCAAAGTAATCAACAAAGCTTACCGCCAGCACATCCAGGCAAAGCAAAAAATAATAATAAAAGAGATATGTGATATTGATCATATTCAAACGATCAAAAAATACACGTGTTATTTGTAAATAAAATTAGAACCCTTGATGCAATATTTCAAGATAAGAATAAAGTAAAAATAAAATAAAAGCAAAACAGAGAAACACTATGAAACCAAAAAGAAATTAATTTTAGGTTTGATTGATTGTTATATTACCATAACATATATTATTAGCACCCCGGGCAGGGGCCGCAGCCAGTCAGGTTCGTTAGTTCACGGGCTGATACTCCCGATCTCAGCCCATGTTCCATGAAACCCGATGGCTTCTTCCCTCACCCCGCTCTGCCATCTTCGACACACCCACCCACCCTTTCCCCTTCTTTTTGTTTACTAATCCCAACCCCCCACCCCAACCCCACTTACCTGATTATGGTGGCAGCACCGTCAGCCACTGCCGCAGCAGCTTCCCTGCATCTCGTATTTCCAGCCACCATGAAAATGGAAAAGGGGCTCTGTACGGAGCCCCGCCTTCGGCAACCATGAATGCAATTTTAGCGAAGTATTTTTATTCCATGAACTGGATGCGGCATGAGTCCTGAGGGGCGGGGGGCAGGTAAAGACCCAGTGCACTCGTTAAATGCCCTTGCTTCGCTCTGGCCTTTAACTCAGGCTGCCGAGCCGTTACTCCCAGTATATCCCGTAGAGCGGATTACTAACACTATATTCAATGTATTGCACTCTACAGTGAATCATTTCATTCGCATACAATATCACCCACTCATTGGATATAAACTGAAGAGTATAGTATAAATATTTGAAAATTAAATAACTTTATAAGCTATGTGGGCGTGTAATGTGTGTTTTCGAGATAGAGTTTGTTATACTTGAAATTGATCTAACCTTCTGTCTAAGTAACTAATTAGCCAATTAGAAAATTAAATGATGTTTGTTGTTGTTATATTATAACACTCACTTCTATTTGTACAAATGGAACGTGTAGGTTCCAACGTTTTTCCTGCGTGGTATTGTTACGCTCACCTGACTCCCACGGAGGCGCTGGCCTGGTTCGCGCTGCTGACCTCTTCTAAGGTGATGCGCAGGGTTCGGAAGACGGACTGGACCGGGCCCCCAAATCTGGCTTGTCTGGCTCGCAGAAGTATCCTTCTTAGGGTCTGGAAGGACGAGCTCTCCATCTTGCTTCTGATGCAGGGGCGCGTTGGTATCCAGTTACTTCACTGGATTTTCGGATTGGTGAGAGCCAAACTTGCTTGGCTTCCAGGTAAGTTTTTTGATAAGAGGTTCCCCTTGTGTCCATGCATTAATGTACTAATGCTAGTATCTTTTTACCCATAGGGGCCGGGGTACGGAATGCCGGGGAACAGGCACCGACCCGAGATGAGAGGTGAAATCCTTGTAGGAATCAGGTAAGTCTTTGATGAGCGTTTATTGGTAATGTCTTTTCATTCGCTCATTAACGCTGATGTCTCATTTTCCCCTTAGGGGCCGGGGTCCGGAAATGCCAGGATGTGGCGCGGACCCGAAATGAAGAGGGAATGAATCAACAGGTAAGTCTTAACATGGAGATTTAGCTTTCCTTATTCCCTTCTCTCTCTCACCTTTTGTTCTGGTCTTTTTCTCCCTAGGCGCTGGGGCGTGACTGCGAATCCGGATGATCGCTGCTGAACATGGAGGCGCCCTGTAAAGGTGAGTGGAATGCGGCGCTGCAGCGATCGACGCGATGAGCTTTTAAATAAAAGTTTTCCTTTTCAGGATTGTCGGCGAGATGTCTCCGGGATGCGGATTTAGCAGGTAAGGACTTTTCCTTCTTCTGTTCTCTTCTTCTCTTCCTTTGCAGGTGATCCAGGATGCTGGCAGGCGTGGCAGAAGTCAGGATGCAGGAGCAGACACGGTGACACCGCGAAGCACGTGTGGCTTTTCAGGTGGGGTTTAAATAGCCTTGGAAGAAGTTCCAGGTATGTATCCTTCCTCCAATCAGATATGTATCCTTCCCTGACCACGCCCGGATGGTAAATTAGTCCCACAGGTAAAGTAGTTCCTTTCAGGCCTCAAGGAGGCCGGGATCCTGCAGCATGGTCTGCATCAGGTAAGTGCACCCAAGCACTCCCATAATGAGCCTGGCGCCTATGGCGCCAGGACTGATGTCTTTTATGAGCCTGGCGCCATAGGCGCCAGGACACTGTCCAAAGGGCCCCTATATGGGGTTGCTGGGTCCTTCCTTGGGGACTGGATGTCCGCTTTCGTGGATGCAGGGCTTGAACCGGCTCCCCGGGAGCGGGCATCATGACAGCACTCCCCCCCAAGGCCCCTCCCAAGGTTGTTCCCTCCGGGGGTTTTGGTTTGTCTGGGAAGAGTCGGTGGAATTTCCTGACTAATCGAGGTGCATGCACATGGTCGCTGGGTTCCCACGACCTCTCCTGAGGTCCGTACCCCTTCCAATCAATTAGGTAGAACAGTTTTGACCTAAACATTTTTGAGTCTAAAATGTTCTTCACTTCGAATTCGGGCTCCCCATCTATTAGAATAGGTTCTGGAGGTTTGAGTAGTCAGGTTCCGGGTACCACTGGTTTCAGATGTGACACATGCAAAACAGGGTGAATTCGCATACTAGCTGGTAAATCAAGTTTAACAGCCACTGGGTTAATTATTGCCGTAATAGAATAAGGTCCCAGATATTTTGGGTTAAAAGTTCGAGGCCCTTTGAGTGGTAAATGTCTGGTAGCTAACCACACTTGATCCCCAATCTGATACGGAGGTGCTTCACTCCGATGTAGATCAGCATTCTCCTTGTATTTTCTCTTGGCTTGTCGTAAATGCGTAGTTGCCTCTTTGAAGGCTTGGGTAATAGTAGAATGCAGATGTTCTACTGCAGGCATTCCGAGGTTCTGAGGTGAGTCAAGGTTTGAGGTTCGAGGGTGATGCCCAAACAAAGTATAAAAAGGACTTTGGCCAGTTCCAGAGTGTACCGAATTATTATATGCGTATTCGGCTATCCAAAGAATGTCTTTCCAGTTGCTTTCAGATTGCTGTAACATACACCGTAAGTACTGCTCAAGTGTCTGATTTGTCCTCTCGGTCTGACCATCGGTCTGAAGGTGGTGACTGGTCGATAATCTTACGTTGATCTGCGCCATTTGACAACATTTGCGCCAGAAGTGGGAAATGAATTGGCTTCCCCGGTCAGAGATTAGTATAGATGGGAATCCATGTAGCCGAACAATATTTTCGAAGAATTCTTTGGCTAGGACAGAAGCTGAAGGTAAACCTTTCAAAGGAATAAAGTGGGCCATTTTGGAAAACAAATCGACAATTACCAGAATAGTATTGTACCCCGAACAAGGAGGCAGGTCAGTAATAAAATCCATTGATAGGGTGTGCCAGGGTGCTGGCGGTATGTCTAGAGGTTGAAGGAGACCGGCTGGTCTTTTCTTTTGACTTTTATTTTGGGCGCAAACACCACAGGACATCACAAAAGATTTAACATCTTTTCGCCAAGAGGGCCACCAAAATTGTCGTTTCACCTTTTCCTCTGTCTTGGCAATACCGGGGTGTCCCTCTATTAATGTATCATGATAACCGGAAATAACTAGTTTGTGTAATTCCTTATGTGGCAGGAATAAGCGTCCTTGGAAATAAGGTAAACCATTATCTATGGTAAACTCTGATCCCTTTTGTATCCATTCCTGTAAGGTTGTAGGGTCCAGGAGTTGTTTCACTCTGGCTTGAATGTCTTCAAGCGTCTGTAACGAAGTCATGCCTAGAATACTCTGTTCGGGAATTATTGGTACTGGTTCTGAGTTTGTATCAGATTCTCCCATTCCAATTCGGGATAAGGCGTCTGCTTTGCCATTCTTGCAGCCAGGTCGATAGGTAATCACGAAATCAAATTCAGCGAAAAACAAAGCCCATCGGAGCTGCCGTGATGACTGAACCTTGGTGGTTTTCAAATACTGTAAATTCCGGTGATCAGTGATCACTGTGATGGTATGTTGAGCGCCAAGCAGATAATGCCGCCAGGCTTTAAAAGCGGACTTAATGGCTAACAGTTCTTTGTCCGTGATTGCATAATTAACCTCGGGTGCCGAGAATTTTCTGGACCAAAATGCTACGGGATGCAGTTGGTTGGTTTCGGGATCTCATTGGGACAGGACAGCTCCCATGGCTAGGCTGGATGCGTCAGTCTCGACGACATAAGGGAGATCTGGACGCGGGTGTTTCAATATAGGTGCAGAGGTAAACTTAGCTTTTAAATCCTGAAAGGCCTGCTCGGCTTCTTCAGACCAATCAAAACGTTTATTTTTCCTCAAGAGTGCAGTAATGGGTTGTACCACGCGTGAAAATTCCGGGATAAACCTTCGATAGAAATTGGCAAAGCCGAGCATGCTTTGAACCCCTTTTACAGAGCTAGGTGATGGCCATTTGAGGATGGCATCCACTTTTCTTGAGTCCATTCGGACTCCTTTGGGTGTCAGGATGAAACCTAGAAACTCGACTTCTGTGGTATGGAAAACACATTTCTCCAATTTAGCAAATAGTTTGTGTTGGCGCAGTTTTTCAAGTACTGCCCTGACGTGTTTTCTGTGATCAGATTCCGAAGAGGAGTACACCAGAATGTCATCGATATATACGACAACACAAACATCGATGAGTTCCCGAAGGACATCATTCATGAAGTATTGGAAGGCAGCCGGCGCGTTACACAATCCGAAAGGCATCACCTGGTACTCGAATAATCCGTATTTAGTACGGAAGGCAGTTTTCCATTCGTCACCTTCTTTAACTCGTACCAGATGATAAGCCCCCCGGAGATCTAACTTGGTGTATATGCAAGCGTCCTTCACCTGGTCAAGGAGTTCAGGGATCAGAGGCAGAGGATAACGGTTTTTAACTGTTATCTGGTTCAATGCGCAGTAATCGATACAAGTTCTAAGGTCGCCTTCTTTTTTGGGCACGAAGAACAAAGCCGAGGATGCCGGGGACTTTGACGGGCGAATAAAACCATTAGCTAGGTATTGATCAAAATATTGTCTCAAATGCAGATTCTCAGGTTCGGTAAGGGCGTAAATCCTGCTACAAGGGGGTTGTGCACCGGGCACCAGATCGATTTGGCAATCGTACGATCTGTGAGGAGGTAACGTGTTGGCCTGTTCCTTTTGGAAGACGTCCTGAAAGTCTTGGTATTCCGGAGGTAGTTGCATGGAGGCAGAGGTTACAGATGCTAGATTAATCTTCAGGTTTTCTGGGTAGCAGGTTTGTGTACAATCCGGGAAGGTTATTCTCTTAGCTCGCCAATCCATTCGAGGATTATGTGTCTCTAACCAAGGGATTCCAAGAATAACCTGAAACTGTGGAGCCTTGATTACATCAAACACAACACCCTCCCGATGACCGTCGGGACCAATAAGAGTCACCTCAGTAGTGGAATGTGTTACCGGTCCAGAGGCAATTTCAGTTCCATCGACTGTGGTGATGACATCTTTGCTGGTTTTAGGACGGAGAGGGAGGTTAATCCTAGAGACCAATTCACGATCCACATAGTTTCCAATAGCTCCACTATCGATGTATGCCTTTATTGCATGCAACTGCTTAGGCTTTTCTGGATCTACGAGAACCATTGGCACAATGAAATGCGAGGTCTGAGAGTTAGTTTTCAAGCTCGGCAAGCGGACCCCTACACTTGTCGGGCGGAGTCGTTTCCCGAAACAGAGTCTTCATATCAGCGGCTCCTACCGCCTTTCGGGGCGGTTTTGCCGGGCAATCTCGTAGAAAGTGTCCACAATAAAGACATAATTTTAACTGCCGCCTCCTTTCACGTTCCTTTTGAGTTAAGGGTTCTTTAACCCCTCCAATTTGCATAGGCTCAGAGACATGAACTCCCTTGGGATTAGCATGGGTCTTGACCAACACCCGGGTCTCAAACATGGACCGATCTGCTTTTCTGTTTTGAAGTCTGTGATCCAATTGGACCACTAAGTCTATGTACTCTGTGCATTCTTGGGGCGGATTTACAACTTGGGCCAAGACATCTTTAAGTTCTCCGCGTAGGCCTCGATAAAACAACGTGACTCTTTTATCCTCTGGCATCCCGTTTCCACAATTAGTCTATTAAAGGTTGCAATATAGGATAGGAGGTCCTGATTGCCCTGTCGCAGGGATAGAAGTTCGTCATCCAGAGCCTGCACCTGAGATTGTCGAGCAAATAACCTTTCCATGCTTGCTTGAAACCTTTGAAAATCACGGAGAATCGGGTCATCTTGAGTAACCAGTGGAACTGACCAATCGGCAGTGCAGCCGCTGAGATATGACAATACAAAGGCTACCTTGGTCTGATCATTGGGGAAGGCCCCAGGTCTGCATAGGAAGTGCAAACGACACTGATTCATGAATACGGCGAATCGTTTGGGGTCCCCAGCAAAGCGTTCGGGTGGGGCCAGCGGCATGTTTCCAGGTAGATTAATCTGCACAGGGTTACTGGAAACCACAGGAGCGGGATTCCCTCCGGAACCGGGTAGAGGAGTTTGCCCAGCTTGACCTTGCAAAAGCTGTCTGGTCAGGTCATCAGTTCTTTCCTTTGATATTATTAATTCCATCCTGAGGGCATTAGTCTCTTGACGAGCGGCATGTACTTCGGCCCGTAATTCCCCCAGTAATTGGGCCAACTGATCAGTCTCAGAACTTTCCATAGCGCCTGGGTGGGAATTTGTAGGAAGGCTTCGCGTTCTGTTACGCTCACCTGACTCCCACGGAGGCGCTGGCCTGGTTCGCGCTGCTGACCTCTTCTAAGGTGATGCGCAGGGTTCGGAAGACGGACTGGACCGGGCCCCCAAATCTGGCTTGTCTGGCTCGCAGAAGTATCCTTCTTAGGGTCTGAAAGGACGAGCTCTCCATCCTGCTTCTGATGCAGTGGTGCGTTGGTATCCAGTTACTTCACTGGATTTTCGGATTGGTGAGAACCAAACTTGCTTGGCTTCCAGGTAAGTGTTTTGATAAGAGGTTCCCCTTGTGTCCATGCATTAATGTACTAATGCTAGTGTCTTTTTCCCCATAGGGGCCGGGGTACGGAATGCCGGGGAACAGGCACCGACCCGAGATGAGAGGTGAAATCCTTGTAGAAATCAGGTAAGTCTTTAATGAGCGTTTTTTGGTAATGTCTTTTCATTCGCTCATTAACGCTGATGTCTCTTTTTTCCCTTAGGGGCTGGGGTCCGGAAATGCCAGGATGCGGCGCGGACCCGAAATGAAGAGGGAATGAATCAACAGGTAAGTCTTAACATGGAGATTTAGCTTTCCTTATTCCCTTCTCTCTCTCACCTTTTGTTCTGGTCTTTTCCTCCCTAGGCGCTGGGGCGTGACTGCGAATCCGGATGATCGCTGCTGAACATGGAGGCGCCCTGTAAAGGTGAGTGGAATGCGGCGCTGCAGCGATCGACGCGATGAGCTTTTAAATAAAAGTTTTCCTTTTCAGGATTGTCGGCGAGATGTCTCCGGGATGCGGCTTTAGCAGGTAAGGACTTTTCCTTCTTCTGTTCTCTTCTTCTCTTCCTTTGCAGGTGATCCAGGATGCTGGCAGGCATGGCAGAAGTCAGGATGCAGGAGCAGACACGGTGAGCGTCCAGCTGCTAGATGCAGATGCTGTTCAGGTGGGGTTTAAATAGCCTTGGAAGAAGTTCCAGGTATGTATCCTTCCTCCAATCAGATATGTATCCTTCCCCGACCACGCCCGGATGGTAAATTAGTCCCACAGGTAAAGTAGTTCCTTTCAGGCCTCAAGGAGGCCGGGATCCTGCAGCATGGTCTGCATCAGGTAAGTGCACCCAAGCACTCCCATAATGAGCCTGGCGCCTATGGCGCCAGGACTGATGTCTTTTATGAGCCTGGCGCCATAGGCGCCAGGACACTGTCCAAAGGGCCCCTATATGGGGTTGCTGGGTCCTTCCTTGGGGACTGGATGTCCGCTTTCGTGGACGCAGGGCTTGAACCGGCTCCCCGGGAGCGGGCATCATGACAGCACTCCCCCCCAAGGCCCCTCCCAAGGTTGTTCCCTCCGGGGGTTTTGGTTTGTCTGGGAAGAGTCGGTGGAATTTCCTGACTAATCGAGGTGCATGCACATGGTCGCTGGGTTCCCACGACCTCTCCTGAGGTCCGTACCCCTTCCAATCAATTAGGTAGAACAGTTTTGACCTAAACATTTTTGAGTCTAAAATGTTCTTCACTTCGAATTCGGGCTCCCCATCTATTAGAATAGGTTCTGGAGGTTTGAGCGGGCATCATGACAGGTATGCAGGTATAAGTCTGGATGCAGATACCTGTAGGCATTGGTTATATATTACTGTTGCCAAGAAAATATCTTGTGTATAAATGTTATCACATTGAAACGTGCCAGCGAGGTGTGTTGACGTGCACACTTCATGATGACTATGCATAATGACGTCACTATTTCCAGCGCTGCATAGTGACGCAAATGTTACTGATAAGAGTTTTGCAAAGAAAGGGGCGCGACTGTGTGCCAAATTGATCGACTTGGAGGTATAAGCTATGAATATAAAATGTCTCCCTCTTCTGTCTTAGATTAGGTAGGGTGGAGCTTGTATAATATTTACTTATTTCTTGAATTCCGCAATTTTAGTAGGACATGATGTCCTTAGTAACCATGCTCGGTAGCCATACTGATTAGACCGACTGGGATGTTTCTTGTTTGTGTTTTTTAATTGCTATGTGCCTATTATTCACTATTTGTATTTCTTGTTCAACTTGTTTTGATCTAAATGGTATTTCTTATTGTGTTGCTTCTTTTGCTATTTTGTGTTTCTTTTTTAAATGCTTAATATGTTGGATGATAGATATGTTTTTGCGTGCATTCTATTTCTTTTGTCTTTTAATGATCCGATTTCAACTTGTAAAGGTTTAATTTAAACCATATGCAGTAGAAAAAAAGAAAGTGGCCTTCTTAGAGAGTCTCAATGAGTTGGATTTCTAATAACTGATGTCTTTGATTTGCAAAATGTAATCATTCATGAATTCCCAACAAACACTTGACACATTTGTGATTATGAACACAAAGTTGTTTTAGCAAATGCTATCTTAATATATTTGATATTGTTAATGTGTTTTTAGTTAAGTATTAGGTTTGTGATAAAATACAGAGGACAAATTACATATATTTACATGGAAAATTAAATAACATACTAGATTCCTGTATGATATGAATAATTATTTTTTCCTTTGCAGCATTTTTATCTTCATCCATATATTGGACGTTCAAATCTAAAATTGGGGCGTTGGGGGGGGGGGGTTACTACGACTGAATGTATGTAGCTTTTGGGGTCAATGCTTGGCAAGGAGCATCACAATGTCATGGGGGTGCACAGGCTCTATTTTACTTTTGATCTTATTTTTGGGGTTATGAGTTCTTACCTGTGACATGTTGTGACTGGATGGATGTCCACAATGTGGCTGGTCTTTTATTGAACTTAACCACTACTCGTAGGCTTGGGGATGGTTGTGCATTTGCCCTCCCTCAGTCTATGTCCGGATGGTTGTTTCAGACATACCTCTGGTTTTGTTGGGTCTCCAGGGATATGGAAGTAGAGAGGTAATGGACTGTATGTTGGTTCCTGGGTACATCTCCATGTTGGTTTCATGTTTTTTTTCCCAATGGTGTTGTTTTCTTGTTCTTTGCCTTCAGTGTCTCTTTCATGCGAACACGCCTTTGCCAATTGGAAGCTGTGCATGTTTTTCTTGTCTTGGTAGGCTAGAAATGCAGCTGAATGGAACTCCACTTGAAGGTTATGTTTGTTTCCCTGGTTGTAGCTGAAGTGTGTGTAGGCTTCTTATTCCACCTCTGTGTCCTTATTGTGAGAGAAGGGAGAGTTGTTGCAGCTCACTTATGGCTAATTATGTCCCTATAAGTCCTTTATTTTTGGCCAAGTTTCTTCATGAGTCATAAGGGTCATTGTATATGTATGAAGGGAGAGGAGTGGCAGTGTGCCTGTCTGTCCTGATTGTTTGCTGCATGGAGTGCCTCTGTTGTCAGTGTGAAATATTGATGTGGAGGGTTTTCATTAAAGTTGTGTGATTGTTCGAGGTTTGATAGTTGGATTGAGACTGGAAGGGTGTAGATAAACTGGTGGTGTATGTTCCCATATGTCATATATGTATAAGTAAGTGAAACCGGAACTTACCGATATACTTGCCTGGTACATAGCTTGTAGTGTCCTGCATCATCCATCAGGCTTCAGACCTTGGTCACTTCTCCAGCCTTAGCTGTGCTGTGAACCATGACATAGATATAGGAGCTGGTGTGGCAGAGGCCCTCATTACAAGTTTGCCAGTCCAGGAAAAGTGGTGGTAAAACAGTGACCAGCATTTTTCTCAGACTGGCAAACTACAGGTCTGCCAGTGGGGGTTCCCTGATTTACCTCCAGCCACTACCGGTGCTGGAAATACCTTCAATCACCTCCATGGAGTCCTGTGAGACTCCATGGAATGGGGATTTACCACCCTTTCTGGGATATTAGGCGGTGGAAGCGGTAGGTGAGGTATTACAAACTTGTAATGAGGGCCAAAGACTAGGGGAGATTCTAATCATTTTCATAAATGAGCTGTGCTACCAGATCTTCCTGGCAGCTGGGCAAGGGTGTGTTGCATGACTGATAGGGGCATTTCTATCCCTGAGGTTGAGGCTGTAAAGGGGTTAATGCAACACTAGAGGGGTGGGAGGGTTTGGTTCAACCCATGCACTTAGGTACTTCATCATACCCTGGCAGATGTGTAGAGAGCTCCCTTGAAATTAACAGTGGCTGAAATAAAAGATTACTCCTGATGGAAAGCATTCAGCCAAGTAATTCCTTTAGAAGAAGCAGCATTGACCCTTCTTTGTAAAAAAGTAAAATTTACTTTACCAAGGAGAGAATAATTTGATGGGGATGGAACACCCATACCAACTCTTATTTCCCACCCAGTTCTGTTGTTTTGGCTCAGGATTTTTCAGCATCTTAAGAGATATAGTGAGACATCACAGCTGTGCGATGAGCCCCCCGCCAGCCACTTACAATCAATTAAATTTTGTTTTCATGGTAGGGAATGGAAGTTATAAGATCATTTTCCCCTTCCAAGGCTGGAAACCCATATACCCATTCCCTAGAGGACTACACATCCCCATTACCCAAGTCCGTTTCCTTGGAGAACAAGGTCACTCAAAACATTCTGAAGAACTTATTTCCCTTCTTCTCAAAAATAGGGTTCTCAAAGGAGATCTTAACCAATCAAGGGTCCATCTTCAAGTCCCCCTTTTGGGGAGAAAAGTCTTTGTTGCACTTTCAGACTCTCCAGACCACTATGTACTACCCTCAAACAGATGGATTAGTTGAACAATTCAAACAAACATTAAAGAAACTCCTGAAGATGTTGGCAGATGGATATTTTCACCATTTGTGCTGGTGTAAGGAAGAGCGACTTATGATATTTTAACAATGTGTAAATCAACTTGGGAAAGTCAAGATGAATCTGATTTGATCTCAGCCCAATTACTACAGGAAAAGTGAGAGCAAATTACACCAGTCCTGGATTGTTTGAACCAACATATTTATCAGGCACAGGACAGGTAGAAATGGCTGCACGAATCCCAGGCCTTGCTAAACACATCCAATGTGGGGAACACAATCTTGGTTTCCCTCCTTATTTCAGAAAACAAGTTGCTGGCATAGTGACATGGACACAATTTCAACACATAGGTCATTGTGAATTGAATTACATGATTACCTAAGGGACTGAGCACCCACTCAGATGAGGACCTGCAACACTACCTCTCTGCCCTGCAATCTCTCAAGTCCACTCTTGATAGAGCAAAAATGGAATTCTACCTAACCCTCATTGACTCTCACTCCAACCATCCTTACCTTCGGCTGGGAATCTTAAACTCAATCCTCGGTCCTCCTACGTCTATGACTATCAACTCCACTCTTACTGCTAATGACCTAGCTGAATACTTCACTGCAGAAATGTCCAATATTAGAGACTCTCTCCTGATCTTCCTCATGTTCCCTCCTCCTACGTTTACACTCTGTCTACTCTATCACCATCCTCTGCCTCTATCTCCCACTTTAGTCACACTGATTCTGATAAAGTGTTATCTCTACCAATGAAGACTAACCCCTCTTGTGCCCCATTAAACCCTCTTGCTCTTCAACTAGTCAAGCCTATTTCCCATTAAGTGTCCTCTTACTTCGCTGAACTCTTCAATCTGTCCTTTGACTCTTCTTGCTTTCCCTCTGTTTTCAAAACAGCCCCAGCCACCCCTCTCCAAAAAAACCAAGGGGCTGACCTGAACCTACCGGTTAACTTTGGCCTGTGTCCCTCCTTCTGCACTACTTTACAGTGCTCAAAGGGGTTGTGTTTGAGCATCTTACCAATTTCTTAGACATCCACAGCCTTTCAGAACCCCTACAAGTAGGTTTCTGTCAATCACTCTGATCTCCTTAATAACATAGTTGCCAACATGACCCATTTGATCTGTAGGTGCTTATACAGTCCTGTTTTTTGCTTTGTATTGTGGGACCTGTAGTACAAGTTTTATTATGGGAAAATCAGAACTACAAATCCTAGAATGCAAATAAAAAACTAGGACTAGATAAGCATCTACAGATTGGAATGGGTCATGTTGGCAAGTATGTAATACTCGT
Source organism: Ambystoma mexicanum (assembly GCF_040938575.1). Lineage (NCBI taxonomy): Eukaryota > Metazoa > Chordata > Amphibia > Caudata > Ambystomatidae > Ambystoma > Ambystoma mexicanum. The sequence continues at coordinate 1,116,049,256 of NC_090936.1, forward strand.
TTTCTTCTTGGGATTTGCGATCAAGTCCTCATCTGAATTGAATCATACCTGGCACATTGCCAATTCTCTGTTTCCTGAAGCAACAACACCTTTTAACTCACTCCTCTAACTGTTGGTGTCCCAGAAGGATTTGTCTTGGGCCCGCTCCTCTTTACACTTTGCACCTCTGCTCTTGGGCCACTAATCTCCTTCTTTGGGTTCTCGTATTAACTCTTTGAGGATGACACTAAAACCATCTTCTCTTTTCCTGAACTCTCTTCTGATCTCTCTATCCAAAAGGCTACCTGTCTCTCTGCCATTAAATATTGGATAGCTTTGCAGTCTCTAATGTTAAACTCTACCAAATCATCATCTGTCTATCCAGTTCCTACCAACACTCTCCTCTATTCCTCTTCAGCTAGCAACCTCAGTGTCATCTATGACCCTTTTCACACCTGCTCTAATTTCATCTCCAAAACTGCAACAGTAGCTCGTCTCAATCTCCTAAATATTTGGAAAATCAGGCACCTCCTCCCTTTCAACACCACCAAGCATCTCTTTTTAACCACTCTTGTCTTTCTAAACTGGACTATCGTGCCAGCATCTCCCTAAATATGTTTTCTGTACACTCAACAAGATCATTAACTTTGCTACCAGGACTCTCTCTGAATTCCCTCACTTCACACATACTTCCTCATACTATCACCCGGCTGGATGGCTGACAATGCAAAACAGGGCCAGATGTACATTTCTTTTGCTGGGTCACAAATCTATCTATGGTAAGGCACCACCATATCTATCCTCCTATAAGCTTTCTCATAATATCATAATCTCAGCTCTGCTTCCACACACCATTGTAAGAGGCTCACTGCTTCCCGTCCAATCTGATTTCTTATCTATTGTACATTTTTTCAACAAATGGCCTCCCGCAGATCTGCCAGGTAAGCTGTTACTTCACATCTGTGCACCTGCTCCTAAAGTTCCTCTCAAGAAATGGGGTCCTGCTGTGGGAATAGGCCTCGGCATCCAGGCATATCTGGAAAAGGCAATTTAAAGAAGATTTCCTCATCAGCTACTTCCATTTGGAGTCCATATGTGTTATTCAAATCTGTTATTCTCCTATGGGTTCTGTTGCTTTTCTGTTTTTTCAAACCTCTCCCTTCTTCATATGTGTTTGAGTTTAAATACCCAGCAAACTCCTCCAATGCAGCATCATCTTATATATCATGTTTTAATTGAATAAAACCTTTGAAATGTTCCCTTCACTTTCCTACACCCACCGGGGCCCTCCTCTTGGCTTCCACAGGCCCAGTGAAAACTTTTTGTCATAGGGAATTTGTCAGCAATAAGCTAGATATCCCCTCAGGAATGAGCAATCAAAAATGGACTGCAATATTTACTTTTCTTATGATTCCCTGTTTAGACATGTTACATTGATGAGAATTATATATTTGAGATTTGCACAACCAATTTGTATTCACTGCCTGGAAATAGAGACATTTTCAAGCATTACAAATGTTAAATAGTTGATCACTAGACAACATTAAATGTTAGAGTTGTACAGAAAAAGAGAGATGGTTTACAAATGATGTCTCGATTGTATGCAGAGAAAGACAGAGGAAGAAAATAAGGGAAGGAGAAGTAGGAGGAAGCCGAGGGTATAAGGAAGATGCAGGAAAGAAGAGAGTCACTGTTTAGGTGTGATGAGGTGGAGGAAATGAACATGCATCCAGGATTGTATTGCAAGAAGGCAGGCTGAAATTGTAGTAAGAAGAGAATCAGAAAAAGATGAAAAAAGGAGAAAGAAATATGTGAGTCATCATGACCTCCCTCCTAACACTCCCTATCACTCTTGTTATGGCACTTGCACTATCCAAATTCTCTCTCAACCTACTAGGAACGTTATTGTCTGTCTTCTCCCTTGTTCACCCCTTTCTTCACCTCCCCTCCTAACCCTCATCATCACTCTTGTTATGGCACTTGCATGATCGGAATTGTCTCACGACCTAGTAGGATCGTTATTGTCTGTACTCTTCTGTGTTCCCCATGCCTGACTTCACCTCCCCATCCCCTCACCCCTCCCCTTCTTCTTCTTACAGCACTTGCACGATCCAAATTGTCCCATTACCCAGTAGGAGCATTATTGTTTTTTCTTCTCCCCTGTCCCCACCCTGCCTTCACCTCCCTCGTACACCTCCCCTATCATTCTAGTTATGGCATTTGCATGATCCAAATGCTTCAAGACCTAGTAGGAACTTTACTGTTTACTGTCCTGTCTCCTCCCTGTCTTGATGCACATTGAAACACCATTTGGCTGTATAGGCACATTATAAATACCCAATCAATAAAAAATAGAAATGCAGAAACAATACGTGAGAGAAGAGAAAAATATAGAAAAAAAGAGACAACGACCTAGGACTGGACCTTGCTGGACCCAATATAGTTGAGGGAACGTTCATTCAGGGAAGTTTGAAACCAGTGTAAATTAGAGCCAGAGAAGCTCATTGGTAAGATAGCTCAGCTGGTTGAGCACTCACTGATGCATTCTGTATGTTATTTGTAGGTCACAGGTTAGACTTCCGGCAAGACTAACTCAACCTTTCATCCTTCTGAGGTAAAAAAATGAGTACCATCTTCAGTTGGGAGATATAGTATGTAAATATGTTCTATGTAAAGCCTGTTGGTGAAATTGCCATATAAATAACACATCATTATAGAGGAGGGTGTACAGAGAGGCATGGTCAAAGGTTTTGAATGCTGCACGGAGATCAAGGAGAATAAGGTTTGAATATAGAGTGGCAAGCGGTAAGTAGTGAGTTGGAAATGCTGCAAAAATTAATTTCTTTAGAAGACTAGACCCAGATTGCTGTGATGGTAGAAGGGAGTGTTAATCAAGATAGGAAGAAACGTTGGAGTATACAACCTTTCCAGGTTAGAAAGGGAAGAAAGGCAATGGGATGAATGTTAGCAAGAGGAGAAGAGTCTACAGAAAAGATTGTTAGGATTGGAAGGATGAGAGCACACTTACATTCAAAGAAAATCAGCTGTAGAGAGAGAGATGCATTGATAAAAGATGTTAGAAACAAGAGTAGGGTACGATAGTCTATGGGAATCAGCAGAGGTGGTTGAGGATCAAGAAGGGAAGTGGTAGGATTAGAGGCAGAAATAGAAGAAATCAGTGTCAGATTTAAAAAGAGGTTTGAATGCTGTCATGAAAGAAGAGAAAGGAGGCAAGGGGTTCACAGGAGGGCCAGATTCCAAATGTGGAGGAGATAAGCTGTTCTTGAAGCATCACTGGTGTTCATGTGACTGGTCATGTTCCAGGTGAAGGATGCAGCTGGTGGAACGGGGCTCACAAGGACCTGGGCCGGATGGCTAGGAGTAGTCCAATGCAGTCAAGTGAGCAAGCGCCAAACCTGCAACAGCTGCAACTTGGGAGAGAGGAGCCAGAACCATGTCTTGACAAGTTAAATGGTGATGGTCTGCAGAATACAGACTACTTCCAAGATGCCTTCCACTTGATGCTGTTCTCACCAGAGATGCATGTGATTTCAACTCATTTCTCACCATTCCTTAAGGGTGAACTCTGAGCAACATGGTTCTTCTCATGAAACTCCTGGGCCTGTCCAAGAATGGTTGCCCCATCGATTATTAATGCACGTAAGCCCTTTTCAACATGGATCACCCACTCTCACACATGTTTGTGCACAGTCTATCACTTTTATTTTGATTCTCTTTCATGGCCAGGCAACTCCACTCGTGTTTCGGCAGGACTTGTGGAGCATTTTGGTACATTTTGGGGGCCGCTCTTCCACTGATGTTGTTGCACTGGTATATTTCCTGGGGGGGGCACATAGGTGCTTGGTGATGCTGCGAGGGGGTATGCTACTCACCTTTCAGGGCCACTGACTTATTTTTCTATGTTTTTTTTCCTATCTCTTGATGGTTTTCTCAATGCTGCTTGACAACTGCATCTTCACATCTTCTCATCACCTCAGGTTAGCTGGGCAGATCTCCCCTGTATCCCGCTGCTTCATCACTTGCATTGTCTCTGAGACATTTATAATGAAGTTGCCCTCTAGGTTAGGAAGTATATCCTTTATTGCCCTGTGTTCTAGTTACATTCAATGTCTTCTTATCTGAGGATAATACTCACATGGCATCCATCTTGTCTAGTTTACTCCTGTAGACTTATGCAATCCTATCACTTCCTGACCTACTTGACTACAGATCTTGGTGTCCAGTTACACCCACTCCTTTCCCCAGTCTCAGCAATCTCACACCTAAATATAGCACATAAAATGTACATCTTGAACACAGTAAATGAGTGAAATGCAGGTAGCTGCCTCTCCCACATAATGCTGTCTAAGAGTCCTGTAAGTAGCTACTAGAAAGTATTGGGCAATAGTCTGAACTTTATAAGAACTCACATGTGACCCACTTTTTAATAAATTCTTATGAAGTTTTAAAAGTTTCAAGTAGCATTTTTGTAAGATTCTATAAATAGGAAAAGTGTTTATGGGCTCCCACATATCACAGGTCAGTCAGTATGTTTATATATGTTTATATATGTATTCCTGTGTGTGTCATGCCATCCGGATGATATGAGTGGTATTCCCTAGCCAGCTCATGTGCAGAATCAGATTACAGTGCCTGGGTGCATTTGCACAAGTGCAGATTTACAGGGTAATTCATGGAATAAATGTGCACAGAAATTGGGGGTGCAAGCGTGCGAAATGCAAAGAAGCGCCCGTTCCCGTATTCAGGGAACACATTGTGCGCGACTTACCCTTGACCTGCGCCGAATCCGCGCGGCTTCCACATATCATTGCGACATCACGGAAGCCCTGCAGGAAGATGGCATGGAGGTCCCCATGCAGCACCTCACGTGTAGCACGAGTTTCCTTCTGCAAGGTCTCGCGTGTAGCACAGAGTTCTGCCTGCAAGGCCTCATGTGACTGACGGACCGCCACACGATGGTGCGTTCCAGCTGCTCCATCCGCTGTTCTGCCCGTGTACCCTACCCCATCAAAAGTGTAGCCAGAGTATTTTTGAGGGAGATGTACTCTTCCCTCAGGGCCTCCCTGTGGGCCTCTGCCTCAGCAGCCATGGCTGTGCGCAGAGCCTCCAGTTCAGCCCGTCGGTCCCAGTTGGCGGCCAATGTGTCCAGCCTGTGTGAGCGGCACGTGGACCGCATTGCCTGCTGCTGGAGCTTCACCTGCCTACCAGGGTGGAGAATGGAATCAGCCACACGTTCCATGCCCTGAGCCATCATCTCAATAGCTGCCCCCTGTTGCTGTGCAATGACATACATGTGAATCTCCTACACAGTGTTCCCCGGTGGTGCACGGCCACCGCGTTGCCGGACACAACACCTGTTTGGCCCAAGGAGTCCTGGTCCTTGCTGCACTGGTGCTGATGTGGCTGCAGCACTGCATTCCTCCATTGATCTGCTGCCCCAGGAACAGGAGCAACTGGTATGGAGCGTGACCCTGCACCCGTAACCACCACAGGCGGACATCCAACACTGACTGGCCCCTTGAGGGTTCTACCCCCACTACAGGTGTGTCAGGCAGAACTGCATCCACTGCAGAATCACTCACCTGCAACGGCATGGATTGATGAAAATCCAACTCAGCATAGTGAAAGAGATCATCAGAGGTGTACTCAGAGCCAGTCCGGGACAGGATGATCTGGAGCACCAATGGATGCTCATGGCCTAACACAACACGCCCTCCACTGGTGCTTGGTTGGTTCCCTGAACCCTCCACCCTCTCTGCCAACCCCTCCTCCTCCTCTGCTTCCAGTGCCTCATCACCTGTAACAAAACAAAAAACACATGAGAACACATGTCACCAGCATATACCACACACATAGGCCCTCATTACAAGTCAGGCGTTAACGGTTTAACGGCGCCGTTGGCGCCGTTAACCTTAACGCCTGATTCACACTTTAACGCCTGCTTTTTGCAGGCGTTAAAGTCCAAGGCGCTAAGCGACCTTGGTGCTAATTACGGCACCGTAATTTACGGTGCCGTAATTAGCACCTTCCCCATCCCCATTATGCCCTATGGGGCAAAAATGGGAATGGGGAAGGGCAAATGGTGAATGGGGAATTACCGCCCCACTCACCTTGGAATGGGGCGGTAATTCCGCCATCCACCATGGCGGAATCCGGCATGGACTATGTTGCTAATAGCACCATGGTCCACCACCTGACTTGTAATGAGGGCCATAGACATCACAATATCGACAGCCAACACATGAAGCAGCCATGTCACACATGACACAAACTCTGGCATGCATGCAGTGAAAATTAAAGCAAAGATGGATGCGTGTCAAATATGAAGCCTACACATGTACTGCATGTTGCATAGCACCTGCATCACACACAAGCTCCTCCATTGCATACACAACACACAAAAATGACAGATGCCAACAAACATATGGCACGTAGCATAGGCATGGCAAAACTGTCAACCAGCCCCAGATGGAAGTCAACTAGTACTGTCCGTGGCCCATGTAGAAAGCATGTCACCATACATTACATGTCAATCACCATGACAAAAAGCACACATGCGTCACAGGATGCAACAATGCCAGTGTGTTGCAATACAGTTAAGGAGGTCACATGGATACATAAATGCTAAGGCACCTTGACATCACACAAGTGAATAGGTGTGTAAATGGCTGAAATAGGGCTCAGAAGTGTGTTAGTGCAGCGCAGTACATGTGTACGTGAATAAAGGAAGGAGGGCGAGGCGCACACTTCAGGTCCTGGTCAATTAAACCTGTTGCAAAAAATATATATCTGGGTTAAATCCCAAAATGGACAAGTATTCACCAGGGTTAAATCCCATCTGTTGCAAATCCCAAAGAGGAACAAATATTAACAGGGATAGATCCCTTTTGCTGCAATTCAGTTGCTCAGTATTAACAGGGTTAGAACCCATCAGCTGCAGTTCTGTTGTCTGTTGTTGTTTTCCTCCAAGCGCTTTCCTATCTCAAATAATCATCAGGGAGGCTGTGTTTCTTTAACAGGTGTTACTGATTAGACTCAAAGGATTCTGGTAGCTGTAGTGAAAAAGTTTTTTCAGTTCAGGTGACCAGGGACCGACAACCCTCCAAAAGCACAAGTCTTTCCCAAGTTTGGGGGAGGGGAGAGAACCATCTTTATGTTTCTCTAAAGTGGGGCACAGTAACCCCGGAGCCGCTGCCTCTGGAGCCCGGGACTCCCATAGCATTAAGTGAAAAAATGAAGGAGGGCGAGGCGCGCACTCACAGTCCTGGTCAATTAAACCTGTTGCAAAAAATATATATGTGGGTTAAATCCCAAAATGGACAAGTATTCACCAGGGTTAAATCCCATCTGATGCAAATCCCAAAGATTACCAAGTATTAACAGGGTAGATCCCTTTTGCTGCAATTCAGTTGCTCAGTATTAACAGGGTTAGATCCCATCAGCGGCAGTTCTGTTGTCTGTAGTTGTTCTACTCCAAGCGCTTTCTTATCTCAAATAATCATCAGGGAGGCTGTGTTTCTTTAACAGGTGTTACTGATTAGACTCAAAGGATTTTGATAGCCCCACTTTAGAGAATCATTAAGATGGTTCTCTCCCCTCCCCCCAAACTTGGGAAGGACTTGTGCTTTTGGAGGGGTGTCGGTCCCTGGTCACCTGAACTGAAAAAACGTTTTCACTACAGCTACCAGAATCCTTTGAGTCTAATCAGTAACACCTGTTAAAGAAACACAGACTCCCTGATGATTATTTGAGATAAGAAGGCACTTGGAGGAGAACAACTACAGACAACAGAACTCCAGCTGATGGGATCTAACCCTGTTAATACTGAGCAACTGAATTGCAGCAGACGGGATCTAACCCTGTTAATACGTGTTCATCTGTGGGATTTGCAGCAGATGGGATTTAACCCTGGTGAATACTTGTCCATTTTTGGGATTTAACCCATATATATATTTTTTGCAACAGGTTTAATTGACCAGGACCTGGAGTGCGCACCTCGCCCTCCTTCATTTTTTCACACAGTACATGTGTACGGTCTCAACTGTCAATCGAAACACAAACACAATCATGTCAATGTTATGTGATGGTGGCAGTGTAAGGGCAATTGCAGTCATCATGTGCAAAGTGTTGGCAGTGAATTGTCGGGATACAGTAACCCCCCGCCCCAACCCTCCATTCGGGCAATGGCTGGGAGGCAGTGCATGTCTCAGAATGGTGGATCAGTGTACTGTGTTGTAGCAGACAGTGTGGGCAGGTGTCTATTGCATCACCTCAGTCAACTGAGACTACAGCAGATGAGAGGAGGACAGAAAGCACAACACATGAGTAATCATCAGAAGGTCACCAAGACACCAGTTGCATAGAGGCAGGGAGGCTGTACCAGAGGGAGTCCAACACTTGAGAAAAACGAAGACACCCAAAAATTGTGTCTGATGAGGCACTGACCCTGAGTGAGTATGAAAGGGATGACCAAACACCATGAGACGCATGAAATACTGGAGATGGAGTAGAATGAGTAGCTTGACATGAACCCATAGGGGCCTGCTGGGAATGCACATGGTCCATGAATGAACACTCATGTCCACTGTGAGCCTGTGCCATCTGCACAGTGCAAGTGAGACACCATTCAATCATTCGATACGTTTATTCGGAAAAACTATCCATAAACAGCATTTACAAGATAAAATACAACAATCAGTGCAAAGTACAATTCTTTTGTTAAAAATCAGGAACTCAAACGAACAGATATTGAATTTAAAAAAACAGATAAAAAGTGCATTTGTACAGACTGATTACAATAAAAGTACTATCTACCCGTAGGGTTCTTAAGTGGTCTTAACATAAAAAATATTCTGTCGGAGTGCTAGGGGTGATTTTGGTCCGAAGATACCAGGCTTTTCTCAAATAGTCCACAGAACCCCAAGTCAAAGGCATCGTAGCGGCTGATAGCAAATTACATAAGGCAGGTCTTGCCTGGGTAATGCCTGCAATCTTGAGCAATGGTAATAATGTTTTTCTTCTCAAGTCCATGTAAGCTGGGCGAAACAACACAAAATGTAGTAAATCCTCCTCAGGCCACTGACAGCATAGGCATGCTACAGATTGTTCATTGTGTGACCAGTTTTTTGTGCGTGCCCGAAGCCAAAAAGAATTGAAACGGGCTCGCGTCAAGGCCCATCGGTCTGAGGGTTTGTCACTTTGGAGCAAATACGGCTGAATGCCTTCTGTAGTAGTTAGGACAATATGCCTTCTGTTTGCAGGTATCAACAAAGCAAGAGATTCCCTGTTTGACACAAGGATAGCATTATACAATTGCTTATATTTCCTCATGGAACAGGGAGACAAGAGTGTTGGTGGACATAACAGGCTCTCACAGTTTAACTGAGTGATGCATTTCTGAACATAAGAGAGCCCCAGAATTGTCTTTATAGCTGAGCTAGTCACCAAGGCTCTTACAAACGTATGCAAAAGCGTAGCTTTTGGATTTGACCATATCGACAGCTAATGCAAAACAGCAGCCAACAACCACTCATCATCGATATGTGGGCACCCCAGTTCCAAAGGAGTGCCATAGTTAGGTGCGGACTGCGGTAGCCCGAGCAGTTTTTTCAGAAAAGTGTTCTCCACATTTTCAATGTGATTGATTTTATCCATACCCCATAATGTGGCCCCATAGTTAGTGGCAGTTTTTGTTTGAGCTCAATACACCTCGAGGATTAAGTTAATGGGGTGGCCTAGGCAGTTTTTTTAAAAACAGGACAAGCCCCCAAGAGCCTGTCTCATCCTCAAACATTGTGTGTCCACATGACCAGACTCCCACCAGTTCTCGGTAAAACAAACTCCTAAGTAGTTAAATTTGGTGACACTCGGTATAGGTTCCCCCCCACTACGAATCGTGCACATCTTGAGATGTTTTCCACCTGTGCTCCTACAAGCCATAACAGACGATTTTTTTGTTGTTCACTGCCAGTTTATGATTGGACATAAACTGTGTCTAGGCATCCACAAAACATTGTAAAGCAATGGAAGGGCAAGCAATTATGACCATATCGTCAGCATACCCCAGTACTGGGAGGGAAAATCCACCTATCCTAATGAAGTGGCATTAGTCTCAACCAGAGCCTGATATACACCATTTATATACAGGGCAAATAATACAGGGGCTACGACACAGCCCTGACAGACCCCCAAAAAAGTTTCAGAAAAGGCTGTGCACTGTCCCTGGTTTCCAAATCTGATACAAGCCGATGTGTTTTCGTGGATCAGTTGGAGAACAGGTCCTCCGGACAGCCATGGACCTGAGCACAGCCCAGAGCATAGCCCTGTCCACTTTGTCAAACGTGGTGCTCAGGTCCATGAATGCTAAGTACAACAGCTCACCCCTAACAAATATTGATGTTGCACCCACCAAATACAAGTTCAAAGCCTGGTCTCTAGTTCCCAGACTTGGACGAAAACCATATTGTATCTTTGTGAGTACCCAGAGTCAGAAATCCACTGTTTGAGCCATTCCAGAACAGCCTGACCAAAGATTTTAAAAGAAGTGTCCAACAGGGATATCGGTCTATAAGAGAGGGGGCTGCCTGGATCACCCTTCTTAAAAATTTGGTGAATAATTGCCTGTTGCCAGGTAGCTGGATAGATACCAAGTTCCAGAAAGGTGTTAAAACAATTAGTCAACAGTGGAGCTCACACGTCCACCTCATCACAAAAAATATCAGCTAGGATGACGTCAGGGCAAGGGGCTCGGTTGTGGAGTTGCCTATTTACTGCAACCTCTACTACATTTACAGTTAGGCACAGCAACGTACCTCTAGATCCAGAATATGTTCCTATTGAAAATCCTAGACAAAGTGGCCTACCAACAAAGTCAACACCACCTGGAACTAAACCACCTCCTAGGAGTCCGACAGTCCGGCTTCAGACCACAGCATGGCACCGAGACTGCACTCCTAGACCTTAAGGCACAAATAAACACACTAAGAGATAATGGCACGACCTCACTCTTACTACTACTTGACCTGTCTGCCACATTCGATCTGGTAGACCATGCAATACTATGCAATCATCTGGTCATGGCAGCATGCTTCTCCCAGGAAGCAGTCGCATGGATCCAGTCTTTCCTAGATAACAGGACAATCTGAGTCTTCTCTCCCCTAGCAGCTGCTGACCCCGCACCCATTACTTGCGGTGTACCCCAAGGATCTTGTGTATCACCCACCCTTTATAATATTTTCACAAAGCCCCTTTTCTATGATCTAGACGGTCTTGGTATCACCTACACCAACTATGCAGACAATACTCAGATCCTCATCCCGTTGACGGGAGATTATGACAAGGATTTGGCCTTTGTGAACAGAGTCTACCTCGTCATCCAGGCATGGATGGCCGCTCACGGTCTATGCCTGAATGATGACAAAACCGAACTCCTCATTCTAGCCACCTCTTCCAATCTCAAAAAACTGGGCACCAAATACGACTCCTTCATAATCCATAACAACACCATCACTGTAGCTAAACTAGTTAAAACCCTCCGTTTTTATATAGACTACACACTTACCTTTGGCAAACAAGTGAATTCCATGGCCTCAGCCACCTCTTACACCTGCAAGCTAATTAGAGCAGCCAAGCCCTTCCTTTCACCTAATAACTGCGTCACTATAGCAAGAGCACTAATCCTGTTGAAACTAGATTACTGCAACGCCCTCTACATAGGCAGTAATCAATACATCACCTCCAAAATTCAAACATTGCAAAATAACGCCCTGAGAGCCGCCCTAAACTTCCCGAAAAATGCCCACATATCAGACCTTAGGAGATCCACCAACTGGCTCTCTACTAAAGACAAAATCCGCCTCAAAACAGCCTTCCTCACACATAAATGCCTTAACCAGGCAGCCCCACAATACCTGATAGATAGATTCACCAGACAGACACCCTCGCACCCCTTACGAAAAGCCAATTCTAACCTACTGCTAGTACCCAGATTTAAACGTACTAAATCTGGCGGGAGCAGCTTTGCTGTCAAAGCGGCACAACTGTGGAACTCCCTTCCAATTGATCTAAGGGAAGATCTCCCATACCAGCTATTCAGATCCAAACTTGTCCCATGGCTAAAAGACCATGATGTTTAACCTCACGCTCATGGCACTTGGGATCTCATGTATATTCTGTATATTTGTTATGTTCTATTTATCTGTCACATCTGCATTTTTGTAAATTTACTGTACATACTTCTATGATTCTTTGACATTACATGTCTGCAGCACTGTAACCATAAGCTGTATTTCATGATTATCTGCAACATGTAACCAAGTTGAACAACCCTCTTTCTGCCCCCGCGCCCGAATACCCCCGGCTCTGGTTGCGCAATATAAATAAATAAACAAACATGTAGTGGGGGGATCCACTTTGTATAGGGAGCTAAAATGATTGGCACGCGCCACACAAGTCTTTGTGGACTCTTCCACATACATGCTACACTGATTTGCCCTCGTAATGCAAACAGATGGGCACACACACTTACATAGCGGTTTATGAGCTGCGTTGCCTTTTTAACACTGTATTGCTTTGACCCGCTTGATGAAGCACACGTACTCTTAGCGGAATCCTCTGCTCGTATATGTACAGACTGATATGTAGTCTGACACTCACTATGTTGTTTCCCCCTTTGCAGTGTATGCTTTTCCATCCCCGCAGACCTATTTCCCTCCTTTCTGACTACCAGTTGGGTAAGTGCTTCATATTCCGTTATTTATCTTTCCAAGTTTACACTATTAACCTACATTATAGCATCATCGAGGGGATTTTTATCTCTCATTAGGTAATTTCCTGTATTTTGCAGATCCACTTGGTGACCTGGAGAGTCACTCGGAAATGGCAATGAGGTCAGTGTCTAACTCTGAATCTAGCCTTATGTTTACCGACAGATATTATTTTTGAGATTTATACTGATACAGATTGTTTTACATTACTTTGTAGAAATATTGCCGAACCAGGTTGTATCAAGCCTAGGAAGTTGAGTACACCCAAGCCCTGAAGAAGGATTCTGTTTTTATCCGAAACGCGTTGGCAAACCTCTATTACCAACATTGGAGTGTATTAGGAGATACAATCATATGTGATTGAACTAGTGTACCAATAGCTCTTTAAAAGCATATAAGTGTATATGTTAATATGAAATTATTGTTTATCGAGTTGGAATGGAATTACTGACTGTGATGTAACATTTTTTATTTTGAAATTTTTATTTCAATTATTGTGTTTTGTACATAATTAACTCACAGATGTCTGAGTGCCTCTCTAATTGTCCTGAAATATATATAGTCCTTTTCTTATGAAATATAGATTTGTATGTGTTTATTTACCTTTTTTTTGTCTCAAAACACAAATATAATCTAGATAAATATAACCACATACCTTAGAGTCATCCAAAGGGATCACCTAAGAACTATCACTTACCATACATTGAACTCACCTTACCACTATTGAAATAAACTTGTACTCCTTTGAAACGTGCGGTATCTACCCCATAAGAGTGCATTTAAGGGGGCGCTGGCTAGCAATAGCCGGTTTATGGTCAGCTAAAATGTTTGGACCATGCCATTGCACTTACATTATTCTCTTTATGGGTCCTTGTTCTTTTATAGGGTGGCCCATCAGCCACGAACTCCCAGAATTTCTTGGAGTCTCTTAGCTGTACAGTCTGAATAAGTTCTACGCAGGCAAGCTCTTCTAGGTGACTCTTCCTTTTTGGCAGAATATTTTTATATTGCGGCCGGGCACAAATTATCTCCCACTTTGTGCTATTTTTTGCACGTAGAATTCTTTTAAGGTTGTCCTGTGCTGTCCGGCATGGTTCATCAAACCAAGACTGGAGGTTTGTTCTCCCTATTTTAAAATCCCTTTGGAAGATGTGAGACATCGAGCTCCATATTTTTTGTGAGGCCGAGAAAATTGAGCTAGGGCATGAACCATTTCAGAGAATAGTAGTGATTTCCTCTGAATTAGAATTACAAACGGTGGATTGTGTAGCCTTAGAGTTCAGCTTCGCCCATTTTACTCAGCGCTTACACAATGGGTTGATTTTAAAATGATCCAATTGCGGCAAATTGATAAGTGGGGCCACTATCGGATCAACTGTTAATACCAACTGCAACGCATGGTGTATGGCTGAGTAGGTTTTCAACCACCTCAAACTCCTTTATTAGCTATCAATCCTTTACATGTAAACAGAAATAGTCAATCGTGGATGTCCCTTGGGTGCTGTAAAAAGTCAGCTTTCCAGGTCGATCCACGCCCACACGCCCATTCAGCGAACAAATACCCCACTCCAGGAACCATTCACTGAACTGCAATCCCCTTGCACACGTTCTATCATCTACCATTTGAACAGGAGCAATTCCGTATACGTGATCTTTCCTGGGATCTATGTTCTCTGACAATATCCCCAACCTCATTTTCACATTAAAATCACCACCCAAGATTAACAGCGAGTCTTGACTCCCATTAGCTATACACTGTGAGTCAACAAAGCCCCTCACTGCCCCTGGGCACCCTTGATTAGCAATGTGTGGACTGTTGTAAAAGTTTACCAAAGTCAACGGTCGGCCATGCTCAGGGCGTGCAATAATGAATTGTATATTCACATTTTTAGTCTCTCTGACGGTTAAGGTTAAGTTTAGAGAAGCCTTCAACAAAATTGCCAAACCACCATAACATCCCCTACGTCCACCTTTTTTATCTGGAACACATTTTGAAACACAGCCATCCGAAAATAATGGAGAGAGAGCCCACGTCTCCTGAAGAAGTATTATATCATATTCCCCCAAAGCTGTGACTGTCGCCATCTGTGAAAGCTTAGTGGTGGCCCCTGCTATGTTCTAACATATAAAGGACATATATGTATGAGCTAGCACCGTCTTATTATAAATCAGGTTTTTCCAATCCTCAGATCCTTTCCCAGACACCCCCTTAGACTGAGCAGCCTCCCCCAAGACAACAGGTCAATCCAATTCCTCGATTTCCCCAAAACCTTATAACAGTTTGCCAAATCTATAGTAACCACAGGGTTCTTTGATACCTTCCGACTCCCTCCCCCCAACCCTCATAAGCCCCTTGCATGTTTGGGGTTTTGGTAAAATTCTGTAGTGCAGGTGGAGAAGGATTTGTCGGGTAGAATGCCGCTAAAGGGAAAAAAGCGCTATTTTGGTTGTGGCTTCTACAGAGCCGCTACTCAGGGTTTATGGAGGTAACCACATAGTCAAGCATGGCTGGAGCAATCATAGATACGACCACACAATCCCCCTCTACCCATTTTGGTTCCTTCCCACCCAAGAGACCCTTCTAGTCATAAGAATGCCTCTGGGGTTTACCTTCATCCCTGGCAGGCGCATACTTATCCATTGTGCCGTTTTGTTTAGGAGGCAAGTAGTAGATTCCACCATACCGGGGTCCAGGCGAGGTAGTCCTATGATTACTCTAACCAGGGGGTGGCCTCAGGGGGAAGATTGAGCACTGATTGCTCACGAAAATAACCCTCGTCCTTTAGAATCTTGTGTGATCCCACAGCAGAGACCACGGAGGGGCCCCTGTTACCCTTCCGTGCGGTCCTCTCCGCTACAGGGGCACTATAACGTTCAAAGATAGGGATTGAAGGGGCAGAAACTAAAGGGATCTGACCTACCTTTCCACCCGCATATTGATTGTTGGTGGGATTTGGCAATATGGGGATTGAGTTTTCTAACACAGTCCAATTCACTATTGGTCCTTATCGTTCTAGAACGAGATCTTTAAATTCCAAAATATTATTTTTTAGGCCTCTTATTAGGTCATCCATTGTACAAAGTGTGGTGCTCAAGGAGTTTTTAAGGTCCCCTATTTTATCTAGGACTGGGGCTAATTTTTTGTCCAACACCCCATCTAAAATTTTAAAATCACTTGAGGCTGCGTCCATAGAGTCATTCACACATACAGCTTAGGAAGATATCTGTCCTCTGCCCTCCTAACTACCAATAGAAATACCCGATTCCTCCTGGGCATATATTATGACCCTAGAGGAAGGCCCCTCACCACCGCCTATTTCCGTTAAGTCCCTTTCTGGGGCATTATCATTCAGAGTGTTTTCAAGGCACTGCGAGAGGCTTGGAGGTGATGTATTTGGGGAGGGTAAAGAGAGCATTCTATTATCACTAGCTTCACTGGATTGTAAGCTTGCAACTTCAATAGCTCTTTCAGTATGTTGAATAGACTCTTCTAATTTGCCTGCCATTTGTTTGAGATACTCATTTGGTGTTGGTTGTCCTAATGGGACCTGAGCACTTTTATTCTTTTTGGACTTCGTTTTGAGGACGACGTTTCCACCAG
Source organism: Ambystoma mexicanum (assembly GCF_040938575.1). NCBI lineage: Eukaryota > Metazoa > Chordata > Amphibia > Caudata > Ambystomatidae > Ambystoma > Ambystoma mexicanum. Next base: position 1,116,065,621 of record NC_090936.1, read on the forward strand.
GATCTGGGCTGCCCAGACCACCTAAGGTACTAGGTTTGCTTTTATTGTTTTGTTAGGCCCCAAAGGTGGGGCTTTAGCCTTACGTTTAGGCATATTATGATCATACTGTAAGTAGAACCTGCTCAATAAAGAGCATTTGGAATGCTCCCAGCTGATAAAGCCCCTGGTGATGAATTTAAAAAGTAGACCTAAAGTGCTAGTGCAAGAGTTTCTAATATATCTAGTTTATTAGAACAGAGGGCTGGGTCAAGAAATAAGAGATGTCAAAAATAAATAAGTGTAAGTAGCACAACTTGATACTGTCCAATAGCTTACTAACAGCCCACTAAGATGGGTAAAAATGACTTAAGTAACTATAGGGGTACGATGCAATAAAAAAAAAAAACGAAATTGTGTTCATAAAAAATACAATATGCAAGAGAACACATGCCCAAATTTATAATATAAGTGTTAAAATAGAATAAAACCTGATAAGCGTAGTACAACAAGATAAAGACCAAGCTATTTAGCTCCGTGTTTTGTTCTGTGGGTAAAGACAGGGGAGGGGAGAGATGTACTCGCAGCCCCCGTCCTAATAGGGCGTAATGCCACTGTTTAGGAGAACAAAAGATTGAGACTAAGGCCAAAGAGGCTTGCCCACAGTTTATAGCCTCTGGCTCTAAGAGAAAAGGGGATAACACACGACACAGTTTTCCCCAAAAGGGGATCTAATGTAAAGTATACACCGCCTCCAGGGACGGGGCACGCCTGACGGCACGAGGAACTCCCTTAGTCCGACTCTCCCCCCTGTCCCCTAGCGATACTTTGGAGCAGTGTGCAAAAAGCATAGGAGCCTGCAGTGAGGACAGGGCATGCTAGACAGCTTGAGGAGCTGCCCAAGTCATCTTCCCCCCCACCGTCCCTAAAACTGCCAACTACCAATTGCCGACTGAAATCTAAACAGCTGGCTCAGATGATATAATTAAAGAAAAGGTTAGCAGCAAGGGAAACGGCCATAAGTTCGTCAGTGGCTGTACACTGAGTGTGGGTTATTTTAAGGAGACCAGATTGTTCACATGCTAGATCAAGTTGAAGAAAATTGGATACTGTTCACACTTGACGTACAATCTCTGTACACATCAATCCCGCATGAAGAAGGACTGGAAGCTCTAGAATGGCTGTTACTTCAACAAACATTTTTTTCCATCCAATAAAACTTTTTCTATTCAACTTGCCAAGATGATTCTTTATAACAATTATTTCAGATTTCAAGGTCAATTTTATTTACAGATATCAGGAACTTCAATGGGGCAGCCATGGCCCCGGCATATGCAAACACTTTTATGTTTTATTTTGAAACTCAGCATGATCTAGAAAATCCAAGATGGTCAGAAAAACTGATAATGTGGCGACGTTATATTGATGACGTTTTTGCAATATGGAGAGGCTCAACAAAAGAATTGGGAAGTTTCATTGTATACCTGAATTCATGTAACAGCCATATTAAGTTTACCCTTGAAATTGGAACACCGGCAGTACATTTCCTAGATACAAAGATCTACCCAGAAAATGGGAAATTGCAAACAACGGTTTACAGGAAACCCATGGATGTGAATAACAGTTTATTCTTCACGAGCCATCACCCTCAACATCTTAAAAACAATTTACCTCTAAGTCAACTGCAAAGAATTAAACGGATTGTTTCAAATGAAAATACATATGCAGAAGCAGAGAGTGAATTGATTCTACGATTTGAAGAGAGAGGATTCCCGGAAAGAATTCTAACAGAAGCTAAAGAGAAGTGCCAATCAAAGAACAGATCAGATCTTCTGATTAAAAAAACTAAACAAGATAAGGATAATCATCCACTGATCTACCTGTCACAATACTCCACTAAAAGTAGACAAATTAAAAGGACATTACATAAAAATTGGAAAATTACTATATTGGACCCACAACTCTGTACTCTGTTCGCAAAACCACCGCTAATGGCCTATACAAGAGGGAGAAATGTACGGGACTCACTGGTAAAGGCAGAGAGAACAAGTACAACACAACAACGGTTACTTTTGAAACCAAAAAAAGGAACATTTCCAAGTATAAACTGTAGCCAGTGTAATAATGTCCAAAAAGGTCCAATAATCAGACATCCATACACAGGTCAGAAGATCAACTTACAACACTTTGCCACCTGCGAGAACAAATGTGTAATATATGGAGTAATTTGCCCATGTGGCAAATATTATGTTGGTCAGAGGCTGAGACGGGTGAAAGACCGTATTTCGGAACATAAGTCTAACATAAGAACAGGAAATCTGAAGTCACCGGTTACAAGACATTTTAGAGATCACAAACACACAATTTCGCAACTCAAATTTGTTGTTCTTGAAGTCATTACACGACCAGCCAGAGGAGGGAACCTACAACAAATCCTATCCCATAGAGAAATGTTCTGGGTACACAAATTAAATGCCTTAGAACCTAGAGGCATGAACGAAGAGTATTCTCTGAATATATTTTTATGAAAATCACCAACGAAACAGTGATATAATTAACACTTGTTGCTGTGAGAAACGTTGATTGATGTTCCCTTTAATTTTCCCTTGTTATCAATATTTGTTTATTATACCTGCCTTTATATTCATTTTCACATTGTTGTATAAGTAATAATCAAGGTGAAATGATGTGGAATAATGGAAAGACAGTCTGGAGCTTAATAACCTACATATATTATGCACATCGCTGCAACAAAACAGTACGAACAATTAATATGTGTTGAGACACCACTCGTTGAACATTATTATTCCCAACAGTTAGATGTTTTATACCACCCGCGTTGATTAAACAACACAAGCGTTAGTGTGGGACAAAGTGTGGAACAAAGTGAGAGATTAAATGTCTTTTAACCATTTAAGTCTTTGTAGGTCCATGGGCACTACAACTCCCAGAAGTCTAGGACATCACGTGATGGAGATATGTCACATGACATTAAATCTCACGTCACATGACTTTACATAACCATAGGTAGCGATTGAACCATGTTACCCGCGAGAAGGCTGTAGGATATATCTTTTGAGGCGAGGTAATCACTGATATATCTTTTGAGGCGAGGAAATCACTGACATAGGTAAGAATGTGGATGGACCAGTATCTAAAAATGACTGATACTTAGTTGATCATTCAAAACACTTACACTCGTTATTCTTCGTGTATATTTTTCGAGAACTAACGCGAATCGACTTCTGTGCTGGGACTGTTAACATCGCTATTACCCGATACTGCTGCATCACACAGGTAACACACTGACTTTTGAATCTAAACATGTAGAATTGGAAAAGCGTTTTATTATAGCCTGACACATATTATTATACCTTATATAGAATGTAAGCTGACTAAGCATTACGGTGGATAAACACGACGACACAGGGTGTATTACAGAATCTGGAAACACACAGGCCTTGACAACAATACACAGGTAGCAACAAGGATACTTACCCTTCTAACACCATAGTGACGATTGGATCTAACCATTATCTAATACACATATCACTATTATTATTTTCAGAACATATGAGAGCTGTCTCATAAGATGACGCTTCCATCATTCCACATCGAAATGGACATTTGAAGTCCTAAAGAAAAGAAAAACACTGTTGTTTAGTGTTTGGAAGAGAAATCATTTGTTGAAATTTATATTTAGAGAATTGTTGAATTATCAATATTATTAGGAAATACTGTGCTTAATGAAATAGTTATTGCTTCTGAAGAAGAGAGGCACACTCTCGAAATGCGCAGAGCTCCATATCAAGAATGTTTTGTATTTTATGTAACCCTGAGTGAATTGAACTCTGATTTTGGTTTCAAAATTAGCACTAAAAATATCATATGGATAAAATCATTTTTGTACAACACTATTGAAACTTGCTTTCTAATTAAGAATTACAAAAAATTGACTTTCGAATTTAGCTGTTCTAAAAACATAACCTAGTGAAAAATTGTGACATTTATTTAAATTTTGGTTAGATCTTTATTCCAATATCAAGAGGTGTGCAGTGGTGGAGAGACTGCCCAGGACTGTCGTAGACTGCAGGTGACTCTACCAAGTTGGTAGTGAAGCTCTGCCTCCACTGGGAACGACGTGGTGGAGAGACTGCTTCAGACTGCAGGTGACTCTACCAAGACTCAACCATGCTCCGCTGTGAGCGGGGGAGTTGGTGGTGAAGCTCCGCCTCCACTGGGAGCGACGTGGTGGAGAGACTGCCAAGGACTGCTGCAGACTGCAGGTGACACTACCAAGACTCCGCCACGCTGCGCTGTGAGCGAGGGAGTTGGTAGTGAAGCTCTGCCTTCACTGGGAATGACATGGTGGACAGATTGTTCAGGACTGCCGCAGAATGTCACAGTGAGACACCCTGCATCAAGAACAAATGATGTCCCACACAGTACAGGTCTGGCAGAGTTACAGAGGGAAGTGTGCATATACACTGAATTGTGGGACAGGCCATTTCATGAGTCCAACATGTCAATCACCAGTGTCATGGAGACAGTGAGCTGCTGGGAGATAGAGAGGCAAGGAAGCATGCCCCTGAGGGGGACCAGTTTGCAGGGTGACCTTACAGAGACATCAGTCATGTGACGACATAGACCGAGTGTTGAGTGGAAGATCAGCACAGGCTATCAGCAACATGTCTGGGAGCAACGATATGGACAAGAGAGGCTGCAGAGTGTCTTGCATGTAAGGAGGGTGCAGGTGTGTAGAAGAGGATTGGCTATGTGTGCAGCACAAGGCCTGCATGCATACTGCATCACAAGCACACATCAGTCAAGCATTGCATGGGTCACACATGGCACTCATGAATACATAGCCTGAACTGGCAGTCAATCACAACACATCACACAAGCAAAACACACATGGGCCGGACACACCCGCATCAACACTCACCGGACGTTGCATCATAATCAGGCATCTCTCCCACTCCTTGGATTAGACCCTCATCGATGAACCCTGAAGCTATCTCCTCATGAATAGTGAGTACATCATCCACTGGTGATGGCCCACCGCCAGTCACCAGAGTTGAGGTGTAATTAGAAGCCTGCTTGTTTATTGCACAGCATCGGAGGTCAGTCCAACGCTTATAGCAATCATCAGCTGGCGCTTCTCAAATCCCATGGCACTGACACTTTCCGCAGTGCACTGCCAGTGGGCCTTACACTGGGCAGGCATAGTTTGGCAACCTGGACCCACCAGCATTTCGCAGTCGTGTCCCTTCACGTAGCTCACAAGTGCGTCCAGTTCCACTTTATTGAATCTCTTCTTCCTTGACATGCCGGAGGCTTGAGCCGTGTCTGGGTTCCCAGTCTCTTGCGCAGAAACACTCTTACTCCTCTTGGCGGGTTGTGCGGACCCTGAGTGGCTACTGCCGCTCTGTTCAGTGGGGGCAGGGGCGCTGGTGGACTGGACAAGGGGAGTAGGCAATGGCATGAGGACAGAAGCCTGACTTAAGACATTGGCTGCTGGGTGCTGTCACCAGGACCCAGCGGCATGACTGCCTCTGTGCCAAGGGCTGTGACTGACACAGTCCTGGCTGGCAGACTTACAGCCGGAGTGGTGTTGGCTGCATCTGCCCCTGCAGCTTCCACCACGTGGCTGGTCGGGTCATCAGATGTCACCAGTGCCCCAGATACACATGGCTTGATCACAGCAACCTTAGACACGCGTGGCCTGACCTTCCGGACCTGGAAATCTGCCTGGCATCCTCCAGTGCTAATGCAGCCCGCTCTGGCTGACCCCACACCTGGGTGGTGGTAGCCACAGCTGCACCTGCATCTTCCACTACCTGGGGGCCCGTGACAGGAGATGACACTGCCTGTCGGGTCAGATGGGCGCCGGAGATGTATGTAGCAGCAGCATCTCCCTGAGCCGCGGGGTTTGGTGGCATGGCTGTCCCACACCGGAGGGTACCCCCAACATCCATGTCCATGCCCCGAAGGCAGCCCATCACCCGTACCCATGCACCGCAGACAGCCCACACCACAGGGGACCCCCAACACCCAGGGGCGGACTGGGAACGAAAAGAGGCCCTGGAAATCATTTTCAAAGAGGCCCCATATTGGACATTTTCAGCGAGCCCAGACATTTTCTTATGGGAAAATGTGTAAATACCACACAAAAGGGGCCCAGGGTGCGCAGGCCTACCAGGAAATCTCCAGAGTTCACTATAGGCCACTCCACTCCTAGGTGCTTTAAACCCCTGAGATAGTGAGTGCACTGAAGAAAACATTAAGGGCCAGGCAAATTTGGACTCATGTTGTGCAGTCTGTAGCATACAGTGCATGCGTACAATGTACGTGTAAAATTGTACACATCCATTTGATGTTATGCCTGATTTTCTTTCATGCATATGGCAGAAAGGGGTCATGGAACCTAATATCGGATTCCATCTCCCCATTCTGTCCGCCATCCATATGCCGCAGCATTTACGCCGGCATGACATATTCATGCTGGTGTAAATGATGTAGATTCCCATACAATCTGAATGGTTTTTAAACCAGCAAAAAGCAAGAAGATTCCTTTCGAATCCATTTTAGATGCTGCCTGCCATGCATAAATATCAGGCAGTGCTTATTTGCACTATGACGTGCAACAACAAAGGTGCACAGTCGATTACTCACACATTTACAACTTTGTTTTGCACTTTGCATTGAAAATGACTAAAGTGCACAGAGGGGACCTGTTTGCGCATCAAGCGTAAATGTAGGGGTCCCCATCTGTGCAATTACTGGCACCCTTATTGCTTACAATAGGGCATTGGATACCTGACTATGACATTAGGTCCACGTAGATTAGACTCTTACACCAGATTTCTCAATCCTGATACTGTTACTATAGGCCCTCCGCCCCTTAATGTTTCAGGGAGTTTCCCCATAGCCCTGAAGGAGCTTTTCCTACCCCGCTCCATATATAAATAATACATACTTGTGCCACAAATGTTTTGTTGTATTCACACTGTGACAATGGTCATATCAGGTTCTACACACGGCAGCCCTTGCTCTCCGATACAGACACAGATCATGATCACACATGGTAACATCCGTATCCCACACAAAGTCAGCACATTCAGCTTTTGGACCAGAAGGGAAACACCCTGTGTACTTGCACCACCTATAAGCCAAAACTATTGCATAAGAGTACAGATAGAGAGACATGGTATATGGGGAGGACCTCGCAGCCTGCAGGTGTTGTTTGGTTATGTGCCCACCATTGACTGCCCATGGCCATGCTAATCTTTATTGCCTTTCCAACCCAGTTTCTGCCCCTCCCAACCCAAAATATCTCCTCACAGGAACTCTTCGAGCTTGCTTTAATCAAGCCTTACCATCAAACTTTGCATTTGAAGTCCCTGCCAGTGTTTTTTCAAAACAGTCTTGTGAGAGTTAATGACTTAATTAGATATGTAAACCCACTACTGGTGTAATAATAATGTTTTACCCAGGTCTGCCTTTAGCCACTTGATTGATAAGCACTATGTGTGTCCTCCACTGATGTCCTGTTAAAAACAAGCATTGGTAAAGCCAACAGTTTCAGCTTGTGTATATAAGTATTAGGCTTTTGACAGGCACTGCTTTTAGATGCCCAAGTAAATGCCTTTCCCATGCCTACACAAAAGCCCAACCTGTTGGCATTGTCAATAATTGTTTATTTTGGCAAGACTCTGGTTAAATGTACGTTCAACCCTTGAGGTAACAACTATTAAGTCAAAGGCTTCAGAAAGGATAAATGCCAAATAAAAGCCTCAGGTAAAAATATATTGTTCATACCTTCGCCCTGAGGAAAGTTACTTTCTTCAGAGCAAGACATTGAGAAATTGCCTGGAGATCATTCATGTGAAGGGGTGCCCATTGTCCAAAAATATACACGTTGCAACTCAGAAGAGAAACCAGTACCTACCTCACTCGATTTTCCAGCACCTGGAATCGAGCTGCATACACTAGGAATGTCATAGAAGGCACATCTTGGATTGAACACACAGTTCAAATGAAAAGTTCCTTGTATCTCTGTGTTTAATCAAGTGTCTGCTTGCTTATCTTCCAGTCCACATTGATCCCGGCCCAGCCGGCTGCTGAAGCCTGCCCTGCTGACCTGCGCTGGCAATGTGTGTGCGCTCCAAAGAGGCTCTATGGGCCAGAGGCCTACCGGGGGATGTCCCGGTGGGGCAGTCCAGCCCTGCCAACACCCGTGTCTGTGCCCTGCAGGCAGCCCATCACCCATAACCATGCCCCGCAGGCAGCCCACACCATAGGGGACCCCCAACACCTGTGCCCAGGCCCCGCAGGCAGCCCATCACCCGTACCTATGCGCACAGGCATTCCACATCACAGGGGACCCCCAACACCCGTGTCCATGCCCGCAGGTAGCCCAGACCACAGCGGAACCCCAACACTCGTGTCCCTGCCCCAGAGGCAGCCCATCACCTGTAACCATGCCTCGCAAGCACCCCACACCACAGGGGAACCCCAACACCTGTGTCCACACCCCGCACTCAGCCCATCCCGCGTACCCATACCCCACAGCCAGCCCACACCACAGGGGACCCCCAACATCCATGTCCATGCCCTGCAGGCAGCCCTTCACCCATGCCCTGCAGGCAACCCACACCATAGGGGACCCCAACACCCGTGTCCATAACCCGCAGGCAGCCCATCACCCATAACAATGCCCCGCAGGCAGCCCACACCACAGGGGACCCCTAAAACCTGTGACCGAGCCCTGTAGGCAGCCCACACCACAGGGGACCCCCAACACCCGTGTCCATGTCCCGCAGGCAGCCCATTACCCATACCCATGGCCCGCAGGCAGCCCACACCACAGGAGACCCCCAACACCCGTATCCCTGCCCAGCAGGCAGCCCATTAACCGTAACCATGCCCCACAGACAGCCCACACAACAGGGGACCCCAACACCCGTGTCCAAGCCTGGCAGGCAGCCCATCACCCGTAACATGCCCCGCAGGCAGCCCACACCACCGGGGACCCCCAACACCCGTATCCATGCCCCGCAGGCAGCCCATCATCCGTAACCATGCCCCACAGGCAGCCCACACCACAGGGGACCCCCAACACCCGTGTTCATGCCCTGCAGGCAGCTCATCACCTGTACCCATGCCCCGCAGGCAGCACACACCACAGGGGACCCCCAACACCCGTAACCATGCCCTGCAGGCAGCCCATACCACAGGGGACCCCCAACACCTGTGTCCATTCCCCACATGCAGCCCATCACCAGTACCCATACTCCGCAGGCAGCCCACACCACAGGGGACCCCAACACCCATGTCGATGCCCCGCAGGCATCCCATCACATGTACCCATGCCCCGCAGGCAGCCCACACTTCAGGGGACCCCAACACCCATGTCCATGCCATGTAGGCAGCCCATGACCTGTACCCGTGCCCCGCAGCCAGCACACACCACAGGGAACCCCAACACCCGTGTCGATGCCCCACAGGCATCCCATCACCTGTACCCATGCCCCGCAGGCAGCCCACACCTCAGGGGACCCCCCAACACTCATGTCCATGCCCTGCAGCTAGCCTATCACCCGTACCCATGCCCCGCAGCCAGCCCACACCACAGGAGACCCCCAACACCTGTGTCCATGTCCTGCAGCTAGCCCATCACTCTTACCCACGCCCCGCAGGCAGCCGACACCACAGGGGACCCCCGACACCAGTGTCCATGACCCGAAGGCAGCTCATGACCCGTAACTATGCACCGCAGGCTGCCCACACAACAGGGGACCCAGAACACCTGTGTCCATGACCCGCAGGCAGCCCATCACCCGTAACCATGCCCGCAGTCAGCCCACACCACAGGGGACCCCCAACACCTGTGACCATGACCCGCAGGCAGCCCACACCACAGGGGACCTTCAAAACCTGTGTCCATGCCCTGCAGGCAGCCCATCACACGTACCTATGCCCCACAGGCAGCCCACACCACAGGGGACCCACAACACCTGTGACCTTGACCCGCAGACAGCCCACACCACAGGGGACCTTCAAAACCTGTGTCCATGCCCCACAGGCAGCCCATCACACGTACGTATGCCCCACAGGCAGCCCACACCACAGGGGACCCACAAGACCCATGTCCATGCCCCGCAGACAGCCCATCACCCGTAACCATGCCCACAGGCAGCCCACACCACAGGGGACCCCCAACACCTGTTACCATGCTCTGCTGGCAGCCCATCACCCGTACCCATGCCCCGCAGGCAGCCCACACCACAGGGGATCCCAACATCTGTGTATATGCCCCGTAGGCAGCCCATCACCCGTACCCATGCCCCACAGGCAGCCCACACCACAGGGGATTACCAACACCCGTGTATATGCCCCGTAGGCAGCCCATCACCCGTACCCATGCCCCGCAGGCAGCCCACACCACAGGGGATAACCAACACCTGTGTCATTGCTCCGCAGTTAGCCCATCACCCGTACCCATGTCTCACAGGCAGCCCACACCACAGGGGACCCCCAACACCTGTGTCCTGCCCTGTAGGCAGCCCATCACCCGTACCCATGCTCCGCAGGTAGCCCATCACCCGTAACCATGCCCCACAGGCAGCCCACACCACAGGGGACCCCCAACACGGTGTCCATGCCCTGCAGGCAGCTCATCACCCGTACCCATGCCCGCAGGCAGCCCATCACCCGTAACCATGCCCTGCAGGCAGCCCACACCACAGGGGACCCCCAACACCTGTGTCCATTCCCCACTGGCAGCCCATCACCCGTACCCACACCCCGCAGGCAGCCCACACCACAGGGGACTCCAACACACGCGTCGATGCCCCGCAGGCATCACATCACCTGTACCCATGCCCCGCAGGCAGCCCACACCTCAGGGGACCCCATCACCCGTGTCGATGCCCCACAGGCATCCGATCACCTGTACCCATGCCCCGCAGGCAGCCCACACCTCAGGGGACCCCCCAACACCCATGTCCATGCCCCGCAGCTAGCCTATCACCCGTACCCATGCCCCGCAGCCAGCCCACACCACAAGGGACCCAAAACACCCGTGTCCATGTCCTGCAGCTAGCCCATCACCCTTACCCAAGCCCCACAGGCAGCCCACACCACAGGGGACCCCCAACACCTGTGTCCATGACCTGCAGGCAGCTCATCACCCGTAACTATGCACCGCAGGCAGCCCACACAACAGGGGACCCCGAACACCTGTGTCCATGACCCACAGGCAGCCCATCACCCGTAACCATGCCCGCAGTCAGCCCACACCACAGGGGACCCCCAACACCTGTGACCATGACCCGCAGGCAGCCCATCACACGTACCTATGCCTCACAGGCAGCCCACACCACAGGGGACCCACAACACCCATGTCCATGCCCTGCAGGCAGCCCATCACCCGTAACCATGGACACAGGCAGCCCACACCACAGGAGACCCCCAACACCTGTTACCATGCCCCGCTGGCAGCCCATCACCCGTACCCATGCCCCGCAGGCAGCCCACACCACAGGGGATCCCAACACCCGTGTAAATGCCCCGTAGGCAGCCCATCACCTGTACCCATGCCCTGCAGGCAGCCCACACCACAGGGGATTACCAACACCTGTGTCATTGCTCCGCAGGTAGCCCATCACCCGTACCCATGCCCCGCAGGCAGCCCACACCACTGGGGACCCCCAACACCTGTGTCCATGCCCTACAGGCAGCTCATCACCCGTACCCATGCCCCGCAGGAAGCCCATCACCCGTAACCATGCCCTGCAGGCAGCCCACACCACAGGGGACCCCCAACACCTGTGTCCATTCCCCACAGGCAGCCCATCACCCGTACCCATACCCCGCAGGCAGCCCACACCACAGGGGACCCCGACACCCGTGTCGATGCCCCGCAGGTATCCCATCACCTTTACCCATGCCCCGCAGGCAGCCCACACCTCAGGGGATCCCCAACACCCATGTCCACGCCCCATAGGCAGCCCATCACGCGTACCCATGCCCCGCAGCCAGCACACACCACAGGGGACCCCAACACCCATGTCGATGCCCCACAGGCATCCCATCACCTGTACCCATGCCCCGCAGGCAGCCCACACCTCAGGGGATCCCCCAACACCCATGTCCATGCGCCGCAGCTAGCCTATCACCCGTACCCAGCCCACACCACAGGGGACCCCCAAAACCCGTGTCCCTGTCCTGCAGCTAGCCCATCACCCTTACCCAAGCCCCACAGGCAGCCCACACCACAGGGGACCCCCAACTCCCGTGTCCATGACCCGCAAGCAGCTCATCACCCGTAACTATGCACCGCAGGCAGCCCACACAACAGGGGACCCCGAACACCTGTGTCCATGACCCGCAGGCTGCCCATCACCCGTAACCATGCCCACAGTCAGCCCACACCACAGGGGACTCCAACACCTGTGACCATGACCCGCAGGCAGCCCACACCACAGGGGACCTTCAAATCCTGTGTCCATGCCCCGCAGGCAGCCCATCACACGTACCTATGCCCCACAGGCAGCCCACACCACAGGGGACCCACAACACCCATGTCCAGCCCTGTAGGCAGCCCATCACCCGTAACCATGCCCACAGGCAGCCCACACCACAGGGGACCCCCAACACCTGTTACCATGCCCCGCTGGCAGCCCATCACCCGTACCCATGCCCCGCAGGCAGCCCACACCACAGGGGATCCCAACACCCGTGTATATACCCCGTAGGCAGCCCATCACCCGAACCCATGCCCCACAGGCAGCCCACACCACAGGGGATTACCAACACCTGTGTCATTGCTCTGCAGGTAGCCCATCACCCGTACCCATGCCTCACAGGCAGCCCACACCACAGGGGACCCCCAACACCTGTGTCCTGCCCTGTAGGCAGCCCATCACCCGTACCCATGCTCCGCAGGTAGCCCATCACCCGTAACCATGCCCCACAGGCAGCCCACACCACAGGGGACCCCCAACACCGTGTCCATGCCCCACAGGCAGCCCATCACCGGTAACCATGCCCTGCAGGCAGCTCACACCACAGGGGACCCCCAACACCTGTTACCATGCCCCGCTGGCAGCCCATCACCCGTACCCATGCCCCGCAGGCAGCCCACATCACAGGGGATCCCAACACCTGTGTATATGCCCCGTAGGCAGCCCATCACCCATACCCATGCCCCGCAGGCAGCCCACACCACAGGGGATTTCCAACACCTGTGTCATTGCTCCGCAGGTAGCCCATCACCCGTACCCATGCCTCACAGGCAGCCCACAGCACAGGGGACCCCCACCACCTGTCTCCTGCCCTGTAGGCAGCCCATCACCCATACACATGCTCCGCAGGTAGCCCATCACCCGTAACCATGCCCCACAGGCAGCCCACACCACAGGGGACCCCCAACACTGTGTCCATGCCCTGCAGGCAGCTCATCACCCGTACCCATGCTCCGCAGGTAGCCCATCACCCGTAACCATGCCCCACAGGCAGCCCACACCACAGGGGACCCCCAACACGGTGTCCATGCCCTGCAGGCAGCTCATCACCCGTACCCATGCCCGCAGGCAGCCCATCACCCGTAACCATGCCCTGCAGGCAGCCCACACCACAGGGGACCCCCAACACCTGTGTCCATTCCCCACTGGCAGCCCATCACCCGTACCCACACCCCGCAGGCAGCCCACACCACAGGGGACTCCAACACACGCGTCGATGCCCCGCAGGCATCACATCACCTGTACCCATGCCCCGCAGGCAGCCCACACCTCAGGGGACCCCCAACACCCATGTCCATGCCCCGTAGGCAGCCCATCACCCGTACCCATGCCCAGCAGCCAGCACACACCACAGGGGACCCCATCACCCGTGTCGATGCCCCACAGGCATCCGATCACCTGTACCCATGCCCCGCAGGCAGCCCACACCTCAGGGGACCCCCCAACACCCATGTCCATGCCCCGCAGCTAGCCTATCACCCGTACCCATGCCCCGCAGCCAGCCCACACCACAAGGGACCCAAAACACCCGTGTCCATGTCCTGCAGCTAGCCCATCACCCTTACCCAAGCCCCACAGGCAGCCCACACCACAGGGGACCCCCAACACCTGTGTCCATGACCTGCAGGCAGCTCATCACCCGTAACTATGCACCGCAGGCAGCCCACACAACAGGGGACCCCGAACACCTGTGTCCATGACCCACAGGCAGCCCATCACCCGTAACCATGCCCGCAGTCAGCCCACACCACAGGGGACCCCCAACACCTGTGACCATGACCCGCAGGCAGCCCATCACACGTACCTATGCCTCACAGGCAGCCCACACCACAGGGGACCCACAACACCCATGTCCATGCCCTGCAGGCAGCCCATCACCCGTAACCATGAACACAGGCAGCCCACACCACAGGAGACCCCCAACACCTGTTACCATGCCCCGCTGGCAGCCCATCACCCGTACCCATGCCCCGCAGGCAGCCCACACCACAGGGGATCCCAACACCCGTGTAAATGCCCCGTAGGCAGCCCATCACCTGTACCCATGCCCTGCAGGCAGCCCACACCACAGGGGATTACCAACACCTGTGTCATTGCTCCGCAGGTAGCCCATCACCCGTACCCATGCCCCGCAGGCAGCCCACACCACTGGGGACCCCCAACACCCGTGTCCATGCCCTACAGGCAGCTCATCACCCGTACCCATGCCCCGCAGGAAGCCCATCACCCGTAACCATGCCCTGCAGGCAGCCCACACCACAGGGGACCCCCAACACCTGTGTCCATTCCCCACAGGCAGCCCATCACCCGTACCCATACCCCGCAGGCAGCCCACACCACAGGGGACCCCGACACCCGTGTCGATGCCCCGCAGGTATCCCATCACCTTTACCCATGCCCCGCAGGCAGCCCACACCTCAGGGGATCCCCAACACCCATGTCCACGCCACATAGGCAGCCCATCACGCGTACCCATGCCCCGCAGCCAGCACACACCACAGGGGACCCCAACACCCATGTCGATGCCCCACAGGCATCCCATCACCTGTACCCATGCCCCGCAGGCAGCCCACACCTCAGGGGATCCCCCAACACCCATGTCCATGCGCCGCAGCTAGCCTATCACCCGTACCCAGCCCACACCACAGGGGACCCCCAAAACCCGTGTCCCTGTCCTGCAGCTAGCCCATCACCCTTACCCAAGCCCCACAGGCAGCCCACACCACAGGGGACCCCCAACTCCCGTGTCCATGACCCGCAAGCAGCTCATCACCCGTAACTATGCACCGCAGGCAGCCCACACAACAGGGGACCCCGAACACCTGTGTCCATGACCCGCAGGCTGCCCATCACCCGTAACCATGCCCACAGTCAGCCCACACCACAGGGACTCCAACACCTGTGACCATGACCCGCAGGCAGCCCACACCACAGGGGACCTTCAAATCCTGTGTCCATGCCCCGCAGGCAGCCCATCACACGTACCTATGCCCCACAGGCAGCCCACACCACAGGGGACCCACAACACCCATGTCCAGCCCTGTAGGCAGCCCATCACCCGTAACCATGCCCACAGGCAGCCCACACCACAGGGGACCCCCAACACCTGTTACCATGCCCCGCTGGCAGCCCATCACCCGTACCCATGCCCCGCAGGCAGCCCACACCATAGGGGATCCCAACACCCGTGTATATACCCCGTAGGCAGCCCATCACCCGAACCCATGCCCCACAGGCAGCCCACACCACAGGGGATTACCAACACCTGTGTCATTGCTCTGCAGGTAGCCCATCACCCGTACCCATGCCTCACAGGCAGCCCACACCACAGGGGACCCCCAACACCTGTGTCCTGCCCTGTAGGCAGCCCATCACCCGTACCCATGCTCCGCAGGTAGCCCATCACCCGTAACCATGCCCCACAGGCAGCCCACACCACAGGGGACCCCCAACACCGTGTCCATGCCCCACAGGCAGCCCATCACCGGTAACCATGCCCTGCAGGCAGCTCACACCACAGGGGACCCCCAACACCTGTTACCATGCCCCGCTGGCAGCCCATCACCCGTACCCATGCCCCGCAGGCAGCCCACATCACAGGGGATCCCAATACCTGTGTATATGCCCCGTAGGCAGCCCATCACCCATACCCATGCCCCGCAGGCAGCCCACACCACAGGGGATTTCCAACACCTGTGTCATTGCTCCGCAGGTAGCCCATCACCCGTACCCATGCCTCAGAGGCAGCCCACAGCACAGGGGACCCCCACCACCTGTCTCCTGCCCTGTAGGCAGCCCATCACCCATACACATGCTCCGCAGGTAGCCCATCACCCGTAACCATGCCCCACAGGCAGCCCACACCACAGGGGACCCCCAACACCGTGTCCATGCCCTGCAGGCAGCTCATCACCCGTACCCATGCCCGCCGGCAGCCCATCACCCGTAACCATGCCCTGTAGGCAGCCCACACCACAGGGGACCCCCAGCACCTGTGTCCATTCCCCACTGGCAGCCCATCACCCGTACCCACACCCCGCAGGCAGCCCACACCACAGGGGACTCCAACACACGCGTCGATGCCCCGCAGGCATCACATCACCTGTACCCATGCCCCGCAGGCAGCCCACACCTCAGGGGACCCCCAACACCCATGTCCATGCCCCGTAGGCAGCCCATCACCCGTACCCATGCCCAGCAGCCAGCACACACCACAGGGGACCCCATCACCCGTGTCGATGCCCCACAGGCAGACCATCACCCGTACCCATGCCCCGCAGGCAGCCCACACCTCAGGGGACCCCCCAACACCCATGTCCATGCCCCGCAGCTAGCCTATCACCCGTACCCATGCCCCGCAGCCAGCCCACACCACAGGGGACCCCCAACACCCGTGTCCATGTCCTGCAGCTAGCCCATCACCCTTACCCAAGCCCCACAGGCAGCCCACACCACAGGGGACCCCCAACACCTGTGTCCATGACCTGCAGGCAGCTCATCACCCGTAACTATGCACCGCAGGCAGCCCACACAACAGGGGACCCCGAACACCTGTGTCCATGACCCACAGGCAGCCATTCACCCGTAACCATGCCCGCAGTCAGCCCACACCACAGGGGACCCCCAACACCTGTGACCATGACCCGCAGGCAGCCCATCACACGTACCTATGCCTCACAGGCAGCCCACACCACAGGGGACCCACAACACCCATGTCCATGCCCTGCAGGCAGCCCATCACCCATAACCATGGACACAGGCAGCCCACACCACAGGAGACCCCCAACACCTGTTACCATGCCCCGCTGGCAGCCCATCACCCGTACCCATGCCCCGCAGGCAGCCCACACCACAGGGGATCCCAACACCCGTGTAAATGCCCCGTAGGCAGCCCATCACCTGTACCCATGCCCTGCAGGCAGCCCACACCACAGGGGATTACCAACACCTGTGTCATTGCTCCGCAGGTAGCCCATCACCCGTACCCATGCCCCGCAGGCAGCCCACACCACTGGGGACCCCCAACACCCGTGTCCATGCCCTACAGGCAGCTCATCACCCGTACCCATGCCCCGCAGGAAGCCCATCACCCGTAACCATGCCCTGCAGGCAGCCCACACCACAGGGGACCCCCAACACCTGTGTCCATTCCCCACAGGCAGCCCATCACCCGTACCCATACCCCGCAGGCAGCCCACACCACAGGGGACCCCGACACCCGTGTCGATGCCCCGCAGGTATCCCATCACCTTTACCCATGCCCCACAGGCAGCCCACACCTCAGGGGATCCCCAACACCCATGTCCACGCCCCATAGGCAGCCCATCACGCGTACCCATGCCCCGCAGCCAGCACACACCACAGGGGACCCCAACACCCATGTCGATGCCCCACAGGCATCCCATCACCTGTACCCATGCCCCGCAGGCAGCCCACACCTCAGGGGATCCCCCAACACCCATGTCCATGCGCCGCAGCTAGCCTATCACCCTTACCCAAGCCCCACAGGCAGCCCACACCACAGGGGACCCCCAACTCCCGTGTCCATGACCCGCAAGCAGCTCATCACCCGTAACTATGCACCGCAGGCAGCCCACACAACAGGGGACCCCGAACACCTGTGTCCATGACCCGCAGGCTGCCCATCACCCGTAACCATGCCCGCAGTCAGCCCACACCACAGGGGACCCCCAACACCTGTGACCATGACCCGCAGGCAGCCCACACCACAGGGGACCTTCAAAACCTGTGTCCATGCCCCGCAGGCAGCCCATCACACGTACCTATGCCCCACAGGCAGCCCACACCACAGGGGACCCACAACACCCATGTCCATGCCCTGTAGGCAGCCCATCACCCGTAACCATGCCCACAGGCAGCCCACACCACAGGGGACCCCCAACACCTGTTACCATGCCCCGCTGGCAGCCCATCACCCGTACCCATGCCCCGCAGGCAGCCCACACCACAGGGGATCCCAACACCCATGTATATACCCCGTAGGCAGCCCATCACCCGTACCCATGCCCCACAGGCAGCCCACACCACAGGGGATTACCAACACCTGTGTCATTGCTCTGCAGGTAGCCCATCACCCGTACCCATGCCTCACAGGCAGCCCACACCACAGGGGACCCCCAACACCTGTGTCCTGCCCTGTAGGCAACCCATCACCCGTACCCATGCCCCACAGGCAGACCATCACCCGTAACCATGCCCTGCAGGCAGCCCACACGACAGGGGACCCCCAACACCTGTTACCATGCCCCGCTGGCAGCCCATCACCAGTACCCATGCCCCGCAGGCAGCCCACACCACAGGGGATCCCAACACCCGTGTATATGCCCCGTAGGCAGCCCATCACCCGTACCCATGCCCCGCAGGCAGCCCACACCACAGGGGATAACCAACACCTGTGTCATTGCTCCGCAGTTAGCCCATCACCCGTACCCATGTCTCACAGGCAGCCCACACCACAGGGGACCCCCAACACCTGTGTCCTGCCCTGTAGGCAGCCCATCATCCGTACCCATGCTCCGCAGGTAGCCCATCACCCGACACCATGCCCCGCAGGCAGCCCACACCACAGGGGACCCCCAACACCGTGTCCATGCCCTGCAGGCAGCTCATCACCCGTACCCATGCCCGCAGGCAGCCCATCACCCGTAACCATGCCCTGCAGGCAGCCCACACCACAGGGGACCCCCAACACCTGTGTCCATTCCCCACTGGCAGCCCATCACCCGTACCCACACCCCGCAGGCAGCCCACACCACAGGGGACTCCAACACACGCGTCGATGCCCCGCAGGCATCACATCACCTGTACCCATGCCCCGCAGGCAGCCCACACCTCAGGGGACCCCCAACACCCATGTCCATGCCCCGTAGGCAGCCCATCACCCGTACCCATGCCCAGCAGCCAGCACACACCACAGGGGACCCCATCACCCGTGTCGATGCCCCACAGGCATCCCATCACCTGTACCCATGCCCCGCAGGCAGCCCACACCTCAGGGGACCCCCCAACACCCATGTCCATGCCCCGCAGCTAGCCTATCACCCGTACCCATGCCCCGCAGCCAGCCCACACCACAAGGGACCCAAAACACCCGTGTCCATGTCCTGCAGCTAGCCCATCACCCTTACCCAAGCCCCACAGGCAGCCCACACCACAGGGGACCCCCAACACCTGTGTCCATGACCTGCAGGCAGCTCATCACCCGTAACTATGCACCGCAGGTAGCCCACACAACAGGGGACCCCGAACACCTGTGTCCATGACCCACAGGCAGCCCATCACCCGTAACCATGCCCGCAGTCAGCCCACACCACAGGGGACCCCCAACACCTGTGACCATGACCCGCAGGCAGCCCATCACACGTACCTATGCCTCACAGGCAGCCCACACCACAGGGGACCCACAACACCCATGTCCATGCCCTGCAGGCAGCCCATCACCCGTAACCATGGACACAGGCAGCCCACACCACAGGAGACCCCCAACACCTGTTACCATGCCCCGCTGGCAGCCCATCACCCGTACCCATGCCCCGCAGGCAGCCCACACCACAGGGGATCCCAACACCCGTGTAAATGCCCCGTAGGCAGCCCATCACCTGTACCCATGCTCTGCAGGCAGCCCACACCACAGGGGATTACCAACACCTGTGTCATTGCTCCGCAGGTAGCCCATCACCCGTACCCATGCCCCGCAGGCAGCCCACACCACTGGGGACCCCCAACACCCGTGTCCATGCCCTACAGGCAGCTCATCACCCGTACCCATGCCCCGCAGGAAGCCCATCACCCGTAACCATGCCCTGCAGGCAGCCCACACCACAGGGGACCCCCAACACCTGTGTCCATTCCCCACAGGCAGCCCATCACCCGTACCCATACCCCGCAGGCAGCCCACACCACAGGGGACCCCGACACCCGTGTCGATGCCCCGCAGGTATCCCATCACCTTTACCCATGCCCCGCAGGCAGCCCACACCTCAGGGGATCCCCCAACACCCATGTCCATGCGCCGCAGCTAGCCTATCACCCGTACCCAGCCCACACCACAGGGGACCCCCAACACCCGTGTCCATGTCCTGCAGCTAGCCCATCACCCTTACCCAAGCCCCACAGGCAGCCCACACCACAGGGGACCCCCAACTCCCGTGTCCATGACCCGCAAGCAGCTCATCACCCGTAACTATGCACCGCAGGCAGCCCACACAACAGGGGACCCCGAACACCTGTGTCCATGACCCGCAGGCTGCCCATCACCCGTAACCATGCCCACAGTCAGCCCACACCACAGGGGACCCCAACACCTGTGACCATGACCCGCAGGCAGCCCACACCACAGGGGACCTTCAAAACCTGTGTCCATGCCCCGCAGGCAGCCCATCACACGTACCTATGCCCCACAGGCAGCCCACACCACAGGGGACCCACAACACCCATGTCCAGCCCTGTAGGCAGCCCATCACCCGTAACCATGCCCACAGGCAGCCCACACCACAGGGGACCCCCAACACCTGTTACCATGCCCCGCTGGCAGCCCATCACCCGTACCCATGCCCCGCAGGCAGCCCACACCACAGGGGATCCCAACACCTGTGTATATACCCCGTAGGCAGCCCATCACCCGTACCCATGCCCCACAGGCAGCCCACACCACAGGGGATTACCAACACCTGTGTCATTGCTCTGCAGGTAGCCCATCACCCGTACCCATGCCTCACAGGCAGCCCACACCACAGGGGACCCCCAACACCTGTGTCCTGCCCTGTAGGCAGCCCATCACCCGTACCCATGCTCCGCAGGTAGCCCATCACCCGTAACCATGCCCCACAAGCAGCCCACACCACAGGGGACCCCCAACACCGTGTCCATGCCCCACAGGCAGCCCATCACCGGTAACCATGCCCTGCAGGCAGCTCACACCACAGGGGACCACCAACACCTGTTACCATGCCCCGCTGGCAGCCCATCACCCGTACCCATGCCCCGCAGGCAGCCCACATCACAGGGGATCCCAACACCTGTGTATATGCCCTGTAGGCAGCCCATCACCCATACCCATGCCCCGCAGGCAGCCCACACCACAGGGGATTTCCAACACCTGTGTCATTGCTCCGCAGGTAGCCCATCACCCGTACCCATGCCTCACAGGCAGCCCACAGCACAGGGGACCCCCACCACCTGTCTCCTGCCCTGTAGGCAGCCCATCACCCATACACATGCTCCGCAGGTAGCCCATCACCCGTAACCATGCCCCACAGGCAGCCCACACCACAGGGGACCCCCAACACCGTGTCCATGCCCTGCAGGCAGCTCATCACCCGTACCCATGCCCGCCGGCAGCCCATCACCCGTAACCATGCCCTGTAGGCAGCCCACACCACAGGGGACCCCCAGCACCTGTGTCCATTCCCCACTGGCAGCCCATCACCCGTACCCACACCCCGCAGGCAGCCCACACCACAGGGGACTCCAACACACGCGTCGATGCCCCGCAGGCATCACATCACCTCTACCCATGCCCCGCAGGCAGCTCACACCTCAGGGGACCCCCAACACCCATGTCCATGCCCCGTAGGCAGCCCATCACCCGTACCCATGCCCAGCACACACCACAGGGGACCCCATCACCCGTGTCGATGCCCCACAGGCAGACCATCACCCGTACCCATGCCCCGCAGGCAGCCCACACCTCAGGGGACCCCCCAACACCCATGTCCATGCCCCGCAGCTAGCCTATCACCCGTACCCATGCCCCGCAGCCAGCCCACACCACAGGGGACCCCCAACACCTGTGTCCAGGCCCTGCAGCTAGCCCATCACCCTTACCCAAGCCCCACAGGCAGCCCACACCACAGGGGACCCCCAACACCTGTGTCCATGACCTGCAGGCAGCTCATCACCCGTAACTATGCACCGCAGGCAGCCCACACAACAGGGGACCCCGAACACCTGTGTCCATGACCCACAGGCAGCCCATCACCCGTAACCATGCCCGCAGTCAGCCCACACCACAGGGGACCCCCAACACCTGTGACCATGACCCGCAGGCAGCCCATCACACGTACCTATGCCTCACAGGCAGCCCACACCACAGGGGACCCACAACACCCATGTCCATGCCCTGCAGGCAGCCCATCACCCGTAACCATGGACACAGGCAGCCCACACCACAGGAGACCCCCAACACCTGTTACCATGCCCCGCTGGCAGCCCATCACCCGTACCCATGCCCCGCAGGCAGCCCACACCACAGGGGATCCCAACACCCGTGTAAATGCCCCGTAGGCAGCCCATCACCTGTACCCATGCCCTGCAGGCAGCCCACACCACAGGGGATTACCAACACCTGTGTCATTGCTCCGCAGGTAGCCCATCACCCGTACCCATGCCCCGCAGGCAGCCCACACCACTGGGGACCCCCAACACCCGTGTCCATGCCCTACAGGCAGCTCATCACCCGTACCCATGCCCCGCAGGAAGCCCATCACCCGTAACCATGCCGTGCAGGCAGCCCAGACCACAGGGGACCCCCAACACTTGTGTCCATTCCCCACAGGCAGCCCATCACCCGTACCCATACCCCGCAGGCAGCCCACACCACAGGGGACCCCGACACCCGTGTCGATGCCCCGCAGGTATCCCATCACCTTTACCCATGCCCCACAGGCAGCCCACACCTCAGGGGATCCCCAACACCCATGTCCACGCCCCATAGGCAGCCCATCACGCGTACCCATGCCCCGCAGCCAGCACACACCACAGGGGACCCCAACACCCATGTCGATGCCCCACAGGCATCCCATCACCTGTACCCATGCCCCGCAGGCAGCCCACACCTCAGGGGATCCCCCAACACCCATGTCCATGCGCCGCAGCTAGCCTATCACCCGTACCCAGCCCACACCACAGCGGACCCCCAACACCCGTGTCCATGTCCTGCAGCCAGCCCATCACCCTTACCCAAGCCCCACAGGCAGCCCACACCACAGGGAACCCCCAACTCCCGTGTCCATGACCCGCAAGCAGCTCATCACCCGTAACTATGCACCGCAGGCAGCCCACACAACAGAGGACCCCGAACACCTGTGTCCATGACCCGCAGGCTGCCCATCACCCGTAACCATGCCCGCAGTCAGCCCACACCACAGGGGACCCCCAACACCTGTGACCATGACCCGCAGGCAGCCCACACCACAGGGGACCTTCAAAACCTGTGTCCATGCCCCGCAGGCAGCCCATCACACGTACCTATGCCCCACAGGCAGCCCACACCACAGGGGACCCACAACACCCATGTCCATGCCCTGTAGGCAGCCCATCACCCGTAACCATGCCCACAGGCAGCCCACACCACAGGGGACCCCCAACACCTGTTACCATGCCCCGCTGGCAGCCCATCACCCGTACCCATGCCCCGCAGGCAGCCCACACCACAGGGGATCCCAACACCCATGTATATACCCCGTAGGCAGCCCATCACCCGTACCCATGCCCCACAGGCAGCCCACACCACAGGGGATTACCAACACCTGTGTCATTGCTCTGCAGGTAGCCCATCACCCGTACCCATGCCTCACAGGCAGCCCACACCACAGGGGACCCCCAACACCTGTGTCCTGCCCTGTAGGCAGCCCATAACCCGTACCCATGCTCCGCAGGTAGCCCATCACCCGTAACCATGCCCCACAGGCAGCCCACACCACAGGGGACCCCCAACACCGTGTCCATGCCCCACAGGCAGCCCATCACCGGTAACCATGCCCTGCAGGCAGCTCACACCACAGGGGACCCCCAACACCTGTTACCATGCCCCGCTGGCAGCCCATCACCCGTACCCATGCCCCGCAGGCAGCCCACACCACAGGGGATCCCAACACCTGTGTATATGCCCCGTAGGCAGCCCATCACCCATACCCATGCCCCGCAGGCAGCCCACACCACAGGGGATTTCCAACACCTGTGTCATTGCTCCGCAGGTAGCCCATCACCCGTACCCATGCCTCACAGGCAGCCCACAGCACAGGGGACCCCCACCACCTGTCTCCTGCCCTGTAGGCAGCCCATCACCCGTACACATGCTCCGCAGGTAGCCCATCACCCGTAACCATGCCCCACAGGCAGCCCACACCACAGGGGACCCCCAACACCCGTGTCCATGCCCTGCAGGCAGCTCATCACCCGTACCCATGCCCCGCAGGCATCCCATCACCCGTAACCATGCCCTGCAGGCAGCCCACACCACAGGGGACCCCCAACACCTGTGTCCATTCCCCACAGGCAGCCCATCACCCGTACCCACACCCCGCAGGCAGCCCACACCACAGGGGACCGCAACACCCATGTCCATGCCCCGCAGGCATCCCATCACCTGTACTCATGCCCCGCAGGCAGCCCACACCTCAGGGGACCCCCAACACCCATGTCCATGCCCCGTAGGCAGCCCATCACCCGTACCCATGCCCCGCAGCCAGCACACACCACAGGGGACCCCAACACCCGTGTCGATGCCCCACAGGCATCCCATCACCTGTACCCATGCCCCGCAGGCAGCCCACACCTCAGCGGACACCCCAACACCCATGTCCATGCCCCGCAGTTAGCCTATCACCCGTACCCATGCCCCGCAGCCAGCCCACACCACAGGGGACCCCCAACACCCGTGTCCATGACCCGCAGGCAGCTCATCACCCGTAACTATGCACGGCAGGCAGCCCACACCACAGGGGACCCCCAACACCCGTGTCCATGACCCGCAGGCAGCTCATCACCCGTAACTATGCAAGGCAGGCAGCCCACACAACAGGGGACCCCGAACACCTGAGACCATGACCCGCAGGCATCCCATCACCTGTACCCATGCCCCGCAGGCAGCCCACACCTCAGCGGACACCCCAACACCCATGTCCATGCCCCGCAGTTAGCCTATCACCCGTACCCATGCCCCGCAGCCAGCCCACACCACAGGGGACCCCCAACACCCGTGTCCATGACCCGCAGGCAGCTCATCACCCGTAACTATGCACGGCAGGCAGCCCACACAACAGGGGACCCCGAACACCTGAGACCATGACCCGCAAGCAGCTCATCACCCGTAACTATGCACGGCAGGCAGCCCACACAACAGGGGACCCCCAACACCTGTGACCATGATCCGCAGGCAGCCCATCACACGTACCTATGCCCCACAGGCAGCCCACACCACAGGAGACCCACAACACCCATGTCCATGCCCTGCAGGCAGCCCATCACCCGTAACCATGCCCACAGGCAGCCCACACCACAGGGGACCCCCAGCACCTGTTACCATGCCCCGCTGGCAGCCCATCACCCGTACCCATGCCCCGCAGGCAGCCCACACCACAGGCGATCCCAACACCGGTGTATATGCCCCGTAGGCAGCCCATCACCCGGACCCATGCCCAGCAGGCAGCCCATCACCACAGGGGATTACCAACACCTGTGTCATTGCTCCGCAGGTAGCCCATCACCCGTACCCATGCCTCACAGGCAGCCCACACCACAGGGCACCCACAACACCCATGTCCATGCCCTGCAGGCAGCCCATCACCCGTAACCATGCCCACAGGCAGCCCACACCACAGGGGACCCCCAACACCTGTTACCATGCCCCGCTGGCAGCCCATCACCCGTACCCATGCCTCACAGGCAGCCCACACCACAGGGCACCCACAACACCCATGTCCATGCCCTGCAGGCAGCCCATCACCCGTAACCATGCCCACAGGCAGCCCACACCACAGGGGACCCCCAACACCTGTTACCATGCCCCGCTGGCAGCCCATCACCCGTACCCATGCCCCGCAGGCAGCCGACACCACAGGGGATCCCAACACCCGTGTATATGCCCCGCTGGCAGCCCATCACCCGTACCCATGCCCCACAGGCAGCCCACACCACAGGGGATTACCAACACCTGTGTCATTGCTCCGCAGGTAGCCCATCACCCGTACCCATGCCTCACAGGCAGCCCACACCACAGGGGACCCCCAACACCTGTGTCCTGCCCTGTAGGCAGCCCATCACCCGTACCCATGCCCCACAGGCAGCCCATCACCCGTAACCATGCCCTGCAGGCAGCCCACACCACAGGGGACCCCCAACACCTGTTACCATGCCCCGCTGGCAGCCCATCACCCGTACCCATGCCCCGCAGGCAGCCCACACCACAGGGGATCCCAACACCCGTGTATATGCCCCGTAGGCAGCCCATCACCCGTACCCATGCCCCGCAGGCAGCCCACACCACAGGGGATTACCAACACCTGTGTCATTGCTCCGCAGGTAGCCCATCACCCGTACCCATGCCCCGCAGGCAGCCCACACCACTGGGGACCCCCAACACCCGTGTCCATGCCCTACAGGCAGCTCATCACCCGTACCCATGCCCCGCAGGAAGCCCATCACCCGTAACCATGCCCTGCAGGCAGCCCACACCACAGGGGACCCCCAACACCTGTGTCCATTCCCCACAGGCAGCCCATCACCCGTACCCATACCCCGCAGGCAGCCCACACCACAGGGGACCCCGACACCCGTGTCGATGCCCCGCAGGTATCCCATCACCTTTACCCATGCCCCGCAGGCAGCCCACACCTCAGGGGATCCCCCAACACCCATGTCCATGCGCCGCAGCTAGCCTATCACCCGTACCCAGCCCACACCACAGGGGACCCCCAACACCCGTGTCCATGTCCTGCAGCTAGCCCATCACCCTTACCCAAGCCCCACAGGTAGCCCACACCACAGGGGACCCCCAACTCCCGTGTCCATGACCCGCAAGCAGCTCATCACCCGTAACTATGCACCGCAGGCAGCCCACACAACAGGGGACCCCGAACACCTGTGTCCATGACCCGCAGGCTGCCCATCACCCGTAACCATGCCCACAGTCAGCCCACACCACAGGGGACCCCAACACCTGTGACCATGACCCGCAGGCAGCCCACACCACAGGGGACCTTCAAAACCTGTGTCCATGCCCCGCAGGCAGCCCATCACACGTACCTATGCCCCACAGGCAGCCCACACCACAGGGGACCCACAACACCCATGTCCAGCCCTGTAGGCAGCCCATCACCCGTAACCATGCCCACAGGCAGCCCACACCACAGGGGACCCCCAACACCTGTTACCATGCCCCGCTGGCAGCCCATCACCCGTACCCATGCCCCGCAGGCAGCCCACACCACAGGGGATCCCAACACCTGTGTATATACCCCGTAGGCAGCCCATCACCCGTACCCATGCCCCACAGGCAGCCCACACCACAGGGGATTACCAACACCTGTGTCATTGCTCTGCAGGTAGCCCATCACCTGTACCCATGCCTCACAGGCAGCCCACACCACAGGGGACCCCCAACACCTGTGTCCTGCCCTGTAGGCAGCCCATCACCCGTACCCATGCTCCGCAGGTAGCCCATCACCCGTAACCATGCCCCACAAGCAGCCCACACCACAGGGGACCCCCAACACCGTGTCCATGCCCCACAGGCAGCCCATCACCGGTAACCATGCCCTGCAGGCAGCTCAGACCACAGGGGACCCCCAACACCTGTTACCATGCCCCGCTGGCAGCCCATCACCCGAACCCATGCCCCGCAGGCAGCCCACATCACAGGGGATCCCAACACCTGTGTATATGCCCCGTAGGCAGCCCATCACCCATACCCATGCCCCGCAGGCAGCCCACACCACAGGGGATTTCCAACACCTGTGTCATTGCTCCGCAGGTAGCCCATCACCCATACCCATGCCTCACAGGCAGCCCACAGCACAGGGGACCCCCACCACCTGTCTCCTGCCCTGTAGGCAGCCCATCACCCATACACATGCTCCGCAGGTAGCCCATCACCCGTAACCATGCCCCACAGGCAGCCCACACCACAGGGGACCCCCAACACCGTGTCCATGCCCTGCAGGCAGCTCATCACCCGTACCCATGCCCGCCGGCAGCCCATCACCCGTAACCATGCCCTGTAGGCAGCCCACACCACAGGGGACCCCCAGCACCTGTGTCCATTCCCCACTGGCAGCCCATCACCCGTACCCACACCCAGCAGGCAGCCCACACCACAGGGGACTCCAACACACGCGTCGATGCCCCGCAGGCATCACATCACCTGTACCCATGCCCCGCAGGCAGCTCACACCTCAGGGGACCCCCAAAACCCATGTCCATGCCCCGTAGGCAGCCCATCACCCGTACCCATGCCCAGCAGCCAGCACACACCACAGGGGACCCCATCACCCGTGTCGATGCCCCACAGGCAGACCATCACCCGTACCCATGCCCCGCAGGCAGCCCACACCTCAGGGGACCCCCCAACACCCATGTCCATGCCCCGCAGCTAGCCTATCACCCGTACCCATGCCCCGCAGCCAGCCCACACCACAGGGGACCCCCAACACCTGTGTCCAGGTCCTGCAGCTAGCCCATCACCCTTACCCAAGCCCCACAGGCAGCCCACACCACAGGGGACCCCCAACACCTGTGTCCATGACCTGCAGGCAGCCCATCACCCGTAACTATGCACCGCAGGCAGCCCACACAACAGGGGACCCCGAACACCTGTGTCCATGACCCACAGGCAGCCCATCACCCGTAACCATGCCCGCAGTCAGCCCACACCACAGGGGACCCCCAACACCTGTGACCATGACCCGCAGGCAGCCCATCACACGTACCTATGCCTCACAGGCAGCCCACACCACAGGGGACCCACAACACCCATGTCCATGCCCTGCAGGCAGCCCATCACCCGTAACCATGGACACAGGCAGCCCACACCACAGGAGACCCCCAACACCTGTTACCATGCCCCGCTGGCAGCCCATCACCCGTACCCATGCCCCGCAGGCAGCCCACACCACAGGGGATCCCAACACCCGTGTAAATGCCCCGTAGGCAGCCCATCACCTGTACCCATGCCCTGCAGGCAGCCCACACCACAGGGGATTACCAACACCTGTGTCATTGCTCCGCAGGTAGCCCATCACCCGTACCCATGCCCCGCAGGCAGCCCACACCACTGGGGACCCCCAACACCCGTGTCCATGCCCTACAGGCAGCTCATCACCCGTACCCATGCCCCGCAGGAAGCCCATCACCCGTAACCATGCCGTGCAGGCAGCCCAGACCACAGGGGACCCCCAACACCTGTGTCCATTCCCCACAGGCAGCCCATCACCCGTACCCATACCCCGCAGGCAGCCCACACCACAGGGGACCCCGACACCCGTGTCGATGCCCCGCAGGTATCCCATCACCTTTACCCATGCCCCACAGGCAGCCCACACCTCAGGGGATCCCCAACACCCATGTCCACGCCCCATAGGCAGCCCATCACGCGTACCCATGCCCCGCAGCCAGCACACACCACAGGGGACCCCAACACCCATGTCGATGCCCCACAGGCATCCCATCACCTGTACCCATGCCCCGCAGGCAGCCCACACCTCAGGGGATCCCCCAACACCCATGTCCATGCGCCGCAGCTAGCCTATCACCCGTACCCAGCCCACACCACAGCGGACCCCCAACACCCGTGTCCATGTCCTGCAGCTAGCCCATCACCCTTACCCAAGCCCCACAGGCAGCCCACACCACAGGGGACCCCCAACTCCCGTGTCCATGACCCGCAAGCAGCTCATCACCCGTAACTATGCACCGCAGGCAGCCCACACAACAGGGGACCCCGAACACCTGTGTCCATGACCCGCAGGCTGCCCATCACCCGTAACCATGCCCGCAGTCAGCCCACACCACAGGGGACCCCCAACACCTGTGACCATGACCCGCAGGCAGCCCACACCACAGGGGACCTTCAAAACCTGTGTCCATGCCCCGCAGGCAGCCCATCACACGTACCTATGCCCCACAGGCAGCCCACACCACAGGGGACCCACAACACCCATGTCCATGCCCTGTAGGCAGCCCATCACCCGTAACCATGCCCACAGGCAGTCCACACCACAGGGGACCCCCAACACCTGTTACCATGCCCCGCTGGCAGCCCATCACCCGTACCCATGCCCCGCAGGCAGCCCACACCACAGGGGATCCCAACACCCATGTATATACCCCGTAGGCAGCCCATCACCCGTACCCATGCCCCACAGGCAGCCCACACCACAGGGGATTACCAACACCTGTGTCATTGCTCTGCAGGTAGCCCATCACCCGTACCCATGCCTCACAGGCAGCCCACACCACAGGGGACCCCCAACACCTGTGTCCTGCCCTGTAGGCAGCCCATAACCCGTACCCATGCTCCGCAGGTAGCCCATCACCCGTAACCATGCCCCACAGGCAGCCCACACCACAGGGGACCCCCAACACCGTGTCCATGCCCCACAGGCAGCCCATCACCGGTAACCATGCCCTGCAGGCAGCTCAAACCACAGGGGACCCCCAACACCTGTTACCATGCCCCGCTGGCAGCCCATCACCCGTACCCATGCCCCGCAGGCAGCCCACACCACAGGGGATCCCAACACCTGTGTATATGCCCCGTAGGCAGCCCATCACCCATACCCATGCCCCGCAGGCAGCCCACACCACAGGGGATTTCCAACACCTGTGTCATTGCTCCGCAGGTAGCCCATCACCCGTACCCATGCCTCACAGGCAGCCCACAGCACAGGGGACCCCCACCACCTGTCTCCTGCCCTGTAGGCAGCCCATCACCCGTACACATGCTCCGCAGGTAGCCCATCACCCGTAACCATGCCCCACAGGCAGCCCACACCACAGGGGACCCCCAACACCCGTGTCCATGCCCTGCAGGCAGCTCATCACCCGTACCCATGCCCCGCAGGCATCCCATCACCCGTAACCATGCCCTGCAGGCAGGCCACACCACAGGGGACCCCCAACACCTGTGTCCATTCCCCACAGGCAGCCCATCACCCGTACCCACACCCCGCAGGCAGCCCACACCACAGGGGACCGCAACACCCATGTCCATGCCCCGCAGGCATCCCATCACCTGTACCCATGCCCCGCAGGCAGCCCACACCTCAGGGGACCCCCAACACCCATGTCCATGCCCCGTAGGCAGCCCATCACCCGTACCCATGCCCCGCAGCCAGCACACACCGCAGGGGACCCCAACACCCGTGTCGATGCCCCACAGGCATCCCATCACCTGTACCCATGCCCCGCAGGCAGCCCACACCTCAGCGGACACCCCAACACCCATGTCCATGCCCCGCAGTTAGCCTATCACCCGTACCCATGCCCCGCAGCCAGCCCACACCACAGGGGACCCCCAACACCCGTGTCCATGACCCG
This sequence comes from Ambystoma mexicanum, assembly GCF_040938575.1. Classification (NCBI taxonomy): domain Eukaryota; kingdom Metazoa; phylum Chordata; class Amphibia; order Caudata; family Ambystomatidae; genus Ambystoma; species Ambystoma mexicanum. Next base: position 1,116,097,462 of record NC_090936.1, read on the forward strand.
CAGGCAGCTCATCACCCGTAACTATGCACGGCAGGCAGCCCACACAACAGGGGACCCCGAACACCTGAGACCATGACCCGCAGGCAGCCCATCACCCGTAACCATGCCCGCAGTCAGCCCACACCACAGGGGACCCCCAACACCTGTGACCATGATCCGCAGGCAGCCCATCACACGTACCTATGCCCCACAGGCAGCCCACACCACAGGAGACCCACAACACCCATGTCCATGCCCTGCAGGCAGCCCATCACCCGTAACCATGCCCACAGGCAGCCCACACCACAGGGGACCCCCAGCACCTGTTACCATGCCCCGCTGGCAGCCCATCACCCGTACCCATGCCCCGCAGGCAGCCCACACCACAGGCGATCCCAACACCCGTGTATATGCCCCGTAGGCAGCCCATCACCCGGACCCATGCCCAGCAGGCAGCCCATCACCACAGGGGATTACCAACACCTGTGTCATTGCTCCGCAGGTAGCCCATCACCCGTACCCATGCCTCACAGGCAGCCCACACCACAGGGGACCCCCAACACCTGTGTCCTGCCCTGTAGGCAGCCCATCACCCGTACCCATGCCCCGCAGACAGCCCACACCACAGGGTACGACCAAGGCCCGTGTCCATGCCCTGCAGGCAGCCCATCACCTGTACCCATGCCCCGCCGGCAGCCCACACCTCAGGGGATCCCCCAACACCCATGTCCATGCCCCGCAGCTAGCCTATCACCCGTACCCATGCCCCGCCGCCAGCCCACACCACAGGGGACCCCCAACACCTGTGTCCATGTCCTGCAGCTAGCCCATCACCCCTCCCTAAGCCCCACAGGCAGCCCACACCACAGGGGACCCCCAACTCCCGTGTCCATGACCCGCAAGCAGCTCATCACCCGTAACTATGCACCGCAGGCAGCCCACACAACAGGGGACCCCGAACACCTGTGTCCATGACCCACAGGCTGCCCATCACCCGTAACCATGCCCGCAGCCAGCCCACACCACAGGGGACCCCCAACACCTGTGACCATGACCCGCAGGCAGCCCACACCACAGGGGACCTTCAAAACCTGTGTCCATGCCCCGCAGGCAGCCCATCACACATACCTATGCCCCACAGGCAGCCCACACCACAGGGCACCCACAACACCCATGTCCATGCCCTGCAGGCAGCCCATCACCCGTAACCATGCCCACAGGCAGCCCACACCACAGGGGACCCCCAACACCTGTTACCATGCCCCGCTGGCAGCCCATCACCCGTACCCATGCCCCGCAGGCAGCCGACACCACAGGGGATCCCAACACCCGTGTATATGCCCCGCTGGCAGCCCATCACCCGTACCCATGCCCCACAGGCAGCCCACACCACAGGGGATTACCAACACCTGTGTCATTGCTCCGCAGGTAGCCCATCACCCGTACCCATGCCTCACAGGCAGCCCACACCACAGGGGACCCCCAACACCTGTGTCCTGCCCTGTAGGCAGCCCATCACCCGTACCCATGCCCCACAGGCAGCCCATCACCCGTAACCATGCCCTGCAGGCAGCTCACACCACAGGGGACCCCCAACACCTGTTACCATGCCCCGCTGGCAGCCCATCACCCGTACCCATGCCCCGCAGGCAGCCCACACCACAGGGGATCCCAACACCCGTGTATATGCCCCGTAGGCAGCCCATCACCCGTACCCATGCCCCGCAGGCAGCCCACACCACAGGGGATTACCAACACCTGTGTCATTGCTCCTCAGGTAGCCCATCACCCGTACCCATGCCTCACAGGCAGCCCACACCACAGAGGACCCCCAACACCTGTCTCCTGCCCTGTAGGCAGCCCATCATCCATACCCATGCTCCGCAGGTAGCCCATCACCCGTAACCATGCCCCACAGACAGCCCACACCACAGGGGACCCCCAACACCTGTGTCCATACCCTGCAGGCAGCTCATCACCCGTACCCATGCACCGCAGGCAGCCCATCACCCGTAACCATGCCCTGCAGGCAGCCCACACCACAGGGGACCCCTAACACCTGTGTCCATTCCCCACAGGCAGCTCATCACCTGTACCCACACCCCACAGGCAGCCCACACCACAGGGGACCCCAACACCCATGTCTATGCCCCGCAGGCATCCCATCACCTGTACCCATGCCCCGCAGGCAGCCCACACCTCAGGGGACCCCCAACACCCATGTCGATGCCCCGTAGGCAGCCCATCACCCGAACCCATGCCCCGCAGCCAGCACACACCACAGGGGACCCCAACGCCCGTGTCGATGCCCCACAGGCATCCCATCACCTGTACCCATGCCCCGCAGGCAGCCCACAGCTCAGGGGACACCCCAACACCCATGTCCATGCCCCGCAGTTAGCCTATCACCCGTACCCATGCCCCGCAGCCAGCCCACACCACAGGGGACCCCCAACACCCGTGTCCATGTCCTGCAGCTAGCCCATCACCCTTACCCAAGCCCCGCAGGCAGCCCACACCACAGGGGACCCCCAACACCCGTGTCCATGACCCGCAGGCAGCTCATCACCCGAAACTATGCACTGCAGGCAGCCCACACAACAGGGGACCCCGAACACCTGTGTCCATGACCCGCAGGCAGCCCATCACCCTTAACCATGCCCGCAGTCAGCCCACACCACAGGGGACCCCCAACACCTGTGACCATGACCCGCAGGCAGCCCATCACACGTACCCATGCCCCACAGGCAGCCCACAGCACAGGGGACCCACAACACCCATGTCCATGCCCTGCAGGCAGCCCATCACCCGTAACCATGCCCACAGGCAGCCCACACCACAGGGGACCCCCAACACCTGTTACCATGCCCCGCTGGCAGACCATCACCACAGGGGATCCCAACACCCGTGTATATGCCCCGTAGGCAGCCCATCACCCGTACCCATGCCCAGCAGGCAGCCCATCACCACAGGGGATTACCAACACCTGTGTCATTGCTCAGCAGGTAGCCCATCACCCGTACCCATGCCTCACAGGCAGCCCACACCACAGGGGACCCCCAACACCTGTGTCCTGCCCTGTAGGCAGCCCATCACCCGTACCCATGCCCCGCTGACAGCCCACACCACAGGGGACGACCAACGCCCGTGTCCATGCCCTGCAGGCAGCCCATCACCTGTACCCATGCCTCGCAGGCAGCCCACACCACAGGGGCCCCCAACACCTGTGTCCATGCCCTGTAGGCAGCCCATCACCCGTAACCATGCCCGCAGGCAGCCCACACCACAGGGGACCACCAACACCCGTGTCCAGGCACTGCAGGCACCCCATCACCTGTACCCATGCCCCGCAGGCAGCCCACACCTCAGGGGACCCCCCAACACGCATCTCCATGCCCCGCAGCTAGCCTATTACCCGTACCCAAGCCCTGCAGCCAGCCCACACCACAGGGGACCCCCAAAACCCGTGTCCATGTCCTGCAGGCAGCTCATCACCCCTAACCATGCACCGCAGGCAGCCCACGCAAAAGGGGACCCCGAACACCTGTGTCCATGACCCGCAGGCAGCCCATCACCCGTAACCATGCGCGCAGGCAGCCCACACCACAGGGGACCCCCAAAACCCGTGTCCATGTCCTGCAGGCAGCTCATCACCCCTAACCATGCACCGCAGGCAGCCCACGCAACAGGGGACCCCGAACACCTGTGTCCATGACCCGCAGGCAGCCCATCACCCGTAACCATGCCCGCAGTCAGCCCACACCACAGGGGACCACCAACACCCGTGTCCAGGCACTGCAGGCACCCCATCACCTGTACCCATGCCCCGCAGGCAGCCCACACTTCAGGGGACCCCCCAACACGCATGTCCATGCCCCGCAGCTAGCCTATTACCCGTACCCAAGCCCTGCAGCCAGCCCACACCACAGGGGACCCCCAAAACCCGTGTCCATGTCCTGCAGGCAGCTCATCACCCCTAACCATGCACCGCAGGCAGCCCACGCAACAGGGGACCCCGAACACCTGTGTCCATGACCCGCAGGCAGCCCATCACCCGTAACCATGCGCGCAGGCAGCCCACACCACAGGGGACCCCCAAAACCCGTGTCCATGTCCTGCAGGCAGCTCATCACCCCTAACCATGCACCGCAGGCAGCCCACGCAACAGGGGACCCCGAACACCTGTGTCCATGACCCGCAGGCAGCCCATCACCCGTAACCATGCCCGCAGTCAGCCCACACCACAGAGGACCCCAAACACCTGTGACCATGACCCGCAGACAGCCTACACCACAGGGGACCTTCAAAACCCATGTCCATGCCCCGCAGGCAGCCCATTACCCATACCCATGGCCCACAGGCAGCACACACCACAGGAGACCCCCAACACCTGTATCCCTGCCCAGCAGGCAGCCCATTAACCGTAACCATGCCCCGTACACAGCCACCACCACAGAGGATCCCAACACCTGTGTCCATGCCTGGCAGGCAGCCCATCACCCGCAACATGCCCCGCAGGCAGCCCTCACCACAGGGGACCACCAACACCCATGTCCAGGTCCCGCAGGCACCCCATCACCTGTACCCATGCCCCGCAGGCAGCCCACACCTCAGGGGACCCCCCAACACGCATGTCCATGCCCCGCAGCTAGCCTATTACCCGTACCAAAGCCCTGCAGGCATCCCACACCACCGGGGACCCCCAACACCCGTATCCATGCCCCGCAGGCAGCCCATCATCAGTAACCATGACCCACAGGCAGCCCACACCACAGGGGACCCCCAACACCCGTGCCCAGGCCCCGCAGGCAGCCCATCACCCGTAATCATGCCCTGCAGGCAGCCCACACCACAGGGGACCCCCAACACCTGTGTCCATTCCTCACAGGCAGCCCATCACCCGTACCCATTCCACGCAGGCAGCCCACACCACAGGGGACCCCAACACCCGTGTCGATGCCCCACAGGCATCCCATCACCTGTACCCATGCCTCGCAGGCAGCCCACACCTCAGGGGACCCCCCAACACACATGTCCATGACCCGCAGGCAGCTCATCACCCGTAACCATGCACCGCAGGCAGCCCATACAACAGGGGACCCCGAACACCCGTGTCCACGACCCGCAGGCAGCCCATCACCCATAACCATGCCCGCAGGCAGCCCACACCACAGGGGACTCCCAACAACTGTGACCATGACCTGCAGACAGCCCACACCACAGAGGACCTTCAAAACATGTGTCCATGCCCCACAGGCAGCCCATCACACGTACCTATGCCCCACAGGCAGCCCACACCACAGGGGACCAACAACACCCATTTCAATGCCCCGCAGGCAGCCCATCACCCATAACCATGCCCACAGGCAGCCCACACCACAGGGGACCCCCAACACCTGTTACCATGCCCCGCTGGCAGCCCCTCACCCGTACCCATGCCCCACAGGCAACCCACACCACAGGGGACCCCAACACCAGTGTACATGCCCCGCAGGCAGCCTATCACCCGTACCCATGCCCCGCAGGCAGCCCACACCACAGGGGATCACCACCACCTGTGCCATTGCTCCGCAGGCAGCCCATCACCCGTACCCATGCCTCACAGGCAGCCCACACCACAGGGGACCCCCAACACCTGTGTCTTGCCCTGTAGGCAGCCCATCACCCGTACCGTTGCCCCGCAGGCAGACCACACCACAGGGGACGACCAACACCCGTGTCCATGCCCTGCAGGGAGCCCATCACCCGTACCCATGCCCCGCAGGCACCCCACACCACAGGGGACCCCAACACCTGTATCCATGCCCCGCAGGCAGCCCATCACCCGTAACAAAGCCCTGCAGGGAGCCCACACCACAGAGGACCCCCAACACCCATGTCCATGCCCCGCAGGCAGCCCATTACCCATGGCCCACAGGCAGCCCACACCACAGGAGACCCCAACACCCGTATCCTTGCCCAGCAGGCAGCCCATTAACCGTAACCATGCCCCGCAGACAGCCACCACCACAGGGGACCCCAACACCCGTGTCCATGCCTGGCAGGGAGCCCATCACCCGTAACATGCCCTGCAGGCAGCCCACACCACCGGGGACCCCCAACACCCGTATCCATGCCCCGCAGGCAGCCCATCACCCGTAACCATGCCCCACAGGCAGCCCACACCACAGGGGACCCCCAACACCCGTGTCCATGCCCCGCAGGCATCCCATCACCTGTACCCATGCCCCGCAGGCAGCCCACACCTCAGGGGATCCCCAACACCCATGTCCATGCCCCATAGGCCGCCCATCACCCGTACCCATGCCCCGCAGCCAGCACACACCACAGGGGACCCCAACACCCATGTCGATGCCCCACAGGCATCCCATCACCTGTACCCATGCCCCGCAGGCAGCCCACACCTCAGGGGAGCCCCCAATACCCGTGTCCATGTCCTGCAGCTAGCCCATCACCCTTACCCAAGCCCCACAGGCAGCCCACACCACAGGGGTCCCCCAACTCCCGTGTCCATGACCCGCAAGGAGCTCATCACCCGTAACTATGCACCGCAGGCAGCCCACACAACAGGGGACCCCGAACACCTGTGTCCATGACCCGCAGGCTGCCCATCACCCGTAACCACTCCCGCAGTCAGCCAACACCACAGGGGATCCCCAACACCTGTGACCATGACCCGCAGGCAGCCCACACCACAGGGGACCTTCAAAACCTGTGTCCATGCCCCGCAGGCAGCCCATCACATGTACCTATGCCCCACAGGCAGCCCACACCACAGGGGACCCACAACACCCATGTCCATGCCCTGCAGGCAGCCCATCACCCGTAACCATGCCCACAGGCAGCCCACACGACAGGGGACCCCCAACACCTGTTACCATGCCCCGCTAGCAGCCCATCACCCGTACCCATTTCCCGCAGGCAGCCCACACCACAGGGGATCCCAACACCCGTGTATATGCCCCGTAGGCAGCCCATCACCCGTACCCATGCCCCACAGGCAGCACACACCACAGGGGATTACCAACAACTGTGTCATTGCTCCGCAGGTAGCCCATCACCCGTACCCATGCCTCACAGGCAGCCCACACCACAGGGGACAACCAACACCTGTGTCCTGCCCTGTAGGCAGCCCATCACCCGTACCCATGCCCCACAGGCAGCCCATCACCCATAACCATGCCCTGCAGGCAGCCCACACCACAGGGGACCCCCAACACCTGTTACCATGCCCCGCTGGCAGCCCATCACCAGTACCCATGCCCCGCAGGCAGCCCACACCACAGGGGATCCCAACACCCGTGTATATGCCCCGTAGGCAGTCCATCACCCGTACCCATGCCCCGCAGGCAGCCCACACCACAGGGGATTACCAACACCTGTGTCATTGCTCCGCAGGTAGCCCATCACCTGTACCCATGCCTCACAGGCAGCCCACACAACAGGCGACCCCCAACACCTGTCTCCTGCCCTGTAGGCAGCCCATCACCCGTACCCATGCTCCGCAGGTAGCCCATCAGCTGTAACCATGCCCCACAGGCAGCCCACACCACAGGGGACCCCCAACACCCGTGTCCATGCCCTGCAGGCAGCTCATCACCCGTACCCATGCCCCGCAGGCAGCCCATCACCCGTAACCATGCCCTGCAGGCAGCCCACACTACAGGGGACCCCCAACACCTGTGTCCATTCCCCACAAGCAGCCCATCACCCGTACCCACACCCCACAGGCAGCCCACTCCACAGTGGACCCCAACACCAATGTCCATGCCCCGCAGGCATCCCATCACCTGTACCCATGCCCCGCAGGCAGCCCACACCTCAGAGGTCCCCCAACACCCATGTCCATGCCCCGTAGGCAGCCCATCAACCGTACCCATGCCCCGCAGCCAGCACACACCACAGGGGACCCCAACACCCGTGTCGATGCCCCACAGGCATCCCATCACCTGTACCCATGCCCCGCAGGCAGCCCACACCTCAGGGGACACCCCAACACCCATGTCCATGCCCCGCAGTTAGCCTATCACCCGTACCCATGCCCCGCAGCCAGCCCACACCACAGGGGACCCCGAACACCTGAGTCCATGACCCGCAGGCAGCCCATCACCCGTAACCATGCCCGCAGTCAGCCCACACCACAGGGGACCCCCAACACCTGTGACCATGACCCGCAGGCAGCCCATCACACGTACCTATGCCCCACAGGCAGCCTACACCACAGGAGACCCACAACACCCATGTCCATGCCCCGCTGGCAGCCCATCACCCGTACCCATGCCCCGCAGGCAGCCCACACCACAGGGGATCCCAACACCGGTGTAAATGCCCCGTAGGCAGCCCATCACCCGTACCCATGCCCAGCAGGCATCCCATCACCACAGGGGATTACCAACACCTGTGTCATTGCTCCGCAGGTAGCCCATCACCCGTACCCATGCCTCACAGGCAGCCCACACCACAGGGTACCCCCAACACCTGTGTCCTGCCCTGTAGGCAGCCCATCACCCGTACCCATGCCCCGCAGACAGCCCACACCACAGGGTACGACCAACGCCCGTGTCCATGCCCTGCAGGCAGCCCATCACCTCAGGGGACACCCCAACACCCATGTCCATGCCCCGCAGTTAGCCTATCACCCGTACCCATGTCCCGCAGCCAGCCCACACCACAGGGGACCCCCAACACCCGTGTCCATGTCCTGCAGCTAGCCCATCACCCTTACCGAAGCCCCGCAGGCAGCCCACACCACAGGGGACCCCCAACACCCGTGTCCATGACCCGCAGGCAGCTCATCACCCGAAACTATGCACCGCAGGCAGCCCACACAACAGGGGACCCCAAACACCCGTGTCCATGACCCGCAGGCAGCCTATCACCCGTAACCATGCCCGCAGTCAGCCCACACCACAGGGGACCCCCAACACCTGTGACCATGACCCGCAGGCAGCCCATCACACGTACCTATGCCCCACAGGCAGCCCACACCACAGGGGACCCACAACACCCATGTCCATGCCCTGCAGGCAGCCCATCACCCGTAACCATGCCCACAGGCAGCCCACACCACAGGGGACCCCCAACACCTGTTACCATGCCCCGCTGGCAGCCCATCACCCGTACCCATGCACCGCAGGCAGCCCACACCACAGGGGATCCCAACACCCGTGTATATGCCCCGTAGGCAGCCCATCACCCGTACCCATGCCCAGCAGGCAGCCCATCACCACAGGGGATTACCAACACCCGTGTCCATGCCCCGCAGGCATCCCATCACCTGTACCCATGCCCCGCAGGCAGCCCACACCTCAGGGGATCCCCAACACCCATGTCCATGCCCCATAGTCCGCCCATCACCCGTACCCATGCCCCGCAGCCAGCACACACCACAGGGGACCCCAACACCCATGTCGATGCCCCACAGGCATCCCATCACCTGTACCCATGCCCCACAGGCAGCCCACACCTCAGGGGAGCCCCCAATACCCGTGTCCATGTCCTGCAGCTAGCCCATCACCCTTACCCAAGCCCCACAGGCAGCCCACACCACAGGGGACCCCCAACTCCCGTGTCCATGACCCGCAAGGAGCTCATCACCCGTAACTATGCACCGCAGGCAGCCCACACAACAGGGGACCCCGAACACCTGTGTCCATGACCCGCAGGCTGCCCATCACCCGTAACCACTCCCGCAGTCAGCCAACACCACAGGGGATCCCCAACACCTGTGACCATGACCCGCAGGCAGCCCACACCACAGGGGACCTTCAAAACCTGTGTCCATGCCCCGCAGGCAGCCCATCACATGTACCTATGCCCCACAGGCAGCCCACACCACAGGGGACCCACAACACCCATGTCCATGCCCTGCAGGCAGCCCATCACCCGTAACCATGCCCGCAGTCAGCCCACACCACAGGGGACCCCCAACACCTATGACCATGACCCGCAGGCAGCCCATCACACGTACCTATGCCCCACAGGCAGCCTACACCACAGGAGACCCACAACACCCATGTCCATGCCCCGCTGGCATCCCATCACCCGTACCCATGCCCCGCAGGCAGCCCACACCACAGGGGATCCCAACACCGGTGTAAATGCCCCGTAGGCAGCCCATCACCCCTACCCATGCCCAGCAGGCATCCCATCACCACAGGGGATTACCAACACCTGTGTCATTGCCCCGCTGGCAGCCCATCACCCGTACCCATGCACCGCAGGCAGCCCACACCACAGGGGATCCCAACACCCGTGTATATGCCCCGTAGGCAGCCCATCACCCGTACCCATGCCCAGCAGGCAGCCCATCACCACAGGGGATTACCAACACCCGTGTCATTGCTCTGCAGGTAGCCCATCACCCGTACCCATGCCTCACCGGCAGCCCACACCACAGGGGACCCCCAACACCTGTGTCCTGCCCTGTAGGCAGCCCATCACCCGTACCCATGCCCCGCAGACAGCCCACACCACAGGCGACGACCAACGCCCGTGTCCATGCCCTGCAGGCAGCCCATCACCCGTACCCATGCCTCGCAGGCAGCCCACACCACAGGGGCCCCCAACACCTGTGTCCATGCCCTGTAGGCAGCCCATCACCCGTAACCATGCCCCGCAGGCAGCCCACACCACAGGGGACCACCAACACCCGTGTCCAGGCCCCGCAGGCACCCCATCACCTGTACCCATGCCCCGCAGGCAGCCCACACCTCAGGGGACCCCCCAACACGCATGTCCATGCCCGCAGCTAGCCTATTACCCGTACCCAAGCCCTGCAGCCAGCCCACACCACAGGGGACCCCCAAAACCCGTGTCCATGTCCTGCAGGCAGCTCATCACCCGTAACCATGCACCGCAGGCAGCCCACACAACACGGGACCCCGAACACCTGTGTCCATGACCCGCAGGCAGCCCATCACCCGTAATCATGCCCGCATTCAGCCCACACCACAGAGGACCCACAACACCTGTAACCATGACCCGCAGACAGCCCACACCACAGGGGACCTTCAAAACCCATGTCCATGCCCCGCAGGCAGCCCATTACCCATACCCATGGCCCACATGCAGCACACACCACAGGAGACCCCCAACACCTGTATCCATGCCCAGCAGGCAGCCCATTAACCATAACCATGCCCCGTACACAGCCACCACCACAGGGATCCCAACACCCGTGTCCATGCCTGGCAGGCAGCCCATCACCCGCAACATGCCCTGCAGGCAGCCCACACCATAGGGGACTACCAACACCCGTGTCCAGGCCCCGCAGGCACCCCATCACCTGTACCCATGCCACGCAGGCAGCCCACACCTCAGGGGACCCACCAACACGCATGCCCATGCCCCGCAGCTAGCCTATTACCCGTACCCAAGCCCTGCAGGCAGCCCACACCACCGGGGACCCCCAACACCCGTATCCATGCCCCGCAGGCAGCCCATCATCCGTAACCATGCCCCACAGGCAGCCCACATGACAAGGGACCCCCAACACCCGTGCCCATGCCCCGCAGGCAGCCCATCACCCGTAACCATGCCCTGCAGGCAGCCCACACCACAGGGGACCCCCAACACCTGTGTCCATGCCCCACAGGTATCCAATCACCTGTACCCATGCCCCGCAGGCAGCCCACACCTCAGGGGACCCCCAACACACATGTCCATGCCCCGTAGTCAGCCCATCACCCGTACCCATGCCCCGCAGCCAGCACACACCACAGGGGACCCCAACACCTGCGTCAATACCCCACGGGCATCCCATCACCTGTACCCATGCCCGCAGGCAGCCCATACCTCAGGGGACCCCCCAACACCCATGTCCATGCCCCACAGCTAGCTTATCACCCGTACCCATGTCCCACAGCCAGCCCACACCACAGGGGACCCCCAACACCTGTGTCCATGTCCTGCAGCTAGCCCATCACACTTACCCAAGCCCTGCAGGCAGCCCACACCACAGGGGACCGCCAACACCCGTGTCCATTACCCGCAGGCAGCTCATCACCCGTAACCATGCACCGCAGGGAGCCCATACAACAGGGGACCCCGAACACCCGTGTCCATGAACTGCAGGTTATCCATCACCCGTAACGATTCCCGCAGGCAGCCCACACCACAGGGGACCCCCAACAACTGTGACCATGACCTGCAGACAGCCCACACCACAGGGGACCTTCAAAACATGTGTCCATGCCCCACAGGCAGCCCATCACACATACCTATGCCCCACAGGCAGCCGACACCACAGGGGACCCACAACACCCATGTCCATGCCCCGCAGGCAGCCCATCACCCGTAACCATGCCCACAGGCATCCCAGACCACAGGGGACCCCCAACACCTGTTACCATGCCCCGCTGGCAGCCCCTCACCCGTACCCATGCCCCACAGGCAACCCACACCACAGGGGACCCCAACACCCGTGTACATGCCCCGCAGGCAGCCTATCACCCGTACCCATGCCCCGCAGGCAGCCCACACCACAGGGGATCACCAACACCTGTGTCATTGCTCCGCAGGCAGCCCATCACCCGTACCCATGCCTCACAGGCAGCCCACACCACAGGGGAACCCCAACACCTGTGTCTTGCCCTGTAGGCAGCCCATTAACCATAACCATGCCACGCAGACAGCCACCACCACAGGGGACCCCAACACCCGTGTCCATGCCTGGCAGGAAGCCCATCACCCGTAACATGCCCTGCAGGCAACCCACACCACCGGGGACCCCCAACACCCGTATCCATGCCCCACAGGTATCCCATCACCTGTACCCATGCCCCGCAGGCTGCCCAAAACACAGGGGAACCCCCAACACACATGTCCATGCCCCGTAGGCAGCCCATCACCCGTACCCATGCCCCGCAGCCAGCACACACCACAGGGGACCCAAACACCTGCATCAATGCCCCGCAGGCATCCCATCACCTGTACCCATGCCCCGCAGGCAGCCCACACCTCAGGGGACCCCCCAACACCCATGTCCATGCCCCGCAGCTATCCTATCACCCATACCCATGTCCCTGCAGCCAGCACACACCACAGGGGACCCCCAACACCTGTGTCCTTGTCCTGCAGCTAGCCCATCACCCTTATCCAAGCCCCGCAGGCAGCCCACACCACAGGGGACCCCCAACACCCGTGTCCATGACCCGCAGGCAGCCCATCACCCTTACCCAAGCCCCGCAGGCAGCCCACACCACAGGGGATCCCCCAACACCCATGTCCATGACCCGCAGGCAGCTCATCACCCGTAACCATGCAACGCAGGCAGCCCACACAACATTGGACCCTGAACACCCGTGTCCATGACCCACAGGCTGCCCATCACCCTTACCCAAGCCCCGCAGGCAGCCCACACCACAGGGGATCCCCCAACACCCATGTCCATGACCCGCAGGCAGCTCATCACCCGTAACCATGCAACGCAGGCAGCCCACCCAACATTGGACCCTGAACACCCGTGTCCATGACCCGCAGCAGCCCATCACCCGTAACCATGCCCGCAGGCAGCCCACAGCACAGAGGACCTCCAACAACTGTTACCATGCCCCGCAGGCAGCCCATCATCCGCAACCATGCCCCACAGGCAGCCCACACCACAGGGGACCCCCAACACACGTATCCATGCCCTGCAGGCAGCTCATCACCTGTACCCATGCCCCGCAGGCAGCCCACACCGCAGGGAACCCCAACACCCGTGCCCATGCCCCGCAGGCAGCCCATCACCCGTACCCATACCCCGCAGGCAGCCCACACCACAGGGGACCCCAACACCTGTGTCGATGCTCCGCACGCATCCCATCACCTGTACCCATGCACCGCAGGCAGCCCACACCCAGGGGACCCCCCAACACCCATGTCCGTGCCCCGTAGGCAGCCCATCACCCGTACCCATGCCCCGCAGCCAGCACACACCACAGGGGACCCCAACACCTGTGTTGATGCCCCACAGGCATCCCATCACCTGTACCCATGCCCCACAGGCAGCCCACACCTCAGGGGACCCCCCCAACACACATGTCCATGCCCCGCAGCTAGCTTAGCACCCGTACCCATGCCCCGCAGCCACCCCACACCACAGGGGACCCCCAACACCCATGTCCATGTCCTGCAGCTAGCCCATCACCCTTACCCAAGCCCCGCAGGCAGCCAACACCACAGGGGACCCCCCAACACCCATGTCCATGACCCGCAGGCAGCTCATCACCCGTAACCATGCACCGCAGGCAGCCCACACAACATTGGACCCTGATCACCCGTGTCCATGACCCGCAGGCAGCCCATCACCCGTAACCATGCCCGCAGGCAGCACACACCACAGGGGACCTCCAACACCTCTGACCATGACCCGCAGGCAGCCCACACCACAGGGGACCTTCAAACCTGTGTCCATGCACCGCAGCCAGCCCATCACACGTAGCTATGCCCCACAGGCAGCCCACACCACAGGGGACCCACAACACCCGTAACCATGCACACAGGCAGCCCACACCACAGGGGACCCCCAACACCTGTTACCATGCCCCGCCAGCAGCCCATCACCCATACACATGCCCCGCAGGCAGCCCACACCACAGGGGACCCCAACACCCGTGTATATGCCCCACAGGCAGCCCATCACCCGTACCCATGCCCCGCAGGCAGCCCACACCACAGGGGACCCCCAACACCTGTGTCCTGCTCTGTAGGCAGCCCATCACCCGTACCCATGCTCCGCCGGCAGCCCACACCACGGGGGACAACCAACACCCGTGTCCATGCCCTTCAGGCAGCCCATCACCCGTACCCATGCCGTGCAGGCAGCCCACACCACAGGGGACCCCCAACACCCGTGTCCATGCCCTGTAGGAAGCCCATCACCCGTAACCATGCCACACAGGCAGCCCACACCACAGGGGACCACCAACACCTGTGTCCATGCCCCGCAGGCAGCCCATCACCCGTAACCATGCCCTGCAGGCAGCCCACACCACAGGGGACCACCAACACCCGTGTCCATGCTCCGCAGGCAGCCCATCACCCATGACTATACCCCGCAGGCAGGCAGCCCCTCAGCCGTGGACCCCCCCAACACCTGTCACCACATGTGCAGCCTTTTCCACGGGATTTGGCTGGCACAGGCAGGGTACAGGATTTCACGGGGGTACGCAAGACCATTGATTTGGATTGCGCGGGCAGGGTACGCATATCATGGGGTTCGCAAGGCACTTTACACGCGATTTGACTGTTGAGAGCGGGGTATGCAGGGCACTTTTTACACGATTTGATTCGCGCAAGTGGGGTACGGGATTTCGCAGGTGTGCGCTAAGCCATTTTCACGCGATTTCACTGCTGCGAGCGGTGTACGCTCCGATTTTTCATGCGATACGATGGTGGGGGGCTGTGTGCTGGACCAAGGGTAGAGCGGGTCCTTTGCACCGTATTGGTCTTTTCACTGGCATTTTTCCTGCTCAAGGGGTGGTGTTTGGGGCATAACTGGCACTGCAGGATGTTCACTTCGCCACAGCTGGTAATGGCTCGGGAAATCCATGAATACGTGGTGCGCGAAAAAGCTGTTTTGCGCTGCGCTTAGCACACTCATGACGCACGTTGCCTCTCTGCGCGAGGTGCGTGCGATACTTCTGCGCTGGATTCAATGAATTGGCCCCTTAGTCAGACCCTCCAGTTTATAGCGATTTTGCGATCCCGCAAAATGCTGCGAAAAACGGCAGTTTTTGCAAAAAAATGCAAAAACAGACGATTTTGCAAAAACACCCACAAAAATGTCAATTTTTGATTTTTTTTTAAAACTCAAGGGACCAAGGGGCTCAACTCTTATTTTTTCAACTCAAGAAATGAAAAGCGCAAGCACATTTCATCACTTGAGCAAAACATTAATAAATAAATAAATAAAGAGCCGTCCGATTCACAATGCGCCCATTCAGATGTCCTTTTTCACCCCTTTGTGCAAATCAGGGGCATTTCTGCACATTTAAAAGTGCATCCCAAATTGACAAGCAAGATGCGTTTTTAAATGTGCAGAAATTGTAGGCCACTCTATGTGCCCACTTTAAATACATACATATACGAGGGGTGCCACTGCTTTACAGGGTCTTAAATGACCCTACTGACTCATGAAATACTTTAAAAAAATTAAGTGTGACAGCTGCTGTCTCACTTGCATTTCTCTTCCCCAAATGGGGTAGAAATTAGTTTTTTTTGGGTTGCATTTTACAGTAGCAGGAACCTTAAGGGCCAGTTATGGTGAAATGCACGGGGAGCCTGTAGACCATTGTCGGGAGAGCATTTCTAACACAAACATATTCAAGGTGGCTGGCCAGCGCATCATTTGCGCTACAGCTCTGCCCCGTGGAAATGCGCAGGTCACTTTTGAGATTAAGGTGGCTTGCTCATTTCCAAAAATGGCTCATATAAAAACAGCACATCTTCTGCTCTATTTTTAGATGCCCCATTTTTTTAGAACAAAATCTACAGTTTTCTACAAAAATTGAAAAATGGTCACAATATCTGAGAGAAAGGAGTGAAAGGGGAGTGATGGGAGAGCTGTGGTGTAGTAGGCAAGAAAGCAAAGGGAGATCAGAGGAAGAGCAGTGGGTCAGAGGGGGAAGCAGTGGGCAAGAGAGCAGAGCGGAAGCAGTGGGGTGGTGGGCCTGAAATCAGAGTGAGCGGAGGTAGAGAAAGTGGAAGGAACATGGGCTCAGGGGTAGTAGTGGGCTGCAGATTGGGAGAAAGGATGAGGGAAGAGTGTGATAGAATGGGAGAAAGGATGAGAGATGCAGAAGTAGCATTCAAGAATGAAGGACTGTATACTGTGGGGGCAATTGGGGAGCGTACGGTGTGAGTTAGGAATATGATTTGGAGTTTGGCAGGGACTAGAAAGCGCAAATTGTGACTTGGCAGTGTGACAGAGCATGTGAGTATGTGTATGACTGAGCGTGAGGTTCAAAAATACAAGTTGTGATGGGGAATTGGTGAGACGTGTGAGATGTGTTGGGTGAGAGGTCTGTGGGTGTTTGCGGGATTGGGTAATATAGAAGGGCAATATTTTTAGCATTACAACTGATAATGATTAATAACATTAATAATGATAAAATAGGCATGCACATTAAACCAAAAAACCTAGCCAAAACAAACACTGTTCTGCCAAGCCAGAAACATCTAGGACTCTTCCTATTTGATATAAAAGATACATATAATGACACCCTGGCTCTCTTGTAGTCTTGCACACAGCCTCTTTCCTGCAATGTACCAATCTTGCACCCTCCAGTCAATAGAAAATTGTGCTGCAAAAATGCTGCCATAAATAAATGTTTGTGCCACAAAATTTGCCATTTCCTGCCGCTAAATTTGCCATTTCATGCTGCAAAATCCTGGAGGGTCTGCTTAGTCTAACACAAGACTCAATATGGCTTGCGAGGATGCCTTGGTTTTGCAGAAATGTGCCAACCTTGTTGTGACCGGATTCAGATGTTGTCACAAAATATTGCATTCACGAGAAACACCATCAATTCTGCATGTTTCCATTGGGTATGGAATTTGGTGAATACATGGATGATGCTTTGCTCCAAATGTAGCAAAAATGCACTCCATGTTTTTTGTAATTTGATTGTGTTCTTATTTACCCAGTGAATCTGCACCAGTTTTGTCATTTCACTGCCATTCCCTAATTTTACTTCCAAATATCAAAAACGTTGCTGATATTAAAAAAAATTGATGAAAAATGTCAACAATACTGTTTCCCCTGTCTCAAAAAACAGTCTTTATGCAGTGGTTCCCCGCTCTCCACTCTTGGACCCCACTTTAGTCCTTTCTCCCCACGCCTCTCTAAGGAGCCAGGGAGTAGGTAGTCCTAAATGCTGAAACTGTTCGTCAGTTGCAACCCTCCCGGTCCACCCACCCCCATTTCTGAAGAAAAACTAAGTAATTAATGGCCAGTCCATTAATTTCACCTGATGGATTTAATATGCTTTCCTCCAATATTATTTCGACAAGACTGTGCCATTATCCTTTAAGGGAGAGGGTCAGAAAGAAAAATGTATTCTGTCTACCGGGTTTCATCTGAAAGGCCTTAGAAGATAACGCTCATGGAATATGCAAGGGGGGTATGCAGTGGGGGCCAAGGGGTGAAAGGCCCGAGAAAGGCAGCAGCGTTCTCGCTGCAGAAGCAGGTGTTGTTTGACATTTTCAAAGTGCAACCCCTGCCCCCACAAAGATGGTCCTTTCCAACCCTGTGCATCTAAAAAGATGGCCCAGTCACGTGACATGGCACACTATCTGGGCAATACCTGGATTTCGGTCATAAACCGAATGAAACGGACAGAGGCTGTTGATATTTGGAAGCAAAAGGATACATTGGGCCTCATTAAGAGGTTCCAGGAAACCCGCCGGTAGGTAGCGAGTTTCCGGCAACCCGTAACAGCCGTCCTGCCCCTGTTATCCCAGTGCCACTGGGATATCACAAGTGGCGGCGGTAACGGTTACTCCCCATTCCCATGGAGTCCTCCATGGAAATGGGGTCACTGGACCAGCAGCACTATTGCTAACGGTGCCGGTGCTTCAATGAAAACAAGGCCGGTAGGGACCTGAATTCCCGGCAAGTCAGGCCTGCCAGGAATTTCATGCCCCTTCCGGCATTGTTGTAGTATGGCTGTCCGGAAAGGGTCCCGGTACGTTGCTACGGTAACCCTTATTTCCGGACCACCATACTTGGAATGAGGCCCAATTGTGTCTGTCACAATAATAACTCTGCCCCCCCCTTTTATCTGAATGGGTATCTAGTTATATTTTGAGACATTCATTACAAAATCGAGCCCAAGCCCTCCTTTCTGGTGCATCCAGGAAGCTGTCAAAGCAATACCTATTTACCATGGCATAACTTTTAACTTAAAACTGATATCCATCACAAAGCAAATGCATTGATGGGGCAAGGTTAATAGCTTGATCAAGAGCAAGGATGCAGGGCGAAGGCATGCACAGAAGAATGCGCCATGCTGAACATCAAGGACAAAAGGAGTTGACCCAATAACCAGAAAGAAGCATTTATTAAGGGTCAATAGCCAGGCAGGAAGTACATTATGAGATTTGGATGGACTGTAACATGAACTTAAAAATCCAGCAATTCCCAATCTACAGTATTTTCAGCTTCATTTCATGGCTACATGATGCAGAAGCGGTCCTCAGGTCTGCTCTGTGTGCTGCCTGCTCACAGTATGTATGTGGACAGCCTGGCGATGCTGCAGGCTCATCGTGAGTGCCCTTGACTTGTTGGCTGATTAGTGTTTGTGTTGCATGTTTGCCAGTGTGGTGTCTGCGGAGTGCAGAGCAAAGGAAGATCTGTACATACAGGTTGTTTAGGAGTATTGCCAGGATACCTGGGCCCTGCTGTGTATTTAGGTGTGCACGGACGCGTACGGTGGGAAACATGCATGCACACCACAGGATGCAGATAGTAAGCCTGGTGCTCCTGCAGAGCAGATTTAGGCAGCGACCTTGGCCAGCACCAGTTGGTTGCTGGAGTGTGGCTGGACCTCCATACACTAAATAAGGTTCATGGTCGTGGGCAAACCTACCTACATTCTCAAAATCAAAACCCGGGGAATGACGCTGCTGATGCCCCGCCCCCTCCCCGAAGACCCCACCCACCTGTCTCCACTACTTTGAAAAAGAAAAACCTTTAAAAAATGGCTGAGAGACACTCAAAAAAAAGAAAAAAAGATTTTTTTTTTTTGTTTTTGTTTGCCTGTGCGCGGGTGTTACTCTGTTCATATCAGTGCAGGAGATGCTGCTAACAGGGCGCAGGTCTTCAGATCTGTCGCAGTTCCTTAGTTTCCGCCCACACCTCGATGTGACTGGCCACAGACAGTGTGTTTGTAGTCAATCACATCGAGCCGTGGGTGGATTTCCTTGGATTGCGGGAAACCCGGAGACTCCTCGCTCTTCCCCGTAGACCGAGAAGAGCGAAAAAATCCAGAGACTAGCCAGGTATTGTCGTGGGGCAACCAAATGCCATTACATCTGAAGCTGCATACATCCTCATAGAGGCCGTGATACTACTATTGGTTATTTTTATATCGTGCCAGCTCAGCATCTTAGTAGTAGCAACACGCATAAACCTTTTCCGAGTTAAGATGCATTAGGTCCGATCCAGGGAGAGCAGGACCTTAGTCTGATTAGGATGCATTGAATTCTGCTCAGGGATGCCAGCATTTTATAAGCTCAGCAGAGGCATTATGCGATCCTGTGATAACGAAACAACATATACCGGTTTGATGTAGAAAAACCTTTGGCCGCATCTGTATCTGAATACAGATGGATGCATAATGAAAGCTTAGATGCTTTTAGGCACTGTGGTTAGAAAGAGTAAGTCCACCTCCCAGCAGCAGTTTACACTTATCCGATCAGAAACACCAAGTCCAGGCCAGTTTATAGGTTTTCCGGCCAACATTCTGGTTTCTCGCCATGGTATGCTCTGGCGTTAAGCAAGCCAGACCCAGCGTGCATAAATCTTGCATTTTCCCCGTTTTTCTTAGCTGGCAATCTCTTATTAGCAGGTAGGCACCTCTGCCCTGATCCATGCCGTGCCAGGCTTCCGCTTTTTTGCCTGCAACTTTGTCTTTTCTTTTCACCATTCTTCTCTGCTATTACCTTCAGTAGTGGGTGGCGGGAAAGTTTTCAAATCCCGTCTTTCACAACCTGCCTCCGTGAGGTGGCAGAGTCACAAACGGAATTGCAGTGTGTAGCTACGCAACTAGCTTTGTGCTTAGCAAGGCACCTGGAGCAAAGCTTCTGGATGGCAAATGTGTATTGGGGGGCGCTTCCTCCACCTCAGCATGTTGGCGCCCAAGACGGGGTTGGTTCTATTATCTCTGCGCCACCACCTATTCTTTCCCTTTCCTGCCTTTTGTTGACTCCCTTTGATGGCACCCTGTAAGGAAAGGGGGCCAACTGCCAAACCCCTTTGCCCGTGACACCCAAGTCTCAGCCTTGCATCTGCTTGTGACTTTTGATTAAGCGTGGCAGCGGTGGAAAGCTCTGCTGTCTTCATGCCTCACCCGCTTAATTTCTTGGCCTCTCGCTTCCCCTGCTTGCAGGCCGTCCCGGGGCCACAACCAGTCTGCTTACGATGCATTGAACAGAACATGTTGTGATTTAAGACAAAAATGAATAAGTTTAAGTAAAATCTGGTGCAGTGCATGCGACGGTGTGTGTACGTAGGTGATAGACAGGTGGATGATGGTTACTGATTTAATGAATCAGAAAGAAAACATACCTGTGGCTTTCGCTAACTCTTTTTCAGTACAACTCGCCACTATCCCCATAAATAGGCAGACACGGAGGAAACCAAGGACAGGAGGGAGAGGTAGTGTGGGAATGCTCGGGTGCTCCATCGAGGTGGATCATGTATGCTTCACTTTCGCAGGCCATTGTGAGTACTCTTGAGGGATCATGTCTGCCTTTCTTCCTTTTTCTACCAAAATAAGGAACACTTCTGCATAATGAACTCATACAAAAACCGAAACAACCCCCTCTCGCACAGCAATGCGCAAGCGCTTCACCACACCGCAACAACAAACAAACAACACACAAGCCGCACCAAAAGACAAACAACACACAGGCAAAACCAACAGCACACGAGGACCGACAGCGATCCCATACTCGCACCAAAGCTCAGTGCACGGTGTCAACCGAACTGAAGCTGCACAACAGGACACCACTTTCTCTCTCACTATCCTACTCCCTCTTTACCCCACTAATCCACCTCGCCTTCTCATTTACAGATCCACCTGAGCGCCTGTGCACCAATTCCGTTGGTGACCGTGTGCGCGGTACAAATACGTATAACAGTTAACATTTAACAAAAGAATAATGCAAACTAGAGATTGTCATGCCCATGGATTCTTCCAAGTGAATGGTGAAAAATAATTTCTATAATATTCCTATTAAAACCAGAGTTTGTGTTTAATAGCTTGCTAAAGCTGCAACCTGCACGAGATTGAGTCCTGTGGGAGAACAAGGAGTAAATATGTCCTGAGATAATACCTATTCTATTGTCAATATTTCACAGCTTGCCCAAAGGGACAGATGAATGAGGCTTCTACTAATGCAAATGTTATAATGCCATTTAAATGATTGCATGGTGTTAAGTCCTTTCTTGATTTGGTGTAAATTCATCCAGTAGTTTTCAAAATAATTGCGATGAAGGGGGTGACAGTCGGATCCAAAAGAACCTGTATATATCTCCAACAATTCATGGCTTGAGACAAGGCTCTCCATTTCTCGAAATCCTCCATATTGAAAATCTTAATTAGCGAGAGCAAAAAATTGCGATACATATTTTGAAAACGGACTTAAAATGATACTAGGGAGGAAGTGAGATAGGCTTGATGCTGGGGAGCATGTTGGCAGGGTAAGCGAAGTGGACAAATGCGTTTTTTCCAAGCATTTCCCTAAAATAGAGATCTACTGGCTTGATCCAGATCGAGCGGCAAAGTAAATATTAGCACGTGGAGATCATTATTGACCTCCTCTCAACCAATCAAAATGTTCAGATCACAGTTAATAACTACTGGTATTGACTGCAGTCTAAACATTCTGATTTTTAAAGCAGACGGGCAAACCACAGTGTATTATCCAGGCAAGGTTTCTTTCAGCAAGAAACTTCCTTTCTGGAAGGACTTTTCTTTTTGTGACATCATACACACCAAAGAGAAAGCTAAACCATGGGAATATGCGATCACTTTCGGATAGATAAACTGTTTACTTTTACATGATGCCTAATGCATGCTCATGTTGTACCCACTCCACTTTAACTATGTTTGCAATTAAGATACTTAACTGATGAAGACAATGTTTTCATTTAAACACTGCAAAATAAAAACCAATCAATTTACTGAGTTTGACTATTTAGTTTACTCACTATTAAAGTAACATTTTTACTTCACCACCAACATTCCAAATAATGTCTTGCTATTACCACTATGTGCTAATAGCCTAATAGACCTGGAAAACAATAATTATATCTTGGGATAATGACCCAAGGCCCAACCTATTGCCATCAGCTTCACCTCGGCCCAAAACTTTGAGGCAGGTCATTATCCTATGATAATTACCCCCCACTCTGTCTATGTCTGTAAGGTTTATTGTTACATAGCAGGCACAGTATATGCTAGCTGGAAGGTGAGAATTTTTAGTGAATTTATGAAGCAATCCCTGTTTTTTAATTATATATAAAAACATGGATTGATTACTAAATTTACTAAAATGTTTGCGAGTGTTTAATTAGCGGGATTTGGTACTTTGCGATTGTGGGGTAACAGAGACGTTAGCTTATACAATAGGTAATAGGGAAAATAAAGTGTGCCACAGAGACAGAAGTGGTACTGATGCCCACTTCCCTGAGTCTTTGGACAGCATTTCACGTAATCGAACTAGCCGCATCGCAGTCTGTAACAATGATGGACCGCCAGCACTCCAGGTAAGATGTCAGGTTCTTTATTGTCCTTGGCCTGCACTCCTCCACAAGACACAGGGATGGTAGGGGACACAAGATGACAAGGGAAACACCGGGCTCACCCCCACACCCATCTTCTCTGCTCACAGCTTCTCTCTTTCTCACCAACCGTCACCCAGCAGAACACTTCCACCACAACATTCCACAAGCATATGACCTCACAGACACAGCTACTCAGTAAGCCACATTACTACACTTCTCCTCCCGTAGGAAACACATAAGCCACATTACTACACTTCTCCCTCACTGGGAAAACAAAAAGAATGATAAGGTAATGTGAACAGCACTCAACCTTAACACCCCAACACAACACACTACCAGACATTCCGCAACACAGCGGCCGCCTATGTACAGAACCCCTGGTAACTCAGAAAATGGGAACCACACAAAAGGAAAGCATTAGCAGGATGTCATGATCTGTGTTGAGCTGGATTATGGCTATGTGTGTGTTATGATGGGTGGTGATGTCAATGACATTCCATGTGGCGTGTTGGTGTAGTGATGTCATTAACATCCTTGTGGAGTGTTGATGGTTGTTTGGAGTGCTGGGTTCCACTGGTGTCAGTTGGACGTAATATGCTGGGCTGGATGGATGTCCCAGTTCTTTTTCTACTTATGAACTAAGAGAATAAATTTACATGTAAACTATTTACCTTCTGGTGTTCCATGATTGAGAAGGAGTCCTAGTTAATATCACTGGCGACAAGGATGGTTCCTGTGCTGCTGGGAAGGGGCAGCTGGAGAGAAGTGCTGCCTTCCAGGGTGACATCCATCAAGCAGGAATAAGCTGCAGGCCGGGCGGTGCAGTGGGGTCCAATCCAGTGGTCTAGGTCGGGGACCCGAAAAGGTCCAGAGTCCAGACGGCACCAGGGCTGTGGTGGCCCAGTGCCTGGAAGGTCCAGATTCCAGGCGGCGAGGTCCAGGGTAGGGCCCAGGAAGGGGATCCTGCGAGTCCGGATGCCAGGTGCCAAAGGGGTGGCTGCGCAGCAGAAGTTGTTGTCTGAGCAGCCCATTGTTGTCCTGTTTTGCTTTGGCTATTATGGATTAGCCTGAGGGGGCTGGCGTTGGAGCAGCGGTGGCA
Source organism: Ambystoma mexicanum (assembly GCF_040938575.1). Lineage (NCBI taxonomy): Eukaryota > Metazoa > Chordata > Amphibia > Caudata > Ambystomatidae > Ambystoma > Ambystoma mexicanum. Next base: position 1,116,122,037 of record NC_090936.1, read on the forward strand.
GGAGCCCCATGTTGGAAGGACCGGAGGTGGTGGCTGTTTAATCCTGCATGCCGGGCGGGTGCAGGAGAAGCAGAGGCAGCCGTGATTAACCTCCAGGTGCCTGGCATTGCAGGAGCGCCAGAGGGGCCCAACAGGGCGGGCTCCGTGGAAGTTTGGAGGAGGAATAATCCAATCTCCGTGTGTGCTGGGCGCTTTAATTGATGCGCACGTTACGGTATGGAGCCAGTCTCTTTGAGAAAGGTTTCGGGCAGTCCGGTCGGTGTGCAGGACAGGGCCGTACAGCGTGAGTGGAGCGGCGGCCTGAGAGACACCGATCATGTTGAGGTACCGGCCAGAGGTGTTTCTTCTGTGGAGCCGGCTGCCGAAATGGTGACGTCGGTTGGAGGTAGGACGGCGTTGGTGGGCGGAGGACAGGCGTTTCAGCGGGCCCAGCTGGAACGCAATGCCCAGTTGGAACGCAACGTCCATATGGAACGCAGCATTCATAAGGTACGCAACGTTATCTTACGATGCCACGTGATTATGGAACACAACGTTGTCACCGATGTAAGCGTTCAGCCAGGATGTGACCCTGGCTCAGTTAGCGAAGCCCCACATGTTTTTCTGTTGCCCACTGGTGAGCAGGGTACTTTTGTCTGGGTGAGCACCGCGGACAAGGAAAGCGGCTCCCGGAAGTCTATAGACAGTCAAAAAAGGTTTGTGGCATTTTCGGGGTTACAATGGTCTGGAGTGGAGTCAAGTACTGCACGTGGCAGTCGTGGTGTAATGGATTTGTCGGCACAGATGGTGAGCGCGGAAGATTTGTTTGAAAAAAAGACGTTTATTATTGGAGCTGCTGGCATGTGCGATGGCTGGTTTTGGAAGTCTGGGCATCTACAATGGGTGCGCTGGAAGACGGTGGAAGCTACAAGTAGAGGATCAGACAAGGAGATTGGCAAGGTGGCGAGCGCTCGATCCTGATGCTTGGGGATACATACAAGAAGAAGCGTGCATAGAAGGGGAGGACTAAATAGAGGTAGGTGTATGGTGAGGCCTGTTTTAATGTTTGATGCTGTTTGTGTTCATGTTGTGGCCTCTGGGTTTAGCAGATATTTGGGTTTGGTCCTTGGGTCAATGTTAGCAGTGTAAGGCCTGTCAATTGTTATACTGCTGTTGTGTTTATGTGGTGGCCTGGTGTTAGGACATGTCCTTGGGTTTTCAGTATGGACTCGTGGGTGTGGGGTCTATAGGACATTGTAATGTTTGTTTATGCAATGTTTGCTTTGCAGGTTGGCTGAATTGGACATGTGGGTGGGGGTATGGCGCAGGGACGTCAGCGCCATGTCATTTGCATCCATTTTGCATTTACTAGTACTTGCCGTGCATTTTGTGGTTTTGCATTTCAGGGACATGTTGGGGTTTGGCGCAGGGACTTTAGCGCCAAGGTCTTGATCTCCTTATCGCTTAAGGTGGGGTTTTTCATGTTGTCCTGCGGTGTTTGTCTGTCGTATTCGTAGGGGCATTTCCCCTGGGTTTGTGTGGACGATGACAGTATTTTTAGGGGCAGTGTGTGCTGTCCAGCGGGCAGTGAGGTGCTGTCTGGGTCATATTGTGGGTAATTTTTCTCAGGGGCATTTCCCCTGGTTACATGTGGCCGATGACAGTATTTTTAGGGGTAGTGTGTGCTGTCCAGCGGGCAGTGAGGACCCGATGGCTTGTCCAACTTTGCTTTGAAACAACACCCAGATATTTGTACTGACATTTTGTGGAACATGTTCAACAATATTATTCAGACTCAAACAATGCCAGAAACCTGGACCCACTCCATAATCTTACCAGTTTGCAAGAAAGGTGACAGAACTCACCCCGCTAGTTACAGGCCCATAGCACTGCTGGATGCACCCAGTAAAATCTTCAACCGCATCGTACTTAGAGACCTTAATGCCTGGGGCCACCAATCACCAAAGAAGGCATCCTTTCCAGGCAGGATTTGTTTCTGGTTTGGGTACTACCCCAAACATAGTCGCCTTGAACATGATAAGATCGCACTGCTTTACACAAAATCAACCCTTATATCTGGCATTCATAGACTTTCGGGTTGCATTCGACTCTATTGACCGCAATCTTTTGCATAAAAAACTACTGCAATATGAATGTCCACCTTCACTTCTTGCAATAATTAAACTTCTTCATACTAACACCACCCTACAAGTTAGATTGACAACAGAAGGGTTGCTATCTGTGCCTATTCATACAGCTCGAGGCCTTAAACAGGGTTGCATCCTGGCCTCGTTTCTTTTCAACCAGTTTATTTTAGATCTTGGCGAGTCCTTTTCTGTCATACTAACTGATGCACCAAAACTAGGACAACAACTCATCCCATGGATGCTATATGCAGATGACTTAGTTCTTTTATCAACAACTCCACGAGGCTTGCAAAATCTACTTGATACCCTATCCACCTATTCTTTAAATAACAATCTTACCATCAATCTGGAAAAAACACAAGTAGTGACCTGTTTGACAAATGCAAAAGCAGCTGGTAAAAGAACATATAAGTGGCATTTGCAAAACGTTGAATTGAAGAATGTTTCTGAATATAAGTATTTGGGCATTTCAATCTATAACAAAATCTCAGAAAAAACATATATAGATTCCTTGTCATACAAGCTTCAAACATTAAAATCACAGGCAACCATCCTAATGCCCAAATTCGGTAAATTCTCAATTCACCATGTTATGTCATTCTACCAAGCAAAAGTGGTTCCTATAATATTGTATGGTGCTGAAACTAAACTAATACATAGTTCATCAGTGTGGGACATGCTCGAGTCTAAATTTTGGAAAGCATTGCTAAAACTTCCTAACTGTACCCCATTGCCACTGATAAGGTATGAACTTGGTTTGATTACACTTCATGTACACTTAATATGGGAAATGTGTTCATTCCTACGCAAATGTCTTTTAGGTCTTGAACATCGTAATATCTTGAGTCCTGTTGCATACTACCTTGTGAATTCTAACCATCTTTTCCCACGCACTTGGAGAAACTGCGTTTTGAATGCTCTATCTGATGCTTCTATATCTTTACTTGTCCTTTTGACAAATCCAAACCGAGCTAAGCTAAAATTGTATCAAAAAGATTGGATATGCACCAGGGATAAATGTTGCACTTACAAGGACTTTGACGCTCAGCTATTTGGTCACAAAAGATTCCGGGTAATGTCTAATTACTTACTAAAATTTCCATCACCTTATATAAGGCAACAATATCTGCGTTTCAGGTTTAACTTATATCCGACAATGGAAATCATGGCTAGGAGGGGCTTGATCACTGATGATTTAAATCATTGTCGCTTCTGCCATGACAAAATGTGCCGTGAGACATTGAAACATTTAATAGTGGTTTTCCCAGCTTTAGATGTGATAAGAAAGAAACTTTTCAGTAAGCAACTCCGAACATATGTACCTTTGACTGTTGATGAAATCTGGCACAGAATCTTTTCAAGCAACAAGCTGGGACTTAGAATTGCAATTGTACAATTTTTGGATATTGTGTTGTCGGAGGACACTGAAATATATTATAAACCTACTTAAATGAGTTTTGAATACAGAACCCCGTGAATTGTTACGAATCTTGAAATATGCAACTGTTCAAAAGCTTTAAAAAAAAAAAAAGGGAAAAAAAAAGCTTTTTTTTTTTTCTTTTAAAATGTTTCATTTGCTATTTTAATTGTACTATGTATATTGTGCATTGCAAATTGTTCTCAATTGTTCTTAAATAATTGTTATATTATTATATTTGAAAGGTTGATTTATCAACCAACCAAATAAAGAATAAAAAAATAAAAAAATTAAAAAAAAAGTGAGGTGCTGTCTGGGTCATTTTTGGTGGCAGTGTGGTGCTGTCCAGTGGGCAGTGAGGTGCTGTCTGGGTCATTTTAAGGGCAGCAAGGTGCTATCTGGTATGTTAAGGGGCAGTGAGGTACTGTCTGGGGTTTTAAAAAGGTAGAGATATGCCACCTGATGGTTTCACTGGGCTGTGATGTTGCTACTCATGTTTTGGGTCAAGGGGCAGTGGTGCTTTCCATATATCTTGGGTTGAGGTGCAGCGTGGTGCTGTCCATGTTGTAGTTTTATGGGGTAGTGAGGTGCTTCATGCTTCATGGTTGTTAGGTTTAAGGAGGTGCAGTGACGTGATGCAGTTGTAAGGGCAGTCAGGTGCGAAATGGGCACGGTTGGTGCCGTCGATGATGTTGGGGGAGCAGTGAGGTGCTCTCTTTGTTTGGTTTAGGTGACAGTGAGGTGCTGTTAGGTGGCAGTGAGGTGCTGTTTAGGATATTGGCATGGTTGGTGCCGTAGGTGATGTAAGGGCAGTGAGGTGTTAGGGGCAGTGAGGTGCTGTCCATGTTTGGTTTAGGTGACAGTGAGGTGCTGTTAGGTGACAGTGAGGTGTTGTTTAGGATATTGGCATGGTTGGTGCCGTAGGTGATGTTAGGGGCAGTGAGGTTCTGTCTATGTTTGCGTTAGGTGACTGTGAGGTGATGTTTAGGATATTGGCATGGTTGGTGCCATAGGTGATGTTAGGGGCAGTGAGGTGCTGTCTATTTTTGGTTAGGTGACTGTGAGGTGCTGTTTAGGATTTGGCATGGTTGGTGGTGTTGCTGATGTTTGGGGCAGTGAGGTGCTGTCCATGTTTTGGTTAAGGGCAGTGTGATGCTGTCTATGTTGGTTAGGTGATTGTGAGATGCTGTTTAGGATATTGGCATGGTTGGTGCCATAGGTGAGGTTAGGGGCAGTGAGATGCTGTCTATGTTCGGGTTAGGTGACTGTGAGGTGCCGTTTAGGGTATTGGCATGGTTGGTGCCATAGGTGAGGTTAGGGGCAGTGAGGTGCTGTCTATGTTTGAGTTAGGTGACTGTGAGGTGTTGTTTAGGATATTGGCATGGTTGGTGCCGTCGTCGATGTTAGGGGCAGTGAGGTGCTGTCTATGTTTGGTTTAGGTGACAGTGAGGTGCTGTTAGGTGACAGTGAGGTGCTGTTTAGGGTATTGGCATGGTTGGTGCCATAGGTGAGGTTAGGGGCAGCGAGGTGCTGTTTATGTTTTTGTTAAGGGGCAGTTAGGTGCTCTCTGGTTATTTTGAGACGTGCTCTAAGTTTTGGTTAAGGGGCAGTTAGAACTGGCTGGTCAATTTAGGGGCAGTGTGGTGCCGCCTGTGGTTTGGTTAAGGGGCAGCTGAGTGCTGTTTGGTCATAGGCAAGTCATGGGGATAGTGTGTTGATGTAAGGTCTGGTGATAGGATCAGAGTTTGGTCAATGTTCTTGAGCGGGTTGTGGTAGGATCAGAGTTCTGATAATGTTCTGTAAGGTCTGGTGAGAGGATCAGAGTTCTGTCAATGTTCTTGAGCGGTCTGTGGTAGGATCTGAGTTCTGATAATGTTCTTGAGCGGGACACAGTTATGGTGTTTCAGCGGGTTGATAGCTGAGTGGGTGTTTAGGCTTTGGGAAGGGCCTGTGGTGTGGCTTTTAGTTGGGTGCTTTAAATGAAGATTTGGCTATATGTGGGAAGCAGCACATGGGCTCAGTTGGGAGTTGTTTCTGAGCTGGCATTAGCTATTTAGTTCTGCGTGATATTGAGGTGTTCATCCATTTTGTGGTTGTGGGTTATGGGTGTTGTGGTGTGTTAGTGTAAGGGAAGGAGATATGTCATAATCTGTGTTGGGCTGGATTATGGCTATGTGTGTGTTATGATGGGTGGTGATGTCAATGACATTCCATGTGGAGTGTTGGTTTAGTGATGTCATTGACATCCTTGTGGAGTGTTGATGGTTGTTTGGAGTGCTGGGTTCCACTGGTGTCAGTTGGACTTAATATTCTGGGCTGGATGGATGTCCCAGTGCTTTCTCTACTTATGAACTAAGAGAATAAACTTACATGTAAACTATTTACCTTCTGGTGTTCCATGATTGAGAAGGAGTGATAGTTTATATCACAGGACAACCCCGGACCGAGTAGAAAATGCCAACGGCATGCAACCGCAAACACAACTCACCACTCATTCGGTCTACACCTCGAGGCCTCAAAAATAACAAACAGAACACTTACGCCTGTCCCGAGCTGCCCCTCAGGACCTAGGGCTGCCACCCCTAGCCAAACTACTGTTAGCTAACACTAACACAACCACAACCTAACCAGCTTACCCTCCTTAGCACCAAACACCTTCCACTCCAGTCTGCCACCCCGAAGTTTCAGAGCTGCCTGTAATAATTCGAGTCACTCCAATGTATATAAAGATGATATCTTTATTCGTGAGACCCCGAAGCGGAAGCCAAGAGCTCCCTCAGCTCCAACGGCCACTGTGGAATGTTCATTGCTCAACACGCATGAACATTCCACCAGTGCGCCTATGCACGAGCCCGTGCACATTACAACATATCCTCTTCCCTTGGATAAAACTGTTAATACAATTTGAATAATGGAACATAAACAAATATTTCATTACTTGTCATCAATACCACTTCCACTTAAATACTTAAAAACCTTATAGCAATTAAATATACTAGTACTCTTAACAAATGTAATCTCTCAATCTTATGGGAGGACCACAGGTCCTAGCCCCACGACCCCTATGTTGTCTCTCCTCATTTTGCTGATCCATAGCATTCTGATATTCCACATCTACCTCAGGACCAACAGGAATTGAAATTGGACCGATCCCTTCTTGCTCAATCCTTATTTCTTGTGAATCCACAGGATCATAATCCAGAACGGTTTCTTGCAATTCCAAATTAGATCCCACACCTGGCCTATTCCTACTCTTGCATCCACTCACCACCACCCTTCTTTTACTCCAAACAGAACCATCCTCCAAGTGCACATGCCCCTTTCCTACCTTGACAACTCTCTTTGATGGCATGAAAGAACTGTAACCTTTGTGAACCATCCTAGGATTCTTAATGTACACTTCATCCCCAGGCTTAACATTCAACTCCTTCCTGCCTTTTTGTGAAAACATTGTGCTCTGCTGGCGCTCTAAAACACTGCGATGAATGGCTCGCATATCCATATCACATGGCCCCCCACCCCCCATGGCCAAAGTTCTTAATGTTGTACCTGCCTTCCTACCCCTCATGAGTTCAAATGGAGCTCTTCCCGTAAGCATGGCAGGCCTTCTCCGATATGCAGCCAAATATTGTGTCAACACCTCCTTCCAATCTAACCCATTAGCCAAAGCCAATTGTATTGCTGATTTAATAGTACCATTTGCTCTTTCTACTAATCCATTCGCAGAAGGATTATATAAAGCTGTCCTACAATGCGAAATGGCATGCTGCTCCAAAAAATCTCTCATTGCTCTAGAGGTGAACTGCACCCCATTGTCAGTCACTAACGTTGCAGGTAATCCTTCACGGTCAAACACTTTCCTCAAAAAATCAATAACTGAATTTGTTGTAACACTAGAACATGCTGCCACTTCAATCCACCTGGACGTATAGTCCACCAAAACCAACATATACCTGGACTCAGGTTCTAAACAATCAAATGGACCCATGATATCCAAAGCCAATTTCGACCATACTTGCTCTGGAACCTCTACTGGATGTATAGGTTGTGGATGCAGTACCTTGCTCTTATCACTCAAAGAACATGCCATACAATCTTTCACTACTTGCTCAACATCCTTATCCATAGACGGCCACCAGTACTCCTCTCTCAATCTCCTTTTAGTCAAAGATCGTCCCAAATGCCCAACATGTGCCAATTCCACTATTCTAGCTCTCAAACTGACAGGAGGTATCAATTTACAACCCCTAGACACACCCCAGGGACCTTCGGCTAATTCATCAATAACCTGAACATAAGGTTTTCCTTCCAACCTGTCCTTAACAGTGTGCCACCCCTTGAGCAAACCTTCCCTAATCCACCTCAACTCAAGATCACTCTCAGACTCCCTATCCCACAATGACTTCTCCACAGCTGAAGTTACCAAAGCAACCTGACACTCCTGTGAATCATCCTCCTGTACCTCTCCAGCCTCATTGTCACACCTCCCCGCTGGCAACCGGGACAAACAATCCGCAACAACATTCAACTTTCCTGGAAAATACTGTAAAGAGAAATTGTAATCCTGCAATTGTACTGACCACTTTGCAATCCTCGGAGACACTGCCATGACCCCTTTAGTAGAAAATACCTGCACCAATGGTTTGTGGTCCGTTCTAACAATATAAGGTATGCCCCACAAAAATGTCCTGAAGTCAATACCCCTGGCCGCTGCTCCTCGCACACATGGGCCGGGGTCTCACACGATCCTCGTCACCAATGTAATAATTCGAGTCACTCCAATGTATATAAAGATGATATCTTTATTCGTGAGACCCCGGAGCGGAAGCCAAGAGCTCCCTCAGCTCCAACGGCCACTGTGGAATGTTCATTGCTCAACACGCATGAACATTCCACCAGTGCGCCTATGCACGAGCCCGTGCACATTACAACACTGCCCCTCTGAGCACTAACCAACTGCCCCCAAAGGAAGCAACAACAAATGCCCAACAGCAACCGAGGGACCACGCAGCACAACCCTGACCGCAGTATAAGTAAGAACCACAACCCAATACTGCTCCTCTGCACAAAACCATTAGCCATTCCTCTTTCTACCAACACCACTTTTGAACACACCAGGCGACAACCTGATATACCAAACACAGAATCAGGAGGTAACTGGCAAAGCTAAAACCAAAACCATAGTAACCCACCTCAGCCAACGGGTCAAACACTATGGGCGGTCAGAAAAACTTAACACAACCCAGACGTAGCGACAGACAGAAGTCAAACACGCTATGACAATACAGCAGCAAAACAACTGACCTGGGGAACAACGTCTACGCCAAAAGAGTCCAACCCTGACAAACCTCAGGCACTAATGACGGAACACCTACGCCAAAGGTGACCAACCCTGCAATCTTCTGCACCAAAAACCACAACACTCGGGCCAATAGCGACCTACCCTGACAACCTTCAGGCACTAAAGACCATACCACACAAAAAACCATAGCCACCTAACCTGGGACCATACCAGGCAGAATGAAACTTAGGATCAAGAGATCAACACCCCCTGAAATACCAAAACATAGTGACCTACCCCGGCCTAAACCAGGCAATACATAAAAGGCATAAGTGCAAAGAGGACATGCACTCCAAACACTCTAAACATGATACATGGGCACAACAACTCAACCCACAACTACACACAGCAACCACTACGCCACGCATACAGGGCGCTAAAATACCAATGCTGTAACAACAATGTGACTACAGGTGCACCAAACAACTTGCATGCACCCGTACACCGCACTCACACCCCAAATACCGCTAACATCAACATGCACACAATGACAGTTAGAAAACATTGCATAATAAGCATGGAATTTGAACCCAAACATCATGAAAAACATATAACACATGTTCAAAGGTGGAAACATTACAATACACATGTGAATAAATTGGATGATGATGACCTCCAGCACAGCCCCCCAAATACCACCGGCATGAACCCCTGGGGCACCACCCATGGTCAAATGAACATGAAAGTCAGTGTTCAGGTGACGAAGATCACAAAGATGCATTTTCCTCCATAAGGAAGTTCACCACCCAATCCATCTTCACCTTTACCCAGGAAACTTATTTCACCCCCAAGATGCAATACGTGCAATGGCACTAGACATTTGCAGAATTGAGTACATTACACACTGCAATTAATTACATTACAAATTTGCAGAACATTAAATTACAACCACCCTCCCCACACCTGGGATGCAAGGGAACAACACTAACCCATTACATAAGGCTCTATATCCCACAAAAGGCCACAACAAAGGACACCACAGGAAACGGACAACGGCCTTCAGCAACAATATCCCTATCGGAACACGGAAACTAGGAGTGGGACTTAAATAGCACTACTAACCCCTCTCTTGGTAACAATGGGCCACAACATAAACAAATGGCACCACTCACTCCCACGCACACGGCCCAGACACTAACCTGATCTCAAACTCCGGCAGTCAAAATAGTCCGGAACGTGTTCCAAGGCTGGCACATATTGACATAGGGCAGCCAGACCTCCTCAGGCTGGAAACACGCTCTGGAAACTCCTTTGGAAAAAAAACGTGCCCATTGAAGAAGAGAGTCTCCTCGTCACGTCCGTCACTACGAAAGCAGAACGCCTCCATGGTGCCCCAACGGCCACAGCTCACGTGACTGCTCCAGTGTTGATGCTCCTCAGTGACATCACCACTCAGGAAGGCAACGCCGCCGTGGCCCCTTCGGCAGCTCTCCCCCGAGCTGCCGTACAGACGGTGCGGACTTCCGATGCCACGCACCCTACCGGGGGCAGGGCACACGGATGGCGTGTCGGGGCACCCGGAAGACGTGGGAACATCCTCCTCCTCCAGCCCGTGGAAACAACAACCACGGCACTTCCCGCTACACAAGGCTGCCTCAAGGTTGCACTGTGCATGGATGCACTGCAGTCATACACCATCCTCGAGGCGCTACGCAGCCCGAGGATGCTCAGTGCACTCGACTCCCCCAATGTCCTGGACAGCAAATCCAACAGGGCTATACATCCATGCCCAGCCCCGAGCGAGCCCCACACGAACACCACTCCGCTTGGCCGCCGGACAAGACCAAGGAGCAAGGCTGGTACGGCGCTCCACAGAAGGATGAATGGGAGTCGCCAGAGCCCACCTCCAGCATGCCGGAATTGGGGCAGTAAGCACTCCGACCCCAACTGGCAACGACTAACAAACGCTGTCCCTCTGGCATAGTAAGGTGTTCGTGGAACAGATCTTACTGGGGGCAACGGAGCTTCAGCGACGGGCCAATTAGCCACAGACCCATCTGGGTGTGGGGGGACCACACGGGGGTGGTGTTCCAGGAGTGCTGCACCCCCCCCCAGCAGCACCAACAGAAGGCAGTCCACCTACCATCCCATCCTCGTCACCAGTGTAACAATGATGGACCGCCAGTACTTCAGGTAAGATGTCAGGTTCTTTATTGTCCTTGTCCTGTACTCCTCCACAAGACACAGGGATGGTAGGGGACACAAGATGACAAGGGAAACACCGGGCTCACCCCCACACCCATCTTCTCTGCTCACAGCTTCTCTCTTTCTCACCAACCATCACTCAGCAGAACACTTCCAGCACAACATTCCACAAGCATGTGACCTCACAGACACAGCTACTCAGTAAGCCACATTACTACACAGTCTTACCAGTTCGCCTGCACAGAAGATTGGGATATTCAAATAAGAACTATACATTGGAGCACATATATAAAACAGCAATTTATAATGTAATGGGTCAAGGCTAGATGTAAGGAACATGAAAGAGGCATGGGTACAGTTACTCTAGAAATTTACAGAGTGGGGAAGGAGAAAATCACACTTTTTTCCAAAGATTTCGATCCTCATCTCGAGTCTTGGAGCAGGTCACCCAAAGATCAGCATCTTTGCTGTCAGAATATCGACCTTCATGTGCTAAGGCAGAAATCCTATACAGAGGCCACATTTATGGGCTACTTCAGTTTTTGCTTTTTCCACTATTTATTTTGGGTCAATGTCTTTTTTTTTTGGTAGCCATTGGAACTTTGCCTTTATTCCCCTTGACATTGTAACACTTTTTGCCTTATGTAAGCTATATGGTTTTTGGGTGGCCCCTAAAACACCAGTCCCATGGGCGCTTCTCAGGTACCCCATTTTTGCCATAGGGTAATTATATCACTCTGCATTGGTTTTAGAGTAGGTTGTTGGCAGCTGTACTTTAGTTTTGGCTTTTGGGGTGTAAACAATAATATTGTATTGGTTGTCCAATGTACCTTTTTATTTTACATCAGGTTACTGATGTATTTATTTAAATCCTGATCTTTGCCATTTTGTATTTTAGGGTTTCCTGTGTTTGCAGTAAACACAGAGTAGGCTCAAAATGGATGTTCTGGCCATGCCGGCTCCTTGTACATTTACAAAGCAGCGTCCATGTTGGTTCTAACTGGTTTAGACCAGTGTAGCTCCTTTTGCACTGACTCTCAATTTCTGTGGGGTTTGCGTAGGCTGATTGGCAGTCCTACTGATCACCTAGCCTTTAGCCAGCCCCTTTTTACAGTGGTACATATGCTTCTGCCTGGTCCCTGCTCTATCTCTTGGCTCTCTTGTTCTGGAACTTGGTGAAAGCTGGTCTACCAACCCACTGAAGGATTTTTCTAGCAGTTTCCCACTTTAACTTGCAAGAAGAAAAACAGAGTGGGAACCACCCTGTAAAACCCTGTGCTCCTCCTTGCTCCTTGCTAGGAGCTCAATTCATTCCTCTATATTTTATGAACTCATATTCTTAGTTCAGTGTTTCTCTCGATATTCTAAAGTTAGACATTTTTCAAAAAGTTCTGCAATAATTATGAAAGTATTCTTGTGTTTTATTCACACACTGTTTAAGGCGAAATAAGCAATTCCTCAGCTTATAGTGTAAACTATTTTAGCCAATGCATTTCGGTCCTATGCACCATCTTCAGGGCTATAGTTCAACAACATCAATACAATTATCATTGCAAACATGTAGAATTCAAATTTCAAAAATACATACCGCCCCGTGGGTAAATAATGTAGGATACATCCATTCAAATGAATCAGTGAACATGGAAAAGAGTGAAAGTGCATTCATTAGTATCCTCTACTAACTGCTCAAGTGCATATATCATTACGAGTTCTCGTGAGTACACCAAAATCCGTTGTTTGCGTTTACCTTAGCTTAATTTTCAACAAGTGTCTCCTTACACTTGTGCCCGTATATCAGGAACCCTGGAGTTCTTTCTGCTGGAGTCGTACTTAATTTCGGGTTCTGGGATGGGCGATTATTCGAGATATGCACCCCCAGAGGTCCCTCTGGGACCTGGTCAAGATTATTTAGAGAGTAATCTAAACTGCATTTGCCATTGACTTATATTGGGGGCCCCCTGCTTTACTGTAACCTCTCCTGGTGATTTTGGTTCTGCAACCAATTTCTGGATCTGTTCTCTGGTGTCTCATCTGGTCCTGATTGATGATGTTTGCCATGCAATCTGCACCTGTGAGGTAAAAGCAACATACCTCTAATCTCTTCCACATAAGTGAATGGCCCACTGACGTTTTCCCATTGACTTGTATGGAACTTTTTACTTCTTCTGGAACTCTCCCGAGTGACATTGGTTGACTTGCCTTCACATGCACATTTTTCCTGGGCCTTCATAGTATTCCAGGATTACTAGGCCAAGAACTGGATTTTTAGTAATTATCAGATATTTTAATGTATTTTTAAAGTCCTACTAGCCTCTTCTATAACAATGAATAATGTGTTCCTTTGACTATTTTTACTGAGAGTGAAATATACTGGTAAATATTCCTAAAATATATAATTAATTTTGGGAAGCATTGTCCTGTATTCAGAAATTGTTGCTCACCATCTGGCTCTGTTATTAACATGTACGCATTTGTATTATTTTAATACTATGATTTAGAGGGCCAGAATTAATGTGGAAAGTGTCAAACACTTGATGATCCAGTGCAACGTGCTTGATCTTCTTCAAAGTGTGTTTTAAGGGCATATGGGAGATTTGAAGAACAAAATAAGGAATGCAACAGATTTTGGAGCAAATACATGCCGGGTAATGACCCCAAGTTAAGATATCACAGGACCTGATTTTGGTATGACATTGAGGCTACCTTGAATGACACCTGATGTACTAGAAGCCCTTACTTGAAGAAAATAGAATGTGTTAGAAATGTATGATTCTATTCCTTTTGCTTCCTTTAATTTGTATTTATTGTAAGTGTTTATATTTTGCTAGGATAAATATTCAATGAAATGTATAAAAAAAGGCTGTATTATGGCTGTGAGATACAAATAAATAAATAAAAAATATTGTGGAATGTTGGTATTGGTAGGAAAGGTCTTTAGGGCTATTCATGATGCTCGTAGGTCCCTTTTCTGCCTACCCCTGTTGGGGCTATGCCCTACCGTAGATAACAAAGGTGGGGTGCATCTTGCAGGGCATTGTGCTTAGGGGTGCAGGCCCTAGGGGGCTTTACCTGCTTTGTTGACTGCAGGGTTCCTTTGTCCTCCACTGTTATTTTATGTTGGGAGCCGATCTAAGGTCCTGGGCCCAAATACATGTGTTAGGGCAATGTGAGTTCTTAAGTCAGTTACTGTTTTTATAATACACTGTGTATTCTTTAATACTGTGTATTATGTGTTAATTACATATTTTTCCTGATAGAGATCTAGGTGTGTGGCATGACTAAAGTAAGATTTTTCAATATATCAGTGTGGTGTATCTTTTAGGGATGAGTGTGTTGTCTTGTTTAACATGTGCGTCAGACTCCTACCCCTACTTGAGAGTAAAGCCACGTCACTCTGTTCATGTTACCTACCTTAAGGAGATGAATGGCTTACCATTCTTGTCAGGTGTGTTCTCTCCCCGCAAGAACGATGGTCTGGAGGGTTGCCCAGAGCAATGCCAGAGGTCAAGATTCATTCTAAATCTTCCAGCCATCAACTCTTTTGCTTTGCTATAGTCACCCAAAGTGGGACGGGTATGCCCAGAAATGGGTCCCATGCCTGCTAGGCCTAGAGACGCAAGCTACTCCTCACTGATGAGGCCCTACAAGGCCGAAACATGTCTGGGGATGCTTGTGGTCTCGTGCAGAAGGTTTGTGACCAGGCAGTTTTGGTGTGTGACCAAGCCTGTTTTGCATATGGCCTTTCCCCTTTCTTTTAATCGCTTGGCAGGCTGAAGAGGGATGGCCTGGAGGGTTGCCCAGAACAATGCCAGAGGTTATGATTAATTCTAAACCTTCCAGCCATCAACTCTTTTTTTTTGCTCTCCGCACAACCCCCATTAAGGACAGAGGTTGCAGATCCCTTAACAGAGGGTTGCACAAAAAGTGCCTTAAGATCACGTACAATCCATAAAGGTCATATAATGCACATAAATGTTAAGGTCGTTGAGGTGAAGGGAACACATAAGGAGGATTCAAGAGAGTCGTGGGTTCCATTTTGTGGAAGGCATTGGTACAATAGTTGGGTGGAAAAGCACAAAATTGTACATAACATCTCAAGTGACGTCACAGTGGCATGATTGGCTATTTGTTACGACCCTTATGTTTAAAACATCTTTGCTCCAGAGATGACTTCCCGCGTCAGTTCCTTGAATCCCTCTTCGTTGACTTTTCGGTGCGCTCTCTGATTTCATGTATTCTTTTTTTCTTCGAAAAGTACCTTGAACGCGGGGTTGTTTTTCCTACACATTTTCGCCCATGCTAAAAGAGAGGTGTGCAAAACCTAAGAGTAGTTTATGCAAATGTTTGATGTTTTCCAAATGCTTGACATAATATGGGTGCCATTATGTGGGTCAGTGCAGATTAGGAAGGCTTTCAGAGCAAAAACTGCATGTGCAACAAAACGCTTTCCATATTATTCTCCTCCTGCACCGGCTACCAACATGCACCACCGCTTCACTACCTGGAAAGAATAACCTACTACCGCGACGGCTGGGAACCGGGCGCACGTGACGTCCGCGTAATTACGGGGGAAAGCGATTCCGTGGGCGGGGTTATGTGGTTGCAATACCCCCACTGAAGTTTCCGAACTCTGTATACCAGTTGATTCAACTGCAGACAAATGGGGGTGGGGTGTGATTTACAAGTGCCCTCACTTGATTGTGACGGTGATAATTGTGAACTGACCCATCCCTTCACACTTTCAGAACTGTGATCTACAGGCTGCACGCGGATGTCTGCAGCAGGCTCTGCTAACCCACTGAGCTGTCTTACGAGCGTGTAGCATGGAGGGAGTATATATTGATATAGCACAAATTCATATAACATTCCCTCCCTGTTTGCTTAGGTAAGAGGGCTCTTTGGGTTAATGACCGCGCTGCAGACGTCTACAGATGAGAATATTAAATATTCGGATTGTAACCTTTCTGAAGTTGATGCTACTATTGCCACTGAGTTATTAATCATTGTACAGCCCTAAATATTTTCTTTTGTGGTTTTAGCAGAGAATTCCACAAATGTAATTGATACTTTGCTCGTTGCCTTTACGTTTGAAGAGCAACGTCAACTTTTTTTCTTCTACAAATGCCCTCCAAAGGAAGCCAAAGGAAACGGTCGAGGAGATAGCTCAGCGGGTTGAGTGCTTGCTGCTGCAATCTGCGTGCAATTCGTGTGTTATCTGCAGGCCGCAGGTTCAAATCCCAGCTAGGCCAACTCAGCCTTTCATCTTTCTGAGCTCGATAAATGAGAAGCAACTTTAGTTGACATGCCAATGCAAAACCAGTTCCGAAAGAATTCCACTGGATGCTAGAAAGGGGTCCAGTATCCCATTCAAGACACTCAGTCTCATGCACACAGCCTGCTGGTTCAAAAGACGCGAGATCATACAAAACATGTTCACCTTTAGCTAGAATCTATCCAGGTAACGCTGGACAGCAACGTTGCATCTGATCCATCAGCAGAACTTCCAATGCTAAAAATACCAGAGGAAAGCATTCGTATTACAGGCCTAAGCGCTGGAACATTTTGACCCACATCTGAGGGCAGAACCTAACTACCAGTGCTCTAGCATGTAACTGAACGTCATACTCTTGAGGGTAGCTTTCCATTAAGTGCAGCGATTGAGGGTTTGTCAAAGGATAATGTGGATTACCAAACATCTAAATAAATGCATATTGCATAGATAAGTGCATTGATTTTACATAGGAGCGATTTGCCTTAATGTATGTTGCCCATTGACCAAACTAACTAACTCTGCTTCTGTCTGCATGCAAGCTGGTAAACATTGTTCCCACAAAAAATGTAATATGAAGGTTTACGGTTGCAGAGGAAATGGAAGGCAGCATCCTGGTAGTACCCTATATTATTGCGGGTGTGCACTGCTGTCTTAATCATGGTTAAGCAGTTAAAGGGATACTTCAGTCCTAAATATATGTTTAGAAATATTAAAACCAAGTTCTTCATTCAAATGTACGGTTGATGTGTGTTTAGAAAGCACTGGACTAGAGATCTCGCTAAATGTGGCTGCTGTAATGGGGAGCCTTTTATATGTGTCGGGCTCAGACTACTCAGAGAAGTGAACGGAAGACTGAGGAGGGTGTCTCTTGTTGGAACTCCTGAACTTGAGTTAGCCATTCTTCTAGTGTAGGAGAATTGGAAGATGATTCTACAAGATGAAATCCTCTTCATGAAGACTTCTTCCCCTAGACTAAAACATCTGCCTGTAGCTGGGTAGATGAAGAAGGAGGAAAGATTCCAGATGGGTGGTAGGGTTGGAAAAGATGTTATATGTATCCTGGAGTGCAGCCATGTCGATTGGGTCCAAAGTCTTAACGTTCTTTCTCTAGGCAACACATGTACATCTTTGCTTGAGGTATGGTGTAATGGCCGTCCTTCCCATTGCTTTAGGTGTTGAACATTTGGGTTCCATGTTGATGTAGAGCCCTCACACGCGCTCCAGATTGAGGTAGATCTGGGTGTCACTGAAGCTCCTGTGGTTGCTGATGTCATAGGTGCCCAATGATAAGATTTGGTTGTGTCATTTAAATGCTAAATAGCAGAGGTTTGAGAACTGATCCTTGCAATACCTTGCAGGAATGGGGTAGATGTGGAAGCTATGCAACTCATTTTAATTCAAGGGTACATTTATGGAGAACCAACGACAACCAGGACAGGAATGCTCATCTCATGGCAGCAGAGCCTATTTAATAAGGAACCTACAAAAGCCAGTTTGACCAGAGGCTCCTGGTGGCCTGATCAGGTGCTTACAATAAAACATGTTCAGGGAAATATCAATGGATTATATTAGTTGACATATATTTAACACTTTTTGCCTACATGGCCTTTCATGAAAGAAAGGCGACAATGCATCAGTTAAGAAACATTTTGCGAAAAACAAATAAAACTGTTTAATGACCTCAAAAAACACCATTATGTGGGGATACGAAAAATTAAAGGTTTTAAGACTCTTGTTATTTCCACTCCTAGCCTTCACCAGCGGATGATATCCATTCTTTTTTGATAATGCGTCTCAGAGAGACGCCTTATCGGAGGCCATGGATCTGGTGATCCTTTGGTCCAGGATACTTAATAGAGCGAAAACCACAATGTTTGAATCCCTATTTCCCCAATGTCCATGATTCTCTCCTTTCTCAACAGATCTAAAATACTTCTAATTGGAAACTGGACAAAACACGATGAAATGTTTTTGGCCATCCTTCCAACTGCTCCAACCAGGCCTGATGGTGTTTGCATCTTTCAACCTAGTAGTGATAAAGGTTTCCAGCATAAGGCCATGTCCTCTGGCCACAGCAAAGAGAATCCCTTATTGAGGATTCAAAAAGATTACCACTAAACTTTGCAGCTGATCTGCATTATTCTAAACTGCACCCCACAGCAAGCTTCTACTGCCCCCACATCTTGGTCCTTGTCGTCTGTAGCTTTTTTGCAGTTTCCATCGCAGTTCTTTGTGATAAATTGATGTTGTGTGCCCCAAGCAAGTGTGGGCTCAGCTTGAGTTTCCTTAACTCGTCCTCCAGAAGGAGCTTTTATTTCGAAGGGCATCATAAACAAACCTGCTCTCTCCATACCAGATCCACCCAGTGGTTAGAAGACATCATGGACCTTTTGATTGAGGACAACATTGGAACATCAAGCACTCTCTGCATAGCAGACTTATAAACCAGGTCCAATTCCAGAGCTGTGATGAAAAAGGCCCTTGGCAAATAGAGGATTATCTTCCAGAAGCTCCTTTCACAAATACCTACTTACGATACACAATTATTCAGGCCCCACACTTCAGCCCCAAAGGCCATGATTCCACCAATCATTTCCTGGACCACTGTGTCAATGGTTTCTGAGAAGGGATTTCTGTGTCTACTAGTGAACCTTGCCATGCATTGAAGGCAGCCTGTAATTTGCTGGTTATGTGTTTTTCCAAGAAGAATTGTTGTCAATCTGCTTGGCTAGATAGAGCAAGGATTTACATTCGTTCAGCACTGCATCACTCAGCCTGAGCTTGTTCTGAAGGCCATCACTTTGGACTTTAAGGAATGTATCCCTAGGTCACGCACGCTACAAAAGAGATGCCGACCTTTGTAAAGTGTGGCTGGAAGGCATTTTGCGTGTGGGCCAAGATTATGAGTCAGTCCCTTATAGCATAATTGTTAGAGGGTAACTCTCAGTTCCTGGGACATCTTGGGAAGCTGCCAACATGACATTGTGCATGTCAGTGCTGTAAAATGAAACAAAAGGTGAAGGGTCAAGATTATAAATCTATTTGACTCCTGATGCAGAGAGAAACCTCTTGCTCAACCTGCTCTGGTGTGACATTCTTACCTTAGATGTGGTGTTTGAATAAAGGGTTATACTAATCGAGAACATACTTTTATTAATACCTAGTTAGGAGGCTACAAATAGGGGTATTTGTCTTGACATGCTGTATTTGTGTATAATGTGAATGAAAGTAAACAATTGGGGCCTCATCACGAGTTTGGCGGTAGCCCTTAAATCCGGCAGTAGCGCTGTTACTGCCAGATTTAAGGGTCCACCAAATCACGGCTTCGGCTGATTTCCTCCAGCTCTGAGCTGGGGGGAAATCCACTGAGATTTTGCCGATTTTCGGCACATTTACCACCGACGGGAAATCCGCCGGCGGTAAAAGCGCAAAATTTCCCCATTGAGCCCAATGGGGTATGGGGAATTCCCGAATGGGCACAATGGGGAATGGGGATTTCCCTTTCCGCCAAACCCGTGATCCAGTGCTAATAGCGCAGTGGTTTTGGCGGTAGGGCTAATAACACAAGTGCTATTAACGCCGGCGTTACCGCCCAACTCGTGATGAGGCCCTTGGTCAGTTGCAGGCACATCTGGATATAAACTACTTTGAATTGGCATTACGATATAATTTTCAACCACTATGTTTTTCATGGGAATTTACAAAATAATTTGCATTCAATGCCAATCAGGCTAGTAGACATGAAGATGTAGATTATATGTACTTTGCACTTTTGGCTGTTAGAACCGTTTGTGACAGTATAAGAGATTACAACCAGTAGAAATGCACAATATAAAGAGTTCAGTACACTAGGAACATCAGGATAAAATGCACAACACAACATTTTGAAATAGTTAAAAAACACCACTAAGATCTTAAATGAGCAATTAAAAACATGTTAGAACCATACCCTTAAAAGATCCTAGATAGCAAAGAACTAGATCGAAGTAAAACAGACATTCTTAAAACTAAAGTCTCAAT
Source organism: Ambystoma mexicanum (assembly GCF_040938575.1). Taxonomy (NCBI): domain Eukaryota; kingdom Metazoa; phylum Chordata; class Amphibia; order Caudata; family Ambystomatidae; genus Ambystoma; species Ambystoma mexicanum. Next base: position 1,116,142,358 of record NC_090936.1, read on the forward strand.
GGTCATTTTTTGCCAGAGGGGAGAGCGAGAGATGGTGAGCCCAAAATAACATATTTACATACTCGTTCACAGCCCCAAAAATTCGGAATCTGAAAGACTCAGAACTGAACTTAGAGGCCATTGAACTTCTTTGTTCTATGCCGGCAAGCTCCATAGATAAAACTTGCAGTTGCTTTGGTGATATTAGTATCCATGTTCGACAAAAGAAAAGACAAGGCAGCATTGGGATTGTCCAGAAGTCCTTCGCTCCTTAAAAGGGGGAGGATACGTTGTGCCCTAAACGAATCAAAAGTAAGACATACAAGCACAAAATAAGGCAGATCTTCTCCCTCTGCCAAACACAAAGTACAAATTGAGTTTGACTAACCTTTCCATTTATTGGTAGGCTAGAGGCAGAATGTATGCTCGAGCAAGGCCGAAGAGGCATCTGATCTGCGGGTTGACAAGTGTCGATAGACACGGTTAATGACCTCCCTCTGCCACAAATATATTATCCGAGGGTATGTGGGCAATCCTGCCAACTCCTCCTCCATCATCCTCCTTAGTCTGATCCCTTGGGTTTCTGTACGTCTATTCAATAGGGGCCTATAACACACTGTTAGAGGGTGATCTTGATCCAGAATATAACTGAAACCCAGTTCAATGAGGTCCTTAACAATGACTTCCTATATGGGGAAATGGAGGAAGTGTTGTGCCACCCAAATCAACCAGCTCTCTTGCATAGGAGGCCGCCCTCTTAAAAGAGTATCTGGCCCGACTATCCATGACCCTTTTCTCCTACTTCTTAAAATCAACTCTATCTAGTAAAGCAGAAAATGGAAAGCTTTTCGGGTAAATAGTATACAGCAGGTTCTTCCAAAAAAGCTGTTCGCGGGTACCTGCTTGATCAACTGACTTCTCAAGACCACATAGCTTAGCGCAGCAAGCAGCAGCGCCTCCACATTTTTCACAGTAAACCTTCTCTATTTCGGCAGCAAAATTGTACCTGTGTTGGCGTACCAACCTTGTAATTGCTCTGCCTGCAATAGAAGCTTTTCTAGAGGCGAACTCTAGTTGGGCTTTCCAGTAGAGGTTTGCAGTGAATAAAACACCCAAGTAAGTAAAACTGTGCACCATTACTATTGATTCCCCATATAACCTGAAACTGGGCTTTGATCTGCCCCTATTTGCATTGTTGAGGATCATTACTTTGGACTTGGCTTCATTAAAGGTTAGATGATTGCAGGAGCAGTAAGAGGAACATGCATCTGGTTGGGCTCTGAGGGCATTCTATGTCCTAGCAAGAACAACAGAGCTATCTGCATATAAAAGTATACGCACATCCCTACCCTCTATGTTAGGAGGGTCTTGTGTAGCTTCCCCGACACATTTTCGGCATTTTGTTTATGCATAAACAAAAAAGGATTGGAGAAATTAGGCAGCCTCGTTCATGGCCAATCCTGTGTGGGTTGGCCATGAGAGTCAAACCTTATCTGTACGGTGGGTGTTGTATTATAAGGCCCTTGTTATGTTGAGTAGTTTTTTTATTTTTTGCCCATTGTTGCCAGCTTTAGCCACAGCCTCTCTCTGACTAGAGTTCAAAAGCAGAGTTGAAATCTAATCATGGGGCATAAAGGTAATTTTCTTAACTATGTCATATTTGTATGACACATGGCAAAGGCCTGATCTAAAACTGCATTGGTACTAGTCCAGCATTTGGTGCACGTCAATCCACCTACTCAATTCCTGGAAGGTTATGTAAGAAAAGATTGTACAATCAATATCAATCAAACTGATTGGGCGATAGGACTTAACCTCATTTATGTGGCCCTTCTTATACAGTGGGATAATAGTTGAGCTCGACCTGGAAGATGCTCCCAAAAAAAGGGAAGACAACACTGAAATTCTTAGCTCACCAGTCCAATAAGAACTTGAAGGCCTCGGCAGGAATCATATTGGGTCCTGGAGCTTTGCCACATGCCATGCGGCCAATGGATTTACAAGATGGTTTGCAATCAGTGCCAATCAGGCTAGTAGACATGTAGGATTTCACCATATTGATCGGATCATTTTTGAACGAGGGGATGATCAAACCATTTGCCCACAAATATGGATATATTAGATTATTTAAGAAAGGTAAGAAAGAGTGAAAACCTATTGAAAGAAGTGGGGATACTAGTCATGCAGAAACCTAATTACCTCTGGGGAACCAAGATCTGTCCATGGGTCTTCCCCATGCTGAGATTGAGGAATTAATCTCTAGCCTTCTGCTGTGTGAACCAGCTCGCTACAAGGTCTCCATCATCAACCTTTCCTTGCGCTGTTGTGTAATCGGATGGCAAATCCCCAAGTTAGTTTCTGTGCTAAATGATTTTTCAGGGTTATTGGAAATTGATTTAAAGTGTTCAATCAACACCTTCTCTGCAATATTGGCCTCTATACAATTTGTCTTCATCCCCGTTCTTCATATGCACAATGTGTACCTGTATGTACACCACATGTGGCCACATGAAGCTGTGATTTTACCTTGGCAGGAAGGTGGATTAACCTGGCCCCATTGGCCCAAAGCTTTTGTTGATGTTATACATCCATAATCCTCAAAACTGCGTCATCCAATAGTTTAATATCGACAGGTTCGACCAGAAGATGCCAATCCTCTTCAAAGACTGATTGTTCGCAAATATCGACTCTGCGAGAGGTCCGCAAGCCCCCTGAGTTTCTTATGTTTGTGTTCGACTTGGTGCATTTTGCAAAATGTTTATTGCCCCTCATGTTCCACGGTCCTACACACCAGGTTTCCTGCAAGGTGAAGAGTTCAAAGCTGGAGATGAAGTTTGGAGAATCAGGATCCACTAAACATTGCAAAGCAACTACCAAGTTCCATGGAAAAGTCAGTGGAACATAGTACAAAAGATAGAATTTATCAAACGTTAAGAAGACGAGGGATGGAGGGTAGAGGTAGAAAGGTGGCAGTTGGAGGCTTTGAAACACTCAGATAAAAAAGAAAACAGTCTGAGAACAACTCAATTCCTTTTTGTACAAATCTCAATTGCGATTAAAAAAAAGAAAAAAAGAAAAAAGAAAACAGCAAATTGGTGACAAAAATCAATAAAAACAAAGATCATGCTTTTATTTTGTCAGAATTGGATATCCTGACTTGGGACCACAAGCCTTTGTGTCGAAACAGGATAACCAGGACAGCATTTTCAGTGATACTGAATGCAGCTGAGAGGTTTGGTAGAATTAGGGGGAATGCTTCGCACTAATACCGTAATTGAAACTCTTTCAGAATGTCATTAGATTTATGTTAACCACCATTTCAGCTTCTGGTTTTGTTAGACCGCTATGGTGGTGATTGGTGCAACATTTTTTTTAAAAACTGTTACCATAACAAGACATAATATAACATTTCTAGTGTCATACTGATGCACTCTCTGTTTACTTTTTTTGCTTGTAATGGCACCTCGTAACGGGGTTTCTTGATCTGGCTTTGCACCGTGATGGTCTTGCCAGACCCTGACCCCATCTGCCGTCCCGGGCGTGAGCTTCCCCTCTCAGTTTTTAGGTGGGTATCCACTGGTCTGTATCCTTGTGCAAGATGTACTTTCAATGATCATGGTAGAGTGTACACCCATGTTCCACTATTTACTTGCATGTGTATTTTTAATTAACAAGTTTATATGGGTTGGTCCGCACTCGGTAATTGTGACACTGTAGTAAAGTTACCTGCATTTACGTGCACTACAGCTACATCAAATCCATCTCCAAAAGGAGCCCGACACCTAGTCTCAACATGGACCCAGAGGTTGTGTTTCAACTAGGTGCACTGTATCTGCATCCTTATCAACATAGAATAGGAGACCTGGTTTCAACTAAGTCTCAACATGGTATAATAGGTCTGGTATCTACTAGGTACAGTAGATCTGCATCCCTCTATGCATGGAATCACATATCTCAACATGAAATTGGAGGCCTGGTCTGAACCAGGTGCAGTAGGTCTGCATCAACTGGGTTTCAACAGAGAATCAGAGGCCTGGTCTCTACATGGTACACTAGTTCTTCAACCCTCCTTGCATGGAATCAGAGATCTCAAATATATCTCCACATGGAATTAGAAGCCTGGTCTGAACTAAGTGCCGTAGATCTGCATTTCTATCCCCATGGAAATAATGACCTAGGCTTAACTAGGTCTCAGCTATATGCACTAGATCTGCAAGGCTCTCCAAACTACATCACTGCACAGGGAGATCTAAATTGGATAACTCCTTTGCCAAATATATTTAACAGTCCTTATTGTATATCTTTGCATGTTGTGAAGAATCACTAGATGTCGTCACTTCGTCCCAAGTGGGAACCCTTTCTCATGAGGCCAGGGAGGTGAGGCTGCTGCCCGAAAGCCCCTCTGGGGGTGGTATAATGCTGGAGGATCTCATGGGAAGGGACTACCTCCTAGGGAGAAGGAAAACCATCTAGGGTATAGCCCTGATGTGAACATCAGACCCCCACACACTCTAGCCTCCCCTTGTTTTGATAACCTCTTTTTATACAGTAAATATATGTACTGTTGAAAAGTAGACTACCTCAAGGTCCTGGAAAGTACTGAGACGAAGAAGAACATCAAAAACAAAGGCACGTGATGTACTGGGATGAGGTGAAACACTGTAACGCTCACCTGACTCCCATGGAGGCGCTGGCCTGGTTCGCGCTGCTGTGACCTCTTCTAAGGTGATGCGCAGGGTTCGGAAGACGGACTGGACCGGGCCCCCAAATCTGGTTTGTCTGGCTCGCAGAAGTATCCTTCTGTAGGCGAAAATAGGGGATTAACTGTCTGCGGGGTAATGCAATCAGCCTCCCACTTTCCCCTCTCACCCTCCTCGAAACCCTTCTGTGATTCCTCGTAGCGTCTCACCTTAGGGTCTGGAAGAACGAGCTCTCCATCCTGCTTCTGATGCAGGGGCGCGTTGGTATCCAGTTACTTCACTGGATTTTCGGATTGGTGAGAACCAAACTTGCTTGGCTTCCAGGTAAGTTTTTTGATAAGAGGTTCCCCTTGTGTCCATGCATTAATGTACTAATGCTAGTGTCCTTTTCCCCATAGGGGCCGGGGTACGGAATGCCGGGGAACAGGCACCGACCCGAGATGAGAGGTGAAATCCTTGTAGAAATCAGGTAAGTCTTTAATGAGCGTTTTTTGGTAATGTCTTTTCATTCGCTCATTAATGCTGATGTCTCTTTTTCCCCTTAGGGGCCAGGGTCCGGAAATGCCAGGATGCGGCACGGACCCGAAATGAAGAGGGAATGAATCAACAGGTAAGTCTTAACATGGAGATTTAGCTTTCCTTATTCCCTTCTCTCGCTCACCTTTTATTCTGGTCTTTTTCTCCCTAGGCGCTGGGGCGTGACTGCGAATCCGGATGATCGCTGCTGAACATGGAGGCGCCCAGTAAAGGTGAGTGGAATGCGGCGCTGCAGCGATCGACGCGATGAGCTTTTAAATAAAAGTCTTCCTTTTCAGGATTGTTGGCGAGATGTCTCCGGGATGCGGATTTAGCAGGTAAGGACTTTTGCTTCTTCTGTTCTCTTCTTCTCTTCCTTTGCAGGTGATCCAGGATGCTGGCAGGCGTGGCAGAAGTCAGGATGCAGGAGCAGACACAGTGAGCGTCCAGCTGCTAGATGCAGAACAACGTGAAGAACGTGTGGCTGTTTGGGTGGGGTTTAAATAGCCTTGGAAGAAGTTCCAGGTATGTATCCTTCCTCCAATCAGGTATGTATCCTTCCCCGACCACGCCCGGATGGTAAATTAGTCCCACAGGTAAAGTAGTTCCTTTCAGGCCTCAAGGAGGCCGGGATCCTGCAGCATGGTCTGCATCAGGTAAGTGCACCCAAGCACATCCATAATGAGCCTGGCGCCTTTGGCGCCAGGACTGATGTCTTTTATGAGCCTGGCGCCATAGGCGCCAGGACACTGTCCAAAGGGCCCCTATACGGGGTTGCTGGGTCCTTCCTTGGGGACTGGATGTCCGCTTTCGGGGACGCAGGGCTTGAACCGGCTCCCCGGGAGCGGGCATCATGACAGCACTCCCCCCCAAGGCCCCTCCCAAGGTTGTTCCCTCCGGGGGTTTTGGTTTGTCTGGGAAGAGTCGGTGGAATTTCCTGACTAATCGAGGTGCATGCACATGGTCGCTGGGTTCCCACGACCTCTCCTGAGGTCCGTACCCCTTCCAATCAATTAGGTAGAACAGTTTTGACCTAAACATTTTTGAGTCTAAAATGTTCTTCACTTCGAATTCGGGCTCCCCATCTATTAGAATAGGTTCTGGAGGTTTGAGTAGTCGGGTTCCGGGTACCACTGGTTTCAGAAGTGACACATGAAAAACAGGGTGAATTCGCATACTAGCTGGTAAATCAAGTTTAACAGCCACTGGGTTAATTATTGGCGTAATAGAATAAGATCCCAGATATTTTGGGTTAAAAGTTCGAGGCCCTTTGAGTGGTAAATGTCTGGTAGCTAACCACACTTGATCCCCAATCTGATACGGAGGTGCTTCACTCCGATGTAGATCAGCATTCTCCTTGTATTTTCTCTTGGCTTGTCGTAAATGCGTAGTTGCCTCTTTGAAGGCTTGGGTAGTTGTAGAATGCAGATGTTCTACTGCAGGCATTCCGAGGTTCTGAGGTGAGTCAAGGTTTGAGGTTCGAGGGTGATGCCCAAACAAAGTATAAAAAGGACTGTGGCCAGTTCCAGAGTGTACCAAATTATTATATGCGTATTTGGCTATCCAAAGAATGTCTTTCCAGTTGCTTTCAGATTGCTGTAACATACACCGTAAGTATTGCTCAAGGGTCTGATTTGTCCTCTCGGTCTGACCATCGGTCTGAGGGTGGTGACTGGTCGATAATCTTACGTCGATCTGCGCCACTTGACAACATTTGCGCCAGAAGTGGGAAATGAATTGGCTTCCCCGGTCAGAGATTAGTATAGATGGGAATCCATGTAGCCGAACAATATTTTCGAGGAATTCTTTGGCTAGGACAGAAGCTGAAGGTAAACCTTTCAAAGGAATAAAGTGGGCCATTTTGGAAAACAAATCCACCATTACCAGAATAGTATTGTACCCCGAACAAGGAGGCAGGTCCGTAATAAAATCTATTGATAGGGTGTGCCAGGGTGCTGGCGGTATGTCTAGAGGTTGAAGGAGACCGGCTGGTCTTTTCTTTTGACTTTTATTTTGGGCGCAAACACCACAGGACATCACAAAAGATTTAACATCTTTTCGCCAAGAGGGCCACCAAAATTGTCGTTTCACCTTTTCCTCTGTCTTGGCAATACCGGGGTGTCCCTCTATTAATGCATCATGATAACCGGAAATAACTAGTTCGTGTAATTCCTTATGTGGCAGGAATAAGCATCCTTGAAAATAAGGTAAACCATTATCTATGGTAAAGTCTGATCCCTTTTGTATCCAATCCTGTAAGGTTGTAGGCTCCAGGATTTGTTTCACTCTGGCTTGAATGTCTTCAAGCGTCTGTAATGAAGTCATGCCTAGAATCCTCTGTTCGGGAATTATTGGTACTGGTTCTAAGTTTGTATCAGATTCTCCCATTCCAATTCGGGATAAGGCGTCTGCTTTGCCATTCTCGCAGCCAGGTCGATAGGTAATCACGAAATCAAATTCAGCGAAAAACAAAGCCCATCGGAGCTGCCGTGATGACTGAGCCTAGGCGGTTTTCAAATACTGCAAATTCCGGTGATCAGTGATCACTGTGATGGTATGTCGAGCGCCAAGCAGATAATGCCGCCAGGCTTTAAAAGCGGACTTAATGGCTTACAGTTCTTTGTCCGTGATTGCATAATTAACCTCGGGTGCCGAGAATTTTCTGGACCAAAATGCTACGGGATGCAGTTGGTTGGTTTCGGGATCTCTTTGGGACAGGACAGCTCCCATCGCTAGGCTGGATGCGTCAGTCTCGACGACATAAGGGAGATCTGGACGCGGGTGTTTCAATATAGGTGCGGAGGTAAACTTAGCTTTTAAATCCTGAAAGGCCTGCTCGGCTTCTTCAGACCATTCAAAACGTTTATTTTTCCTCAAGAGTGCAGTAATGGGTTGTACCAAGCGTGAAAATTCCGGGATAAACCTGCGATAGAAATTGGCAAAGCCGAGCATGCTTTGAACCCCTTTTACAGAGCTAGGTGATGGCCATTTGAGGATGGCATCCACTTTTCTTGAGTCCATTCGGACTCCTTTGGGTGTCAGGATGAAACCTAGAAACTCGACTTCTGTGGTATTGAAAACACATTTCTCCAATTTAGCAAATAGTTTGTGTTGGTGCAGTTTTTCAAGTACTGCCCTGACGTGTTTTCTGTGATCAGATTCCGAAGAGGAGTACACCAGAATGTCATCGATATATACGACAACACAAACATCGATGAGTTCCCGAAGGACATCATTCATGAAGTATTGGGAGGCAGCCGGCGCGTTACACAATCCGAAAGGCATCACCTGCTACTCGAATAATCGGTATTTAGTACGGAAGGCAGTTTTCCATTCATCGCCTTCTTTAACTCGTACCAGATGATAAGCCCCCCGGAGATCTAACTTGGTGTATATGCAAGCGTCCTTCATCTGGTCAAGGGGTTCAGGGATCAGAGGCAGAGGGTAACGGTTTGTAACCGTTATCTGGTTCAATGCGCGGTAATCGATACAAGTTCTAAGGTCGCCTTCTTTTTTGGGCACGAAGAACAAAGCCGAGGATGCCGGGGACTTTGACGGGCGAATAAAACCATTAGCTAGGTATTGATCCAAATATTGTCTCAAATGCAGATTCTCAGGTTCGGTAAGGGCATAAATCCTGCTACAAGGGGGTTGTGCACCGGGCACCAGATCGATTTGGCAATCGTACTATCTGTGAGGAGGTAACGTGCTGGCCTGTTCCTTTTGGAAGACGTCCTGAAAGTCTTGGTATTCCGGAGGTAGTTGCATGTAGGCAGAGGTTACAGATGCTAGATTAATCTTCAGGTTTTCTGGGTAGCAAGTTTGTGTACTATCCGGGAGGGTTATTCTCTTAGCTCACCAATCAATTCGAGGATTATGTGACTCTAACCAAGGGATTCCAAGAATAACCTGAAACTGTGGAGCCTTGATTACATCAAACACAACACCCTCCCGATGGCCGTGGGGACCAATAAGAGTCACCTCAGTAGTGGAATGTGTTACCGGTCCAGAGGCAATTTCAGTTCCATAGACTGTGGTGATGACATCTTTGCTGGTTTTAGGACGGAGAGGGAGGTTAATCCTAGAGACCAATTCACGATCCACATAGTTTCCAATAGCCCCACTATCGATGTATGCCTTTATTGCATGCAACCGCTTAGGCTGTTCTGGATCTACGAGAACCATTGGCACAATGAAATGCGGGGTCTGAGAGTTAGTTTTCGAGCTCGGCAAGCGGACCCCTACACTTGTCGGGCGGAGTCATTTCCCGAAACAGAGTCTTCATGGTTTTTATCAGCGGCTCCTACCGCCTTTCAGGCGGTTTTGCCGGGCAATCTCGTAGAAAGTATCCAGAATTCCCACAATAAAGACATAATTTTAACTGCCGCCTCCTTTCACGTTCCTTTTGAGTTAAAGGTCCTTTTACCCCTCCAATTTACATAGGCTCAGAGACAACAACTCCCTTGGGATTAGCATGGGTCTTGACCAACACCCGGATCTCAAGCCTGGACCGATCTGCTTTTCTGTTTTGAAGTCTGTGATCCAATTGGACCACTAAGTCTATATACTCTGTGCATTCTTGGGGCGGATTTACAACTTGGGCCAAGACATCTTTAAGTTCTCCTCGTAGGCCTCGATAAAACAACGTGACTCTTTTATCCTCTGGCCATCCCGTTTCCACAATTAGTCTATTAAAGGTTGCAATATAGGATAGGAGGTCCTGATTGCCCTGTCGCAGGGATAGAAGTTCGTCATCCAGAGCCTGCCCCTGAGAGTGTCGAGCAAATAACCTTTCCATGCTTGCTTGAAACCTTTGAAAATCAAGGAGAATCGGGTCCTCTTGAGTAACCAGAGGAACTGACCAATCGGCAGCGCAGCCGCTGAGATATGACAATACAAAGGCTACCTTGGTCTGATCATTAGGGAAGGCCCCAGGTCTGCATAGGAAGTGCAAACGACACTGATTCATGAATACGGCGAATCGTTTGGGGTCCCCAGCAAAGCGTTCGGGTGGGGCCAGCGGCATGTTTCCAGGTAGATTAATCTGCACAGGGTTACTGGAAACCACAGGAGCGGGGTTCCCTCCGGAACCGGGTGGAGGAGTTTGCCCAGCTTGACCTTGCAAAAGCTGTCTGGCCAGGTCATCAGTTCTTTCTTTTGATATTATTAATTCCCTCCTGAGGGCATTAGTCTCTTGACGAGCGGCATGTACTTCGGCCCGTAATTCCCCCAGTAATTGAGCCAACTGATCAGTCTCAGAACTTTCCATAGCGCCTGGGTGGGAATTTGTAGGAAGGCTATATAATGCTGGAGGATCTCATGGGAAGGGACTACCTCCTAGGGAGAAGGAAAACCATCTAGGGTATAGCCGTGATGTGAACATCAGACCCCCACACACTCTAGCCTCCCCTTGTTTTGATAACCTCTTTTTATACAGTAAATATATGTACTGTTGAAAAGTAGACTACCTCAAGGTCCTGGAAAGTACTGAGACGAAGAAGAACATCAAAAACAAAGGCACGTGATGTACTGGGATGAGGTGAAACACTGTAACGCTCACCTGACTCCCACGGAGGCGCTGGCCTGGTTCGCGCTGCTGTGACCTCTTCTAAGGTGATGCGCAGGGTTCGGAAGACGGACTTGACCGGGCCCCCAAATCTGGCTTGTCTGGCTCGCAGAAGTATCCTTCTGTAGGCGAAAATAGGGGATTAACTGTCTGCGGGGTAATGCAATCAGCCTCCCACTTTCCCCTCTCACCCTCCTCGAAACCCTTCTGTGATTCCTCGTAGCGTCTCACCTTAGGGTCTGGAAGGACGAGCTCTCCATCCTGCTTCTGATGCAGGGGCGCGTTGGTATCCAGTTACTTCACTGGATTTCCGGATTGGTGAGAACCAAACTTGCTTGGCATCCAGGTAAGTTTTTTGATAAGAGGTTCCCCTTGTGTCCATGCATTAATTTACTAATGCTTGTGTCTTTTTCCCCATAGGGGCCGGGGTACGGAATGCCGGGGAACAGGCACTGACCCGAGATGAGAGGTGAAATCCTTGTAGAAATCAGGTAAGTCTTTAATGAGCGTTTTTTGGTAATGTCTTTTCATTCGCTCATTAACGCTGATGTCTCTTTTTCCCCTTAGGGCCCGGGGTCCGGAAATGCCAGGATGCGGCGCGGACCCGAAATGAAGAGGGAATGAATCAACAGATAAGTCTTAACATGGAGATTTAGCTTTCCTTATTCCCTTCTCTCTCTCACCTTTTGTTCTGGTCTTTTACTCCCTAGGCGCTGGGGCGTGACTGCGAATCCGGATGATCGCTGCTGAACATGGAGGCGCCCAGTAAAGGTGAGTGGAATGCGGCGCTGCAGCGATCGACGCAATGAGCTTTTAAATAAAAGTCTTGCATTTCAGGATTGTCGGCAAGATGTCTCCGGGATGCGGATTTAGCAGGTAAGGACTTTTCCTTCTTCTGTTCTCTTCTTCTCTTCCTTTGCAGGTGATCCAGGATGCTGGCAGGCGTGGCAGAAGTCAGGATGCAGGAGCAGACACGGTAAGAGTCCAGCTGCTAGATGCAGAACAACGCGAAGCACGTGTGGCTGTTCGGGTGGGGTTTAAATAGCCTTGGAAGAAGTTCCAGGTATGTATCCTTCCTCCAATCAGGTATGTATCCTTCCCCGACCACGCCCGGATGGTAAATTTGTCCCACAGGTAAAGTAGTTTCTCAGGCCTCAAGGAGGCCGGGATCCTGCAGCATGGTCTGCATCAGGTAAGTGCACCCAAGCACATCCATAATGAGCCTGGCGCCATAGGCGGCAGGACACTGTCCAAAGGGCCCCTATATGGGGTTGCTGGGTCCTTCCTTGGGGACTGGATGTCCGCTTTCGGGGACGCAGGGCTTGAACCTGAAGTGGGAGAATGGAAAACCAGGCTCCCGTCCTTCACCTCTCGCGCTTGGCCTAGAGGGTCACGACCCAGACACTCGCCACTAGAAGAGTTTGTCCATTTACCAGACGACCAGATACCCTGGTACAGGAACATACGGATGTGTCCATCTGCCTGCCCAGCAGCCCGCACTGGCCATGCCGACACCTGCGGCACGGATCAACTAGACTAAAATCTACACGTCGTTAGAGATGCCATGACGACCTAGACAACGGGAAGCACATCTGTACAAATATACACACTGGACATTCCCACACCGATCTACACGAAGAATATACTCAGTGCTATGACGTAGGCGACAGGCATATTCACGGACGTGCATCTTTATTATTTTTACATAGGCTTTCAGAATGCAGAAACGCAAGACGCGTCATGAACTCATCTATAAAGCTTGCTCACGCTTCTCTTGAAACCCGTTACCACCATGAGAGGTATAATGAAGACACGATACTGGTCATGGAACTATATGCTACTATAACCTAAAGCACCTATGCACCAAACGGACTACTTATGCACCAGGCCCGAGTAGGCCTCAAACAAGAGCTCCCGTGGATATTAACAAAGCAAGAGTCAGGTTGCTGATCCTGCAGAAAGAGCCCGGTGGAGCAACCAGCCAAGGTCGCAATGTTGCAAACCCACATTCCAAGAACAAATCATCAAAGGCACGATGTTGCAACCTCGTACTCCGCGCACCAACGTTAAAGTCACACCGGCAAATTAAACCAGACGCACAGTGGAAAAGCAATATTAATTGTGCAGAATTCTGCCTCTTTCACGGTCCCTCCCCACGTGACCAAGCCGAACCTGACGAGATGCCAAACCCAGGAGAGAAGAGGCGTCTGGATCTCTCGCTACGAGACACAGGCAGATACATATGAAAGGCTCAATGGACATCTGCGACAGTGGGAGCGGTCAGCCTTCCAGCTATGAATAAATCCTCACATTGTCTGCACGTACCCATAGTGAAACATTGTTGCAACTTGCAGGTACACCGAGAGCTGGGAACAGCGGTGGTCCCAGGCTGGGAAGCTCACGGGCGCACCAATCAGAACATGGGGCTCTTATCACTGACGCCAGTAATGTTAACCAATCCCCAGGAGTCTTCATGTAACAATTTTCATGTATCTAATTGTAGGGACAACCCAGATATACCACCTGACTACCCTTTGTCCACTAACATCGTTCTCTATATGTGTGCTATACTAACCCTACCACTCGAGCAACCAATTAAGAGTGGCGATAGGTTTTTTGTTAACTTTCTGAAGTGACGCAAGTAGCGCGTCATAATACAGTAAAAAGGGCCTGCGAGCCCCACGATTGTGTGTGTGTCAGGACGGACGCGTACGCTCCTTGACCCATCCCTGCCGTTTTGTCTAATAAACAGCAGAGTCACCTTGCTCCTTGTGTGTGTCTCATACTCTATCTCATCTCTCATATACACGGGAGGAGTTGGGGTCTCCCTGCCTGGAGGTCTGCGGACGGCCCGGCCGACCCCGGCAGAATTTCCCCCCGACAAGTTGGAGGCACTGCTGAGATCTGTTTAAGATCGACTTTTTATTTTTTACTTTTTCCAGGCACTCCCGTTGCGAGGAGGCCCGGCGGCGCGGCCCCCTCTGCCGTTGCCCCCTTCTGAGGACTACAGGACCATCGCGGAGCTGCGAGAAGACCGGACAGCGCAATCCGGATATTGGCCCTCGGGAGCCGGTTGAGAAGTATCCCGCCCGCGGTCGGCGAGTGTCCAGACGTGGTCCAGACGAGGGGAGGTGGCGAGCCGCTTGGAGGGGTGCACGCAGTCGAGCGGCCCTGCATCGAGAGAACTTGGTGAGCAAGACACGCACAACAAGCAATGCGAAATTGTGAGGGAGGGGGAGGAAGTAAATAAGGGAGGAGGGAGGTGTTGTACAGATGCACGACGAAGGTCTAACAACTTAGTGTTGCCAATGGAATGAATGGTAGCGAAACGAGTGCGAGAGCAGTCGGCTACGTTACGCGAAAGAGGGGGGCGGGGCACGAAAACATCACGTGCGGCCGCTCGTAAGACACTGATTGGCCTAAGTCGCGACTACGTGTGAGGGTGGGTGTGTGTGGTTTCCTACGATTTGGCATTTATTGATCAATGAGTAGACGAGGATCCCTATTGTTCGAGCAAGAAACTCGATAGGTAGATGACGTTTACCTGTAGGCGGTAGCTAGTTGCCTAGTTGCCCAATACAGAAGATAATTGGCTGGTTAAGCCCTCCTGTTGAGGGGCGTATCACACGCGAGGCGACGCAGCGTGCGCAGTCCGATTATATTATTGATTTGATTACCTTGTTCCAGGAGAGACAGGAAGACAGCTGTAGGGTTAGCGGGGTAGATTGCAAGTGTATTTTGAACTTAAAGAACATAATAAGAATGTACCAGTAGCTCGAAGAGATCGGTGACGTTACCAGTAGGGATTTAATAGGATATCGCGAGCACAAGGAACTTTGGGTTTGAGAGTGGTGGGGAAGAGAAACATGATAAGGGAGCGGATACGGAGATAAACGATAGACGAGTGGATCGGAAGAGGAGAAGGGGAGAGGGGCGTGGCTGCGCACGGAGAACGCCGGCCACGGCAAGTGTAAAAGGGGGAGGAGAACGGGGAAACAGGACGACTGTATAAGAGCGTCGTAAGGGGTACGCAGCCGCAGGGGGCTGCGTGCGCTTCGGCCGCAGGGGGCTGTAGGGGAAGGAATATACAATATAAAATCATACACATATATATTTTTGTTTTTATGTTTTTAATACGTTTTACTGCATATTCTGTCAAAGGATTGTCGTAAGTCCCCACACTTGCGGGGCCAGGTAAACAATATAAGGTTGTATATTGTAAACTGCTAGTGAAGGGAAGGGTAACAAGGGGAGCGCCACTATGTCATACGGGACAGGGTCGGGAGGGTGGGGGAACACCCTCACTACCCCACTACAACACATATGCACCACACTGCCACCCCATAGGGAGAAATTAATTAAGTACAGCATAGAGTGGACCCAGGGGACGGACAACAAAATGTTAACACCATGGCCGCCTAATGGTAGTTTCGATCCATATGCCCAACATTCACTGCTAAACCATCTGCACAATACATACAAGGGGAAGAAGTTGGCAAACCA
This sequence comes from Ambystoma mexicanum, assembly GCF_040938575.1. NCBI lineage: Eukaryota > Metazoa > Chordata > Amphibia > Caudata > Ambystomatidae > Ambystoma > Ambystoma mexicanum. The sequence continues at coordinate 1,116,157,622 of NC_090936.1, forward strand.
TGTGGAGGTGTTTAACTTATGGAGGATGTTCCAGGGGTCCCGACCAGGACCAAATGGAATGTTCACTATGGGGGAAACACCGGAAGAAAAGGAGATTAAGAAAGAAGGAAAGGATTGGGGAAAAGGGGTGTGAAAGCACAAAGAATACGGGGAACGGAGGAGAGGGTGGAGAAAAGATTGATAAATCAGACGACATAAAAAAGGAACCGAGCAATGAGATACCCATAACACCGGGAGTGAAAACAGAGGGAGGAGGGTTGTACCCTTTAAGAGAATTAGGAGAAATAGAAGGACAGTTAAGGGCGGCTGAAGGATACTCGAACCCGGCATACAGCCCTCCACCATATGTGGCTCATAGGAAGATGACAGTGGGGGAGGGGAGGATTGGAGAAGAGCAGACTGTAGAGATAGGAAATGATGAGTGGGTAGCTGCACAGATATTATTAAAATTACGAGGTTCACTAACTGGAGAAGAGAGGGAGGTAGTAAAGAGAACAGACGAGGATAGTGCAAGAGAGAGTGAGATGAGGGGGGAGGAGCTATTACGACAAAAGGAAGAGATTTTGGAGGAAAGATTAGCAAAGCTAAGGGATTAGCAGAATGAATTGATCAAACAGCTTGAGAGGGAGGAAAGAGAGAGAGTGAGGAAAAGGAAAGAAGGTAAGGACGAATTGGAAAAATTAAGGGAACGAAATGAGGAGCAAAGGAGAGAAGCTGAAAGGGTAAAAGCAGCAGCAGACAGGGTGTCAAGAGTAGTGCTGAGAGAAAAGAAGAAGGAAGAAGAAGAAAAGGAAAAGGAAATGGCAATATGGAGGAGGAGGGTACTATCAGAGACAGATAAGAAATATGAAGAGGGGAAAGTAATAGAAAGTATAGTAGAAAGAGAAAGGGTGAAATGGGAAAGGAAGAAAGAGGATGAAAGAATATTGGAACAGATGAGCAACGAAGTGATGGAATTAAAAAGGAAAAGGGAGGAAAATAGTAGGGAGATGGAGGAGAGAAGTGAAGGGGAAAGAGAAGGGAGGAGTAGGGAGAGTGAAAAATGGGGGGATGTATATAGAAGTAGAGAAGTAGCAACAACATCAGCACTAGGGGGAGCAGTTGGTAACAAAGGAAGAGGAGAAATGGACCTAATAGACTTAGAAACAGTAACAATAAAAGGGAAAAAGGCAGAGTGGGGGATACCATTTATGACTGATTTTTGTAGTGAGGAGGAAGAAGGAGTAGAGAGGGGAGGAAGAAAGAGTGAAAGGGAAAGCTTAGATAAGCTATACCTCACTCGAACAAACATAGACTCGCCATGGATCAGTAGGAGAAGGGAGGAGCTGGAGAGAAGTGAGGAGGGGGTGCAAAAACTAGTGGAAAAACAAACCCATGTAACCACACCATCCCCATCACGCCCTCCCCCATCGCACCCTACATGCTCAACCGCCGCACGCTCGCTGTGCACAATAAAGCTCGCGCCCTTCATGGACGAACTGACTCCTTATGCATGTCGGCTTAGAGACCTCCCTAGTCGCAGGCAAGACAGACAAATAAACATGCCCACATTAAACACAGGAAATGACGAAAAAAGGGGAAAGGATGGAGAAGGAGTTAGGGGCAGGGGTAATAAGGACGAAATTGAAGAGGGTAATAAGGACGAAATTGAAGAGGTAAAGGAAACGGAAGAAGAGGAGGGGTGTGAGGACTCGATATTATGGAACGTAAAGGGTAACACAAGACACAACCTAATGCCACTGTTGGAGAGAGGAGGGGTTAGACCACAGTATGTACCTTGGAAGCATACGGATAAAGAAAATATAAAATGTAGGCTCCCATCACTAAGTGGAGGTGCGGGTAAGTGGATATATGAAATGGAAAAACACACCGCAGGACAGAAACTAGCAGTAGGAGATGTGAAGGGCCTGTTAATATCAATATTAGGGGATAGAGCGGATGACATTTGGAAGAGAGCGGGATTCCATGGGGTAACAATAACGAACACATCGCATGATGGGGCACCATTTGCAAACTGCAGACATGCGCTATGGCAGGCACTGAGAGTACAGTACCCAGACACATCAGACATAGGAGCAATTACTTCCCGTAAGATGCGTGAGAATGAGGATCCTGTTGATTATATCCAGGATATCCAAGAGAAGTGGCGCATGGAAACTAGAGAACAATGGGACAAAACACCAGCCATATTTTATCATATACTAGTACAAGGGCTCCCAGAAGGAGTTCAGAAACAACTAAAGAAAGTAGTGGGAATGGAAGCAAAACCATGGCCAGAAATACAACTGACTATAGTACATCACTGCAGGACATGGCAAGGAAAAATGAAACAAAAGGAAGAGGACAGGAAAACAGAAGAGGCCAAACTAGTACAGAAAAAACTTACTAAATACACAATGGAAGGGGCACTAATAACTACGCCCACACCAATGGCCCAAAGCCCCACACAAGTAGTGGCTGCACAAGATCCCGCTCAAATATCACCTCCACAAAGTGTAATACAGCAAGTGCCGCCACTGCAATTACACGCACCAAACATGGGAGGAGGGTACCCAATGCAAGGAGCTGGGTATTATAGTTATAACAGGGGGAGAGGAGGATTTATGAGAGGGAGAGGATACGGATATAATACCCAATAGCAGGTGGGGGGACTTAGAAATTCCTACCCCACAGGGCAACCAGTATACCAGGACAACACAGGGAGCTTCCCATGGCAAAGCAGGGAACCACCCGTGTGTTGGAGTTGCGGACTATTAAGACACATGTCACGTACGTGTAGGGTCAGGCCAGGAACACCAGCATGGAATGAACAAGCACAACCTAGGGCCTCACAAGAACAGCAGGGCATACAGCAACAGCAGACGTTACAACAAGGAAGTGACCCACAACAACAAATAACACAACAACAGCCACAAACATATTCACTGCCACAACAACAAATAACACAACAACAGCCACTGCCACAACAACAAGTAGCGCTAACACAACCACCCCAAACTCAACAAACGCAATTGGGTAGGGTGACGGTGTTGGGACACAACCCTTACACGGGGAATGGCCAATCATTGTACCCTCAATAGGACAGCCCACAGACGGCCTTGGTGTGTCCCATCCTGTCAGTAACACCTAATAGTGCGGAGGAGCCACGCATAGAGGTAACGATAGGTGACAAAAAATTATCATTCCTTGTTGACACCGGGGCAACCCGGTCTTGCATAAGGGAAGGTAAATTTAAGATGTCAGGCGAAGCCATGAACACCCAAGGATTTTCTGGGGCTAAAGGGTTGGTTCCCTTTACTGATAGCGTTCCCTTATCTATTGGAGATTATGATCTGTCGGTTCCACTTTTGTATTATAGTGCCTCACCAGTAAATATACTGGGGAGGGACATAATGAACAGGTTGAATATGACGATCTCCTTTACAGAGGATGGCATAATTTGCTCTACTCCAGGGATTAACATGCTCGCAGCACGACAGATTATGCAGGCATACTGTGGACAGACAGCGATTAGGGCGGACCCAGTAGATGGCGAGCTATTCCAGTATGGCACAGACATGGCATTTGCATGGATGCCAGGGATAGAAGGGAAAATATGGAGAAGGCCAGCAGCCTATCTGTTCCGACCAGAAACACCTGTTAATGAACCAGAAGGAAAGGTGTTTGTAATGGACATCGAGAGCTTTATTGCAACAGCTGATTATGTTGCTGTGCACGCCCAAGATAAAGAAGGGAGAGCATGGAGGGCAGTGATAGCACTAGCAGAAGGATGTAGGCTGACCCAGGTGTCAGATGAGGAGCTGTTCTCAGAAGAAGAGGAGGAAGGTGAAATGGTGTTCATGATGAGTGTAGAAATATGGCTAAGAGTGGCTCACAAACAAGTAGCACAGAAAATCGCAATGGCACTTGAGGCACCCGCATGCACCCCAGTCCCATTCTTTAAGGAGGATATGTCAAAGGTGCCCAAATCATTATGGACTATTAGCCCTTATGACGTGGGATGCATAAAAAGCATAGGGGGTGTAAGGATAAAATTGAAAAAAGGTGCCATACTACCAAGAGTGAAACAGTACCCATTGTCAAAAGAGGCAGATGAGGGCATATATGAAACCATAACGGCCCTTATAAACAATGGCATATTGGTCCCCTCAGAATCACCATGTAACACGGCTGTGTACCCGGTGCGCAAGGCTAAAGGGGGGTCTTGGCGCTTCATACAGGACCTCAGGCCCTTGAACAACATAGTAGAAGCAGAGTATCCAGTAACAGCAAACCCGGCCACAATATTGTGTGGCATTCCAGCAGAAGCATCACGATTTACAGTGATTGACCTTAAGAATGCTTTTTTCTCAATACCATTACACCCAGACTCACAAGATTTGACAAGCTTCACTTACCGAAATACAAAGTGGAAACATACCAGATTACCACAGGGGTATTGTGAATCACCCTCAATTTTCAATAGAGTAATACAGATGGATTTGGGTAACGTTGAGGTGGAAAGCACAGTGTTACAGTATGTGGATGACATAATAATTTGCAGTACAAACGAAAGTAAATGTAGAGAGGACTCCTTAAAAATGTTGATGATATTGGCTGAAAAGGGGTACAAGGTAGACATGGAAAAGATACAATACTGTCAGGAACAGGTACTTTACATTCCAACTGATTTCCCAACATGGAAGAAAGATTGCACCACAAAGAGCACAGGCCATTTCAAGCTCTCCTATGCCACAGACTGTGAGAGAACTACAGCAATTTCTGGGGCTGTGCAACTACTGTAGAACATGGGTATTTGATTACAGTTCATACATAGGACCCCTGCTTGAGGGTTTGAGGGAAGCCAATAAAGGGGAGAAAAAGTTGGGGTGGACTATGGAAATGAGGGAGGCCTTTGACGAATTGAAAGACGCGATATCAACTGCTCCAGTACTGGCATCCCCAGACTATGAGCGACGATTTTTTATATTTTCACATTGCGACTCAGCAGTGATGAAAGCAGTATTGGCCCAAAAAACGAGCATGGGCTATAAACCAGTAGCATTTTACAGCGGTCACTTAGACCCTGTGATGTTAGGCCACTTCTCTTGCGAACAAGGTCTCGCTGCAGCTGCTTTTGCAGTGGAAAAAGCATCAGCAATAACCATGGGGTGTCCAACTACACTGTTTGTGGAACATGCACTATTTGCAATATTGAATAAACCCAAGTCCACACTAACGACACAGAGGGCATCAGGTTATGAGATCATTTTGTCTAGAGCTGAACTAGCAATTGTTAGATGTAGCACGGTTAACCCTGCAAGGTTCCTAGCAGAAGTAATTGAGGAGGGAGATTACGCCCACGACTGTACCCAAATAACTGAAATGTACTCATGTACTAGAAAAGTTGAAGAAAACGCACTAGAGGGAGGTGAGCTTTTGTTTATTGATGGGTCATCAACTATTGATCAAGGAGATGGGATACGGAGGACTGGGGCAGCAGTAGTAAAAATGATGGAGGCGCCGGTGTGTGTGGCTATGATATGTGTACAATTACCACAGCATTACTCTGCTCAAGCCGCGGAACTAGTTGCACTAATATTGGCATTGAAGGAAAGTTTTGATAAACGAGTAACCATATATTCCGACAGTGCATATGTTACATCCACTGTCCACTCAGGGCTATCAAAATGGAGAAGAAGAGGGTTTAGGAGAGCTGATGGCACTCCAGTGCAACATGCCCTCTTGTTGGCTGAACTAATTGAAGTAATAAACGACCCCCAAGAACTAGCCCTAGTCAAATGCACCGCACACACCAATGGTGAAGACCACGTCTCAAAAGGGAATGCAGCAGCAGACGCACATGCGAAATATGCTGCATACTTTGGTGAGATATGGAACCCCACAGACTCACAGAGAGGGAGAGGGAGGGGAATGGCTAGGGAGATGTTGATAAGAGAAGGGTACACCCATCTCCCAGCCACACAGATTATGGAGCTACAAGCGGCTGCACCAATGGCCAAAAAAGAAATATGGGTAAAAAGAGGATGTACAATGTCACCAACCGACGCACTATGGCGCCAGGGTGGCACTGGAAAAGTTGTAATACCGTTGGCACTTTTAAACACCGCCCTGAGCCAATAACATCACCCAGCCCATACAGGCAAGGAAATAATTGCAGCACGAATTAGAGAAGATTGGTTCTGTCCTGAGTTAAATTCTCATGTGTCAAATTTTATCAGCAATTGTCTCACATGTCAACAGTTTACGGCCGGTCATACCCTAAAAGTGATAAGAGGTACCATACCCCGGCCAGAAGGACCTTTTCGGCACCTTCACATTGACTATGTTGATATGATCAACATATGTCAAGGTAATAGGTATATGATTGTAGTAGTATGCCCATTTTCTAGGTGGATTGAAGCAGGGCCCTGTTCACACCCAGATGCATTTAGAGCAGCCAAATTCCTAGTAAGGGAGGTCTTCCCCAGGTGGGGAGTGTGCGAGGTGTTAAGATCAGACAATGGCCCGCATTTCGCAAACGAAATGTTCCAGCATATCACATCCCTGCTGAGCATAAAACACAAATTTGCATGTGCATACCACCCACAGGCTAACAGTGTATTTGAACGCCTGAATGGCTTATTGAAGGAGGCAATTGCAAAAATACAACAAACAACAAAGAAAAGTTGGTTGTATTGCCTTCCATTAGCCCTATTTGAATTAAGGAATAGGCCAGGGTCCGACCACCACCTCACCCCTCACAAGGTGGTTACTGGACGTCAAATGCGCCTTCCCCTAACGCCAACGTCAAGGGCATTCACTGACCACGAAAGTTCAGCGAGTGTGTTGGGTGATGAAATGTATCAATATGTGTCTTCTTTGATTACTAGTGTTGTGTTTGTGTCTCAACAGCTCGAGCGCACACGGGCGGGTCTACCAGCAATCAAGAAGAAGGCGCCAGTACAGAATTGGAAAAGGAGAACTTGTGCAAACTTGCCAAAGGTGACCACGTGCTACTTCGCAATTTCAATAGGAAATGGAACGATAAGAGGTTCACTGGCCCCCATCTGGTAGAGGACGTATCAACAAGAGCAGTAAAACTAAAGGACAAGCGTGCCTGGAACCACCTACATGATGTAAAGATCTACAAACTGCAGACCCGCCCCAGCGCCAACGACAGGTCCATTGGAAGAACAGCAACAACATCCCCGACAGCGGAAGGAAGTTCTACCACAGACAACGACCCAATTGTTCCCTTACCGTGTCACTACCCAGCTACCCCGGAGACAATAACTGACGAAGAAAGGGGTGATCCCCATACTGCCCACCCCATGGTCACACGTTCAAAGAGTAAAAATACTTCCGCCATCTGAGCCCAAACCCCCCGCCCATTGACTCCTAAGTACAGTTATAACTTAAACTGAAAGACATTGCCTGCACAAATACACATGTAAACACGTGAATGTTCTCTTTTTTCTCTCGCACATACAGGAACTGCGTATTATTGTATTGTTAAGAAAAAAGCTAACTAACGAGTTCACTGTCCAGGCGTAGATGGTACTCCCAGACGATAACTACCCAGAAGAATTGTCACACCAATTTGTATACGAAATAAAAAGGCCAACATACCTAAAAAGGAGAAGGGTACGTGTCTACTACACAGCATTCCTCCTGGCCATAGAATATTCCATGCCCCACCTCCGCCCATACTTGCCGGTCCTAAGAGACCGATCACTTAGAGTAGCGTGGGAGCAGCTCTTCGCCTGGGCACTGAATGACTATTTGATAGGGAGAGCTTAAAGAAAACAAAACTAACATTTAATAACAAGCATTTTGAGAATTTTTAGGCGGGCAACTTTAACGTCGCAAGAATACGCTGCCAGGACTGCAGCAAGGTAAGAGCAAAATGCCGGTGAGATTAGCATATGTAATAAAAATAATAGGGATTTTGATGATCACCGGGTTCTTGGCTGCCTCTGTCTGGCAGTACAGCTATGCTATCAATTTTATTGCTGCACCCAAACCTAATATACCCCCGTCCCCTGCTGCAACAGGTGTTACGTCAGGTGGTAATAGTAACATTGCACCCAAGCAAAATAGAGTTAAACGCAGCACATACTCAGACAATAAAGGTATTGATAATTATATACAAGATTCGGCACACGTCACAAACAACATACGGTACCAACACATGACCCGCATTGGTAAGCAGACAACTGAGGATAGCTGCTACGTTTGCTCATTAATACCATACGCCATGAGTGCTTCACGAACATTTGTTGCCACAGAAATAGATGAAAAGACAGCACAGTGCATAATATACTTGGCACTGTTCCAAACGAAAGGAAGATTTCAAGGAACAGTAGTGCACATGACATGGAAAACACGAGACTCATACCCATATGAAAACAACTTCCTCAAGACCTATTTGAGTTATCACAAGAGCAGTTTACATGCTGAAGCATTCAAATACATAACAAGTGGCCCTGCAAAAGGAGAAACAAAGAAAGTAACACTGCAGTATCTACCATGTGATTGGTACGCCACTGAAGTTCCGGGTAAACAAGGATGCTGGGAGAGGCCGCTGGTGACGATAACAGGAAAGGTGTATCTGGACAACAGCTGGGAGATAGGAGTGATTGGCAGCAACATGGTAACAAAAGAAACTATCTCAACCATCGAGACACACAATCACCGATGTTGGACGACGTGGATCAAGTATGTACCAATGCTCACGTGGGTAGAAGAAGATGAAGACCCAATAACAATACTACCGTTGACTGCGCCCAAGGTATGCTACCAGCATAAAGGAGAGGTGGACGTAGGATATAACACCAATTGTGCAAGTGTGATGGAGTTACCTGAGGGGGGAGCGGGAACAGCAGTAATAATGGACCATTATTGGGCCTGTGGAGAAAAGGCATACCATACACTGCCCCCCCTGTGGAATGGTGTGTGCACAATGGTACACGTCAATGTACCATCACTAGTGGTACCTAAGAAGCACGTCAATGTGGCGAACTTTCCTAAAATGGATGAAGGAGATAAGAGAAAAAAGAGATCTGCACCACTTCGGGAGGAGCAAGGGAACAGGACCAACAGCAATGATACTGTCTTAAATAGGAGAAAAAGACAAGGAGAGCCACTGACAGGAAATTACCTGTGGGGAAGGTCGGAAACGGCACTAACATCAATACCGCCAGAACACAGATTATTCAGCAGAGCAGCAATGTTCTTCTCCTCAATAATACACCCGGGACTGCAGGCTTACGCAAACGCAAAATGGCTCCAAATAACTAGATGGGAACTAATGATGACCATCAATTCTACAGTAAATGGGTTTAACGCAATAAAAGAGGAGCTGCGAGCTGTAAGGATGGTAGCACTCCAGAACAGATATGTATTGGACCTTCTCACAGCAATGGAAGGAGGAGTTTGTGCAAAGATAGGACCATCATGCTGCACGTTCATACCTGCCAACGATGCTGACAATGGTACACTGACAGAAGCAGTCTCACAATTGGCCCAGATGCACTCCAAAATGATGGATGAAAGTAACGGTGTAAACAAGGATAAGAGCTGGTTTTCACTATTATGGTCATGGATGCCATCCTGGCTGTCAGATGGACTGAAAATAATAGTGGGTTGTAGTATTTTGGCTGGAGCTACGCTGATCATAATTAGATTTTGGAAGGCCCGGAAGGCACGTACTACTGACGAGTTGCTGGAAATGGTGGGAATGCACCCCTTGATGCCAGCAGATGACGGCCAGCATACAGGTGTGATAATACAGGAGAGGGAGAAGTTGCGCACCCAAATCATCACCAACCATCTAGACCCACCATCAGTGAAGGTCGAGAACCCAAGAAACCCCAGGAGCTACATAGGAAGATGGGTATACTGTACTCCTGGAGGAACCTGTGAATATATGTATTGGTCATTTGAAGATCATGTAAACCATTATGGACATCTCAGAGGAATAACTAAGATATGGCGAGTAAGAGGAGATAACGAGAAGGATATGTTTGTGGTCGACAAGTCGACCAGAGGGGGGACTGAAGTGGGAGAATGGAAAACCAGGCTCCCGTCCTTCACCTCTCGCGCTTGGCCTTGAGGGTCACGACCCAGACACCCGCCACGAGAAGAGTTTGTCCATTTACCAGACGACCAGATACCCTGGTACAGGAACATACGGATGTGTCCATCTGCCTGCCCAGCAGCCCGCACTGGCCATGCCGACACCTGCGGCACGGATCAACTAGACTAAAATCTACACGTCGTTAGAGATGCCATGACGACCTAGACAACGGGAAGCACATCTGTACAAATATACACACTGGACATTCCCACACCGATCTACACGAAGAATATACTCAGTGCTATGACGTAGGCGACAGGCATATTCACGGATGTGCATCTTTATTATTTTTACATAGGCTTTCAGAATGCAGAAACGCAAGACGCGTCATGAACTCATCTATAAAGCTTGCTCACGCTTCTCTTGAAACCCGTTACCACCATGAGAGGTATAATGAAGACACGATACTGGTCATGGAACTATATGCTACTATAACCTAAAGCACCTATGCACCAAACGGACTACTTATGCACCAGGCCCGAGTAGGCCTCAAACAAGAGCTCCCGTGGATATTAACAAAGCAAGAGTCAGGTTGCTGATCCTGCAGAAAGAGCCCGGTGGAGCAACCAGCCAAGGTCGCAATGTTGCATACCCACATTCCAAGAACAAATCATCAAAGGCACGATGTTGCAACCTCGTACTCCGCGCACCAACGTTAAAGTCACACTGGCAAATTAAACCAGACGCACAGTGGAAAAGCAATATTAATTGTGCAGAATTCTGCCTCTTTCACGGTCCCTCCCCACGTGACCAAGCCGAACCTGACGAGATGCCAAACCCAGGAGAGAAGAGGCGTCTGGATCTCTCGCTACGAGACACAGGCAGATACACATGAAAGGCTCAATGGACATCTGCGACAGTGGGAGCGGTCAGCCTTCCAGCTATGAATAAATCCTCACATTGTCTGCACGTACCCATAGTGAAACATTGTTGCAACTTGCAGGTACACCGAGAGCTGGGAACAGCGGTGGTCCCAGGCTGGGAAGCTCACGGGCGCACCAATCAGAACATGGGGCTCTTATCACTGACGCCAGTAATGTTAACCAATCCCCAGGAGTCTTCATGTAACAATTTTCATGTATCTAATTGTAGGGACAACCCAGATATACCACCTGACTACCCTTTGTCCACTAACATCGTTCTCTATATGTGTGCTATACTAACCCTACCACTCGAGCAACCAATTAAGAGTGGCGATAGGTTTTTTGTTAACTTTCTGAAGTGACGCAAGTAGCGCGTCATAATACAGTAAAAAGGGCCTGCGAGCCCCACGATTGTGTGTGTGTCAGGACGGACGCGTACGCTCTTTGACCCATCCCTGCCGTTTTGTCTAATAAACAGCAGAGTCACCTTGCTCCTTGTGTGTGTCTCATACTCTATCTCATCTCTCATATACACGGGAGGAGTAGGGGCCTCCCTGCCTGGAGGTCTGCGGACGGCCCGGCCGACCCCGGCAGAATTTCCCCCCGACAAACCGGCTCCCCGGGAGCGGGTATCATGACAAACACAGGAATAATGAAGAGCAATACCAAGAAGGATATGCAGCGGTATAGAGTTTTGCAGAGGTATGGTTCCTTTATGCCATAAACACCAAAGAAAGACTTTGTCGGCAAGACACAGCCAACCAGCATGAAAGACTGTGACACAAGGAAAGCACAAAGGAGATTCAGGGAAGGCCAGGATGGAGCCGAGAGCAGTTCTCATCCGGAGTCAAGAGGACAATGGAACTCCTTTGTCCAACGACTTCCAGACGCTAATGCAAGGATTACCGACCATTAGGCAAACACAAGAGGCAGCGTCCAGACCATCGCTCCAAAAGCGGGCATGAGATCCGTGAGGTGAAGGCACTGAGACAGGGAGATGGCCGCTCAGCACACAGATTAGGAGACAGAGCTCAGGAAGAACCGGGCATGCATCCCAGGAATTAGCAAAGTAACGGGAGAGACACGGCAACATATAGGGGCTGGAAGGTACAGGAGGCAAAAACCATGTACAGAAACACGAGCAGGACTATCTTCCTCATGTCAATACCTGGCAAGCAAGGCAGCCAATGGCAATAAAGAGAGGGGGAGAGAAACCAGGGTCGGGATGCAAACCAAGCGAGTGATAGGAGTCATCTTCCTCATGGCAGTATTTGGCAGGGGAGTGAACCAAATGGGCCAAACCAAAGAAGAAGAGGGACTAGGGTCAGGGACCCAAACCAAGAGAGTGATACAAGTCATCTTCCTCGTGGCAGTACTTGGCAGGAAAGTGAACCAAGTGGCGCAAACCAAAGAAGGACAGAGTAGCCAGGGTCGTGGACCCTCATAACACTCAGAGTTGGGTGTTGTAAGTCTGAAACCTATTGAGGAGAAGACATGGGGGAGGGAGTCATTTCCCCTGGTTGAAAGAGATTGTTTTACAGATACCAGGAGAAGGGAGTCATTCTCCTGATAACCAGGACCAGGAGGATGGTCCAATAGGCCTGGGGAAGGGAGTCATTCCCCCAGGTTGTTTGAGACTGAACTCCAGGAGAAGGGAGGCATTCTCCTGGCCCACTAAGGAAACATTGTGTGAACCTTTTACCATAACCCAGGAGAAGGGGGAATTCTCCTAGGATCAGAACTGTATTGGGTTATTGCTTAGTTTATAGTGTAAGAGCCAGAATTAGGGTTTTCTTGAGACAGGACGGTGGACACTTTCACTTTAACAGACATCCTGACAGTCACCTTAGATCTTTAGTTGAGACAGGGAAAGATAGGTTTTCTCTTGCTTTATTACATCATAAAAGTCTTTAGCCCCGAACATGCCACCTTTGCGTTAGTACCCTTCTTCTGCATCCTTACAATGTCCTTAAGTCACTTAATGTATATATACATAATGCAAACTACACTACTGTTATGTACAAAGGGAGGTTTTCACATAACCAGTAGTTTAAAGGTAAAGAACCTTTTATTTGCAAGTTTATGACATAAGACGACCCCCAGCAGGAGGAGTACAATCTTCCCACTAAGGCCCTGCTTCTTCACTGGCTCTCCTTGGAACCCTGCTACATAAGATGCAGTTCTATGTTCTATAGTATCTAAGTGACAATAGACATAGTGAAGGAAATATTATACACTCATGGTTTAACAGGTAAACATTGGAAACACTGCACATCCTAACACCTCTCCTCCTTAAACATAACAAGTAACTGCGTGGGTGAGGACCCACTAAAATTGAAACCTGTAAAACACATATTGAACAACTGAAATTGAAACCTGTAAAATAAATATTATACACTCGTGGTTTAACAGGTAAAACATTGGATGCGCTGCAAGTCCTGGCACAAATCAAGAGCATAGATATATGACATCTAGTGGTTGATTAGGTAGAGTCACAAGAAAGTCCCTGTCTCCAACTAACTGAAGACAAATTAACATTGAAACGGAAAAGCCACCCTTTCCTTATTCCAAATAGCTCCTCCTTTGACCAACACTGACGAACCCAAGTCTTTCACAACTTGCTTGGGTTCAGAAAACAATGAGGCTCCTTTACGAACTTTGGTGGGGAGCTTGACTTTAATCCAATCACCCTCTTTGACCTTGAGTTCCCTACAACAATTCTTCTGATCATACCTCTCCTTGGATCTAACTCCAGCTTCAAAAATTCTCCTTTTTACACTCTCTAGATCCACATCCACCATTTTTGATTTGCCCATCCAACCTGGACATAAATGAGTATTTGGTTTTCTTCCTCTCAAGATCTCAAATGGACTCACGCCTGTGACACTATGGGTAGTTAGCCTATACTGGAACGTGCGTTCCATCTCCTCCAGTAGCCACCGCTATCCTAATAGCCTCCATCAGAGTCCTATTAAATCGTTCCACACACCCATTACTCTGGGGATGATATAAAGAAGTATTCACCTGCTCAATCCCATGATTCTCTAAGAATTCTTTAAACTCTCTGGAAACAAGTTGGGTCCCATTGTCAGACAAACACTTTCTTGGAAACCCTTCTCTCCAAAACAGTTGTTCCAAAAATCTGATTATACTACTACTGGATATGTCCTTGAGTACACATACCTCCGGCCATTTTGATAATAAATCCATGACTACTAATAGGTAGCTATCTCTGCCACCACCAATATTAAATGGACCGAGGAGATCCAACGCAATTTCATCCCAAGGGACACGCGGGGACTCCCTCACTACCATGGGAACTTTTTGCACTTTCAAGCCTTTGTTTCCCTCAATACATTCCACACAGTCTTTGACTTGTTCCTCTATGTCCTTGTCGATACCAGGCCACCAAAATTCAGACCTCACAAGTCCCTTCGTCCTGGCCAGACCTAAATGCCCAACATGGGCCAACTCCAAGACAGACTTCCTCATACCGACTGGCACAACCATCTGGTGACCCTTGTATAAATAACCATCCTGAATCCATAGCTCCTCCCTCACTTTGGCAAAACCATTCATCTCGCCCCTGTGGCTCTTAATTTTACCTTCTGCAACCAGAGTAAGTACTCCTTGGTATACAACATCCTCCGTGCAAGACACATCCCACTCACTTTTTTTTAATGTTTCATGCACCTGGAATATTTCTGCACTCTCCTCTGAACTTATAAAGTCACTATCGTCAGAAATTTCCCTCTGGACAGATCTAGACAAGGCGTCTGCAACCACATTAACCTCCCCCTTTACGTGGAGCATGGTATACTGTAACCCTTGCAATGCCGTGACCCATTTCATAATGCGTCTTGAGACTCCCTCCAAACCACCTTTCGTAAAAATTCCAACCAAGGGTTTATGGTCAGTGCAAATGGTGAAACTCCTCCCCCACAAGAATCTTTTAAATTTCTCGACACCCCAAACGCATGCTAGAGCCTCCTTCTCAATAACTGAATATCTAGATTCTGGGCCCTTCAAAGACCTGGACGCAAGAGCCACAGTCTGTAAACCTGTCTGATCCTCCTGCATCAGAACAGCCCCAACACCATAATCACTGGCATCAACAAAAAGCAATGTGGGTTTACTTTCCTCAAATATTTTCAAAATGGGAGCATTGACAATAGCCTCTTTTATCATCAAAAATTCTTTCTTGCACCGGTCACACCATCTAAAAACGACTCCCTTGCGAGTGAGAAATCTCATATTCCTCGACATTTCTGCTAACCCCTTGACAAATTTGCCGTAAAACTCCACCAGTCCCAAAAATGATAGTATGTCCCCTTTAGACTTAGGCTCCTCCATTCTTTTTATGGCCTCAATAGCCTCCTCCTTGGGTCTAACCCCTTCCCCAGTGATCTCATGACCCAGGTACACCACTTTGTTGGCTTTAAAAGTACATTTTTCCAAGGCAACGGTGAGGCCTGCCTCCTTCAAAATATCCAAAACTCTTTTCAAACGAACATCATGCTCCTTCTCATCGCTCCCACATACAAGAACATCATCCTGATAACACATCACCCCTTTTTCACCCCCAAGTAATTTATGCATAATACTCTGAAACACACTTGCGGCTGAGACCAAACCAAATGGCACGCGAACACACCTGAACAATCCAATCGGGGTGATGAAGGCGGTGAGATCCCTGGAATTAGGGTGCAATTCAACCTGATGGTAGGCCGATTTAAGATCTAGTATGGAGAACACTTTTGACCCAGCTACTCCCACCATCAAATCAGCTATTCGGGGAAGAGGAAACCTGTCTGCCACAACCATGCTGTTTAGATGTCTAAGATCTATACAGAGCCTCAAAGACCCATTGCCTTTTCTGACTACAACTATAGGACTGACCCATTCAGATGCTTCTATCTTTTCAATGACACCATCTCTTTCCATTCTCTTGAGTTCTTCCTCTACATCTCCTCTAAGAGCAAGAGGAATAGTTCGCAGTTTTGCAATCTTAGGGACAGCTCCTTTCTTTAGGCGAATTACATGTACAAAGCCCTTAAGACACCCCAAGTTCCCAGATAACGTGGTTTGTATCTCTGTGGGCTCTCCTCCCGCAACAGACATTACCTGCTCGGGATGACTTGCCTCAAGCCTTATCTTCAATTCAGCTTGATCACTCCATGACAACAATTCACCCCCTCTGTTGGTAACATACACACAACCTTTGGCCTTCCTGTCCTTAAACTGTAATTCAGCATCAAGGCAACCTATAATATCTATGGGAACATCTCCATAAGCATTTGCTTTAACAGTATTTTCCCACAGAGTACAACTATCGAATTCGTTCCTCCACACTTCCACACTTATCAAGGTGTAGTCAGCACCACTATACATTAGCATGCGTACGGGTACACCTCGAATTACAACCTCAGCATAAGGTTTCTGCATTTTCACTCTGCCATTGACAGCATTCACTGTAAATACCACTTCTCTGCCATCCTCACAATATGACTCATCTTCATAACTTGCACTTATTTCATGCACTTGATTTGACCCAGCATTAAAATTTCTACAACATCGGGCAATGTGCCCTCTCACACCACACTCATTGCATATGATATGAATAGCAAAGCAATCCTTATCCGAGGCTATATGCGACAAGCTTCCACATCTAAAGCATCTTCTCCCTGGAAAACCTCTGGATTGTCCTGAATCCCTAACCATCTTGAAAGAATTCATGTCTTTGGGAATCCCTCTGCTATCTTTTGCAGGAACCCATTGACGCCATCCTCTGCCAGTTGCCGGTCTGTTCTCTTCGCTCCTTTTAGCATTCTGCGAGGCGCGTCTTGGATTCCACGTACTCTGCCTCTGAACAACCTTTGACACCTTCAGCACTGAACCCTGACTCTCATCCAACTTGGGTTTACCATTGTTCACAGTATCCGATTGAAGAACTTCAATGCACTTATCTGTGTGTTCCACCATTTTCGCTATCTCAATTGCTCGATCCAAAGTGGGGTTCCTCTCTTTCCATAGTTCTTTCCTAATACTGTCATTGGAACATTTAATCATTAGCTGGTCTCTCAAGTGCTCATCCTGACAGTGAGTGAATTTGCATTTCACTGCTAAGCCCCTTAAAGCCGTGACAAAATCCTCGATACTTTCCCCATTCTTCTGCTCTCTCGTGGCAAATTTATATCTTTCCAATATAATGTTCTCCTCCACTCTAAAATGCCTGTCCAGTTTGGCTAATGTCCTTTCGTATGGACCAGCATCCAAAATGTCAGAAGGCTCCGGCAATCTCTTTAAGACCTCTTGGCCTGCAGTTCCCAAACAGTGAAATAGCAATGCCTCCTTGCGCTCATTGGAGTAGTTGGCACCAAACACTGCTAAGGCATATTTGCTGAATCCTTCCTTCCAGTCTTCCCATCTAACCCTGGGTTCACCTGGCACTGCCAGAAAAAACACAGGAGTAGGCACATTTGCCATGTCTCAAAGTTGCAGAATAGAATAACAAGCTTGCAATTCTGGTTTAACCAATAGAGCTCCCACCCAAACAGGTAGGTGACACTAATTAAAAGATAGCTGCTTGGTTATGTACTCACCCTGGAGCGCCTCACCAGGGTCATCGGCAGCGACTCCTTTCTCAACCTTGCTCAGTGTGGGGCCAGGGTGTCCAATGGCCGCTCGGAAAACACACAACCCAAAATCCAATTATAAAAGTGCCAAAGCCGTGTCTTTGCCAGCCCGGTCTCCACAAGTTCAACAAAATTGCAGGGGTCCAATTCCAGCTCCCACAGACCACGGAGCCTCCAGGGGTTTTCCTCTGGCGCTAGCAATGTCCCTCCGGTGGATGCCACACACTGGATGTCAGGCCGTCAATAATCCACTGAAAAAGGCCCTCCCTCAGGCAAGTCAGGCTGGCTCCGCTCCACAGCCAGCACACTACATCTGTAGAAAAGGCGCTGGGGGTCGTCCTCCGGGTCCCAGTCAAAATCCTCGTCGCCAAATGTTATGTACAAAGGGAGGTTTTCACATAACCAGTAGTTTAAAGGTAAAGAACCTTTTATTTGTAAGTTTATGACATAAGACGACCCCCAGCAGGAGGAGTACAATCTTCCCACTAAGGCCCTGCTTCTTCACTGGCTCTCCTTGGAACCCTGCTACATAAGATGCAGTTCTATGTTCTATAGTATCTAAGTGACAATAGACATAGTGAAGGAAATATTATACACTCATGGTTTAACAGGTAAACATTGGAAACACTGCACATCCTAACAACTACACTATTGTCAGTCCTAATTTTACATAATATCAACAGGTAAAAAGTAATGTTATCAAGTTATCACTAAGTGTAATATACCATTTATCATGTGATTTTGTATTTTTTGCATTCAATGTGATGTAATGTCTCGAATGTGCTTTTTAGACTACTCATCTGTGATGGGTTGTCCAACGGACAGATATTTGAGTATATGCGCAATATTCACAGCACCACTTGTAGCGTCCGCATATAGTAGACTGATCCCCACACAAGGTTCGGTTCTCATGCCGACAATCACGGCACACCAGACAGAAAACCACATCCAACAAACAGAGCTGCTAAAATATAACATTACAGTCCACTGCCATACATTGTGATCTGCCTGTAAGGGTGCATGTAGAATGCCATGGTGTGCCCTTTACCTGTGATGAAGTGTAGTGCTATCACATGTGCACAGACTGCAATGTGTTGAACTTCCATATGGCCTGTAGCTGTTGATGGAATGAGGTTGCAGTTGGGCCCTGAACATATGTGAAATAGCATAGCAAACTCCTGCCATGTGGTATACATTTCTTCTCAGTCGCATTATGAGTCAGCCCTTTTGCCAATCAATGCTTTTGCTTTGATTGATCTTCAGCGACGCTATGTGCATACACACTATTTCCAACTCCATCCATACCTTCCACTCTCTTACCTTTACCCATGTTTGTTTAACTCTGCTCTCCATTCACACATCCTCTCCTCTAATGCCATTTTCAATTTCCTCCACAGACAACAGTATGGATACCACTGGCCGTGAGGGGACACCATGATCTTTCCCGGTCAAGCTTTGGCGATGTTAGACCACTTTGGTGAAGTCTGGTGAAGTATAACACATCTTAACATAGCATAATATTTCCAGTGCCTTAGTGATCCAGGGCAGACTTGATTTTGGGTTGTAGTGCCAAGACCTGGGAGTCTGCAGTGGGATTCTATTCAGCAGAAGGTAGCCAATGAAGAAGGACCTCCAGATTTCCAATTGTTCTTTGTGGGTGTGAGTCAGTCAAATTATGTTTATTCAGGCCCATGCCCAGGAGATATACCGAACAAGTATGTCACAACTTAAAAATTCATATACAATGGGCCACAATATGGGTCTGGTGGTAACCGTGCCGGTGCTACCGGCGGGTTGCTGCCAGACCTGGAAAAAATTACTGGTGCCAGTCTTCCCAGTTCCACCGGGCTATTCCATGTCAGGTGCGGGTAATTTTGTTAATTCCCATTTCCATAGAGTTCCGTAGGACTCTATGGGAGTGAGGACATGGAAGCACCGTCAACGTTGTTCAGGCACAGTGGCTCTGGCAGGCAAACCCATAGTTTGCCGGTCCAGAAACAATGGCACCCGTAAGCTTACCGGCACCATTGGTGCTAGACCGGCAAACTTAGAATGAGGCCCAATGTCATTATTTCCTCATCATCATAATTCATTCACCATGTGAATCAATAATTACAAGCAGTAATGAAAAAACCATCAAACAGCCCAATTTAGTAACTTAATTCAGTAGTCTGAAAATGTTAAATAGGATAAAATAAAACCACAACCTCACTTGAAGCTCAGTTAGTCCTATCTTCCTATTTCTAATATACAGTGCAGGTGACAAAAAAATTATCTAACGACCAACACACATTCGAAACTGCTACCAATGTCAAGTAATAAATGAAATGCAGGCCTGCATTGTCTCAAATTTCAGATACGGAGACCGAGGGGTGGGGGGGTAAATAATGTATACAAGGTTTATCATACCTAAGACAGAAAATAATAGGTGCATACTCGGTGCCGCATCTTTATTATCATAGTCATATGAGGGTGTCGGTTGAGGTCTGGATGGTAGAGGCGATACTCAATCCATATCAAAAAGGTTCCTTAGGGAGGTCCTCAGTCCTTGTTGTGTGAGACTGGTGATGGGCTCTTTTTCTGCTCTGTGCAGGCTTGTTTTCAGCCGCTGATTAAAGAAGTGTAAATTTTGTCTTAGTCCAGATACAGGCCAGTTGACTGCTTCTATGTTACCTAAAGCTGTGTCATTTATTGCATAATACAGGGGATCTCATGGGGAGGGACTCCCGCCTCGGGAGAAGGACAACAATCTAAGGTATAGCGTTGATGAGAACATCAGACCCCCACACAATCTATCCTCTCCTTCTCCTGATAACCTCTTTTTAAACAGTAGACCTATGCAGTGTTGTAAAGTAGACTACCTCAAGATCCTGGAAAGTAGTGAGATGAAGAAGAACATCAGAAACATAGGCAATCCAAGTACTGGGACGAGTGGAACACAGGAACAATGAAGAGCAACACCAAGAAGGAAAAGCAGCAGCATAGACTTCCGCAGAGGCGTGGTTCCTTTATGCCATGAAGGTAGCCCTTTTGTGTTAGAGGGGGCTTTCTAAGTGATAAGGGGCGTGAGGCAACAGTGTCAGGGGTCAATGTGATTATTCTCTCAATGGGATTGAGGGTTTTCAATCAGCACAGTGTATAGCAGTTGATTTTCAATAGCCAGCAGTATCTGGGTGAAGAAGTCTTAGTGGATTTCTTCAAGGTTCCTTACTGGTGTTGATTGGACCCTTGCCGGAGTAAGTTTATTATATGGCAACAGCTCCCCTTAATACAAAATGAGAGAAGCACACCAGGGTGGAGGTTCTAAGTGTCTCCTGTGGTTTCAACAAAGTAAATTACTTTGTGGTAACACTTTTAATTACTTCGAATTTGGTACATTTATTTAAGTGGTAAAACGGGGGCTTTGGGGGCGGGGTGGTAGTGAAGGGGAAAAGAGAACATGGTGAAGGAGCCCAAATAAAAACAAAAACAAATTGAAAAAAAAACATTTGCAGGGATTGCAACGAAGTAAATCACCACAAATTAATTTACCTTTGTTGTAACAACGTAGAACTGTTGTAGTGGTTGGCACCGGGTAATACCCTGCATACACAGGGCTAGGTTACGGTATACCACCTTGCTGATAGCAACAGGTTATTTCCAGATGCCTCCAGGGGAGAACCATTCTATATTAATTTGCCAAATGAATACATTTGCTATATTTTCTAGCACAACAGTGTAAAAATACTGACTGACTGTTAGACGTGTATCTAAAAATAATGACATCATTATAATGCTACCAGGTTAATTTTATTCACGTGTCTTTTGTTACCTTTTTTTAACTGGTCTGTGTTGGCCTGGCTGCCCAACCCTCTCCCAGTGCACACAGCACTTTATCCCAAGATCAGCAACTGAAGGCTCGTCCAAGCCCTTCACCTTCAGCCCTTAGGGCCTCAACACGCACATCCCACAACCCATGGCAGAGCCAGAGGGAGGGCAGGGGGGGCGGCCACCCACCCCCCCACCGTTTTCCCCTGGTGCCAGCCTCCCGCTGTCACCCTATTAGCCACCCCCTGCACCAAAAGCTGTACTACTGCCCACATAGATCAGTTAAGAGCCTGCATGTCTCAATCAACAATTGATTGTGGCATCACAGATCCTGCCCCTTGACTCTGTCACAAATACTGCACTCTGATAGTATCACACCTAGTTTTGTTGTTGCATCCCATGCTTAGAGTAATGCTCACCTCTTACATATGGCTCAAGTGTGTTGCTTCTCATGTAGCGATCCCTGATGGTTGCACCCGGCATGTTGCCCCTTGACTGTTTCATTTGACACACCCTTCTTTGATTGCTGCATGTAATGCATTGAGCCCTGACTGTTGCATCCTCCGTGCTGCTCCTTGACAGTTGCATTTGACATACCCTTCTTTGATTGCTGCATCTAATGCATTGAGCCCTAACTGTTGCATCGTCCATGCTGCTTCTTGACTGTTGCATTTGACATACCCTTTTTGATTGTTACATGTAATGCATTGAGCCCTGACGTGCTGCTGCTTGACTGTTGCATTTGACACACCCTTCTTTGATTGCTGCATCTAATGCATTGAGCCCTAACTGTTGCATCGTCCATGCTGCTCCTTGACTGTTGCATTTGACATACCCTTCTTTGATTGCTGCATGTAATGCATTGAGCCCTGACTATTGCATCCTCTGTGCTGCTCCTTGACTGTTGCATTTGACATACTCTTCTTTGATTGCTGCATCTAATGCATTGAGCCCTAACTGTTGCATCGTTCATGCTGCTCCTTGACTGTTGCATTTGACATACTCTTCTTTGATTGCTGCATCTAATGCATTGAGCCCTAACTGTTGCATCGTCAATGCTGCTCCTTGACTGTTGCATTTGACATACCCTTCTTTGATTGCTGCATGTAATGCATTGAGCCGTGACTATTGCATCCTCTGTGCTGCTCCTTGACTGTTGCATTTGACACAACCTTCTTTGATTGCTGCATCTAATGCATTGAGCCCTAACTGTTGCATCGTCCATGCTGCTCCTTGACTGTTGCATTTGACATACCCTTCTTTGATTGCTGCATGTAATGCATTGAGCCGTGACTATTGCATCCTCTGTGCTGCTCCTTGACTGTTGCATTTGACATACTCTTCTTTGATTGCTGCATCTAATGCATTGAGCCCTAACTGTTGCATCGTTCATGCTGCTCCTTGACTGTTGCATTTGACATACCCTTCTTTGATTGCTGCATGTAATGCATTGAGCCGTGACTATTGCATCCTCTGTGCTGCTCCTTGACTGTTGCATTTGACATACTCTTCTTTGATTGCTGCATCTAATGCATTGAGCCCTAACTGTTGCATCGTCCATGCTGCTCCTTGACTGTTGCATTTGACATACCCTTCTTTGATTGCTGCATGTAATGCATTGAGCCGTGACTATTGCATCCTCTGTGCTGCTCCTTGACTGTTGCATTTGACATTCTCTTCTTTGATTGCTGCATCTAATGCATTGAGCCCTAACTGTTGCATCCTCTGTGCTGCTCCTTGACTGTTGCATTTGACATACCCTTCTTTGATTGCTGCATCTAATGCATTGAGCCCTAACTGTTGCATCCTCCATGCTGCCCCTGATGAGTGCATTTTATTGCTTATAAATGGCTTCCCCCTACACAATGCTCCTTCATTCATTGCTGGTTTTTACAGTGTTCCCTGATGGATGGTTCATTTCATCTTTGATTGTTTGCAATCCTCACTACCTGCTCACCGTTCTGCATTCCACCTTAGACTATGCACATATGCTAACCACTCAGACACCGGGGGTGAACTCCTGGTAGTGCCCCATTCCGCTGCTTGGAGTTATGCCAACCAGATCTGCACCTTCCCCAACAGCTTGTCACACAGTCCCCCAGTATACCCCAAACCATCAGGTCTGACCTCACGGCCAACCTCATGAGTAGCAAACTAAGCAGGGCGCCTGAATCTAGAGGTCCTTTCTGCACATACAGGCCTCAAGTGTCCTCACTTCAACTCACCTAGAAAAAACAGCCAGCGCAGAAAATAAAGGCTCCTCGGCATTTCAGACCTCACATCGTGGCTCTAACTGTCCCACCACTAACTTAATCTCGGCTCCTTCTACTACAGGGCCACTGCAGGCAAGAGGCCAGGAAAGTGGCAGACTGCGCATTAAACAAGACCACCGTGCATTGAATTATATGGACACTTTGCAGCGTGTGCCGTCACCTCGAAGAGGCATCTTGTCGCTCGTGACGGTAATAAAGTCGTTGAGAATTCACCACTTTTCAATGCAGTCCTTGGGCCCATCATAAAGGATTGGTATTAGTCAGATGTGTATTCAGCTCATGAACCTTCTGGTGCTTTGAAGCAGTTTCCAGCAGTGCAAGCACTATTCAAACAACAGTAGATAAATGCGTCTTGACCATAACAAATATTCAAAAATGTCCATGGTCTAATACTATTATGACGGCCATCCACTCCTTCCAGAGTTTTTCAAGCTATGACTTAAATTTAGCTGGGTGTATCTCTCAATTAGAACGTCTCACCTTGAGAACAGGACAATGCCATGTGGGCATGGGTGCGATACCCGGGTTGGGCCGACTCAACCCTCATCTTCTGGAGGTTGATACATTGAGTACCAAAAGTGGGTAATAATGGTGATTATGGAATAGTACTGCTTAGAAAAGGAAAGCTTCTTGTATGACGTGCTATAGAAATCATTACATTATTGTTATTATTTTTATTATTATTAGCATTATGTCACATTTCATTACGCCTTCTTAAATATGTTCACTTTCTTTGCGTGAAATTGATGCCATAGCATTTGAAGGCCAAACGTAAATAGAAACTGACTTGAAATATTCCATGCTATGTGTTTGTGAGAAAGTGCGAGAAGCCTCTTGCTCGGCCATACATACGTATACCTTTGATTTATAGCCGGGAATGCCGGGTGACAGGCGAAATTATCACTGACGGCACGCAGACCATTCTATCATGGCGCCCATGGCTGCGGCGTCTAGCGTGGGCTGCGTCACCTGTCTGCTTCCCACGTGCACTCGAGGAATCCAGCAAAAGCCGGGGTTTCTTCAAGCAGAAACTGTTTAAAATGTGTAACGGGTGGGGCGGGGTTGTGGCACCAGTGGGGGGGTCAGAAACTCTGAGAAGGAAAAGCTGACATGGAACAGAGTTTTGGGAGTGGCAGACGGAAAGAGAAAGAGACAGAGGCACAGACACACCGAGGAAGTGTTGGCAGATTGCGGATCCTAATGTACACCAGCAAATTAGACACTGAAAGCCTTTAAGTACACACAGACCGCTTTTAGCCGCAGTGATTGACAGGCTGGGCAGAGATCAACTCCAGCAGAAGAATAGTGGAATCATGGAACTATTTTGATGTGGTGCCAGAGACTGCTTTATGTGTACTCTTCAAGATGTGAAGATGTATGCTGGGTGGACTGCTACTGGTTGCAGCGCTCCCATCAGACCTGGGGGGGCAGGGGTGAGATATGTGCATCGCAAGTTTGGATCAGGCAGGGTTTACTCTGGCCTTCATCATTCTGAGGACAATACATTGTTATGTTATGTTATGTTATGTTAATGGGCATTTGTATAGCACATTTCACCATCGGTATGGAGACCAACGCACTGTAGGTTGAACGGCCTCGTGGGCCGGATTCCATGTCAGTGGCGATAGTCAGAGCAGTAAATAGTGCGTGAGTGCACTCTGTATGTGTGCAGCTAGATCACATTTTTCGTGGTGTATAGCTACCTTCTAATGCTGGAAGTAGTGTGCAGGGTATGTGAGACAGTATATGGTAAGCTAGGCCAAACAGTCGTGGGGCTAGCTGAATTCTAGTGGAGGTGGTGCTAGTTTGTGCAGCTTGTCTGAATTTATCGTGGGAAATGGCTGCATTCTAATGGTTGTTGCGGTGGGCAAGGTGGTATATAATTATGTGTGCAGCTAGACCGAAATGATTGTGGGGGATAGCTGCATTGTAAAGGTTGATGCGGTGTGCAAGGTGGTATATAATTATGTGTGCAGCTAGACCAAATTGATTGTGGGGGATAGATGCATGTGTGTTTTGTGGTGCTGAGCAGAGAATCAGGGTAGTGTGAAATAGGTGCCCGTATCTGTGGGGTTGGAAGAGGCCTCCCTCTCTCCGATTGCATTCCTGTGCCTACCAAATTAAATATGCATCCCTGTATAGGCGTCTGGAACGCCAGGAACCTCTAGGTCTAATATGGCTCTATCTGCAGCCACACACTCAGACGAAATGCAGTTTTAGCACAGTCATACAAGATGTAAAATTAGACCACCCTGCTCAATCATGCGACATGCAGTTCTAAGCCAACTAACACGATCAGGTAAAATGCAAAAATAGGCTGGCTGGCATGATCAGACGAGCTGCAATAATAGGCCAACTCGTAAACTCGTACATTCAGGCAAAATACAAACAAACAGAGACACAGCAGTGGGAATAGCACCAAGATTTGGAACACACAGTAGTGGAAATGCACCTAGATTTGAAACACAAAGCAGTGGGAGAATGCACCTAGATTTGAGATATGCAGCAGTGGGAAAATGCACCTAGATTTGAAACATGCAATAGTGGAAAAATGCACCTAGAAATACACAACAGTGGAAAAGGCACATAGATTTCAAACACACAGTAGTGGAAAAAGGCACCCAGATTTGAGACATACAGCAGTAGAAAAATTCACCTAGATTTGAGACACACAGCAGTAGAAATCCACCGTGATTTGAGACATACAGGAGTGGGCAAATGCACCTAGATTTGAGACACACAGCAGTGGAAAATGATCCGTCCCATGAGGTCACGCATCCTCTTGTGGACCTCTTCAGTGAACTGTGAAACTGAGTAATAATAACAGCTCTCATTGCAGCGCTTCGAAGCCAGAGGAATTGCTATATGAGAACCTGATATTCATATTTTCAGAAGAGCAGCATTTGAGATATGATGGATGGTTTTATTTAATTCAGGGCTCAAGTCCTAAAGAAAAAGTGGGGGGACTCTGGTGTATGCAGCGGGGTATGCCATCACAGGCAGTGAACATAAATTAGAAGAAATGTGATGTGCCTGTTTAGTTTTAGGGTGTCTTTCCCAACTGAAGGAAGTGCACAAAACGAATAGGTATTTTTCTTAAAAAATCGCTTGCTAAATGGAAACTGTGTGTACATTTGGTCTTAAAATGTGTATCAGAAAGGGTATCCTGTACAGCAAAGTCAATAGGAGTTCTATACGCCTAGCTGTCTAGAGATTGATGTGGTCTCACGGCTTAGTTTCTTGTCTCTGAACCACGGTTCAAATCCCAATCCAGGACGTAACACTATCAAGTGGCAGCCGCATTTTTAAAAATTGTTTGAATTACTTTAAAACACACAGGGAGGACGGTGTCCACCCTCTGAAAAAAGTGGGTGGATGCTGTCCACCCAGGTGTTCCCTGGACCTGAGCCCCGTGCTTGTCTTTTCTTTCGTCAGTTCTATTGCTCTTGTCTCCTCTTTGGTTTTCCAGAATCATAGTAAGCGCCATTTCTCTCAATCTACAATTCGTCTGTCTTTTTTCCCTGCTTTCCTCTCTCTTCGCTGGTTACCCTTTGAATCTCGTATATTGTTCAACTTGCTCTGCATTGTCTTTAATTGTCTACATGGCTTGGCCCGTCTCTACCTTCTTTCGTCTCTTGTCTCTCTCAATTCTCCCGCTTGCTCCCAGTTTCAATTTCTTTTATCTGTCCCCAGTCCCACATGTGCTTCATCTCACTTTCACTTTCACTTTACTTGCACCAAAGTACTGGAATGTCCTTCCTCCCCCTCTTCGCTCCTTGTCTTCTCTCCCTCCTTCGAGATCCTGTTTTAAGGATGATCGGCTCCTGATTTGATTGTATCATTTATTTATTCACACCTTTTTGTTCCATCAATTTTAATTACTTAGGCTTAAGGCACTATATTAGGGTGACCAGATGTCCGGGTTTTCCCGGGACAGTCCGGGGAAATCACCCGACGTCCCGGGAGATTTTTTAGTTTATAAACCCCGTCCAGGGTTTTGATTACGGACCTTATTTGCTGTTTTTTTTTGCCGGGACCCAATTTCAAAATCCCGAAATCGGGTCCCGGCGCAACTTTTCCTGTGAGAATGGAGCGTGAAATGCTTTTCATGCACCCCTTTCCTTCCCCTCCCTGGCCCTCTCCTCCAATGAGAGGAGTGTGCCTGTTAGCACACCCTCTCCTTGCCCCCCCCCCCGCAACGGGCCAACGAAACAGAAGTAGGACTAAAGTCGTATGTGTATATTCTTTAGTCATACTTCTATTTCCACAGCCCATCCGGGTTTTTTTTTTGTTGAAAATCTGGTCACCCTACACTATATAAATACAATAAAATGCCAATTATTGCACTAGAACATTCACCCTGCATTTCTGCGATGCATTGTGAATTTAAACCGGAGTGGCAACCCCATTTTCCTCTTTTGGTGGAGGCGTGCAGTCTCACAATCCGTATAAACCATCTTTTGTGGTGCATTTCGGAGACCTTTCCTTATGAAGTCAGTGACCGGACGGATGCCATTTCTCTGAAGCGAATCCGCTTAGGTGCTCATGTGCGATTTTCAATGCACTTCAGAGATGACCGCACCCGGGCACACAGCAGGCCGATTCTGCAGCCTAAAGGGCAATTGTTAGTAATATTTCTGGAGCCAGGCAGTCGTGCTGCAACAACGTTGATGTTCCCCTCTATATCTGGCGTCTCCATTGTAAAGGCGTGGAATTGGCAAGTGTGCTGTGTCCACAGCTTGGTATCAGGATGGAATGAGGCCGAGATGGCGCCATATCAGGAAGGCCGTAGATAGGCACGTGCCATAGTCCTAAAACGTGCACAATACACGGCTGCACGTGCAAGTCTTCAATCTGGTGCAATTCCTGTGCTCGAGTCCTTATAAAAAAACGGTGGGCCGACTCATGCACATTGCGAAGGGATATAGCTGGTCTTTCATGGATGAAAAAAAACATGCACGGAGAAAAAGCATTCGGCAAGAAAACAGATTTTCAAATTACCTTTCTGCCTAAGTATAAAATGCTCGCACCTTTTAAACCTTAGGACCGGTAATATATGTCATGTATAGGAAGATGCCATTTCAGCACAAAAGGCACAATTCCCAAAGTCTTGTGGTTAAGACTGGGGAGGATAGCTCAGCGGCAACGTGCTCGCCTTGGAAGCAAGACGACAGGAAGCAACACAGGTTGGATCCGCACTTAGAAACCTCTAAGGTATTTAAGCGGGTTATAAATACGCACCTAAGATAAACAGCTACGCAACTAAAAACAAAGATTTCCTGTAACAGAGCCTTGATGCCCGCGGGCTGTGTGAGCGCTTTAAAAATGCAAATAAATAAATTAAAATAAATAAGTGTGGTTTCAGAGGTAGGAGGCCAGGGTTCGATTATCGACTGCAGCAGTGTATCCTTGTGTCTATTTATCTTGAAGTTTCTTAAACACTGGAGGGGGACAGCATCTGCCCTGTCAAAAAAGTGGGCGGACATCGTCCACCTGTGTGGTCCCTCAACTTAAACCCTGATTTAATTCTGAGAAAAGCCAGATCTTTCCTCAACAAATATGCTGTGGTTACTGCCTCCAGCTGTATTAGAACACAACAATGGCATTTTTAAACATTTCGACAGTGCTGGCGCTACAATAAGGTAATTGAAAGAAGTTGCGGTACACCGGCTGAAGGGGGACTGGTGACACCATTTAGGTCTTTAAAAAATCACATCTGTCCTTATTATAAGGAGTGTGGCGAGAAAAGGCACTTTTCTTGAGGCAGAAATGTCGATGTCCTTGCTGCAACTCTGCTTTGTCAACACTTCCTGCATCATGCAACCAAAATGCACATTGGCTGTCAGAGAGGTGAGCTGCTGGCACACTAACCTTTTCAGCCAGTGACTTTCATGTGCTGCTCTACATAGAAAATGCCACATCCCTGTTCACTTCATTTCAAGGTGCCCTACTCCTGTAAAATAATGTTTCTCTTGACCTTAGACAATGACTGTTTGTCACCCATCACTCCAGTAACATGTATTCTCTAGTCTCTGATTTCCTGTCCCTTAGCTGACAATGTCTTCGAAAGCTCTCTCAGCTTTTAGTCTAATGTCCTAACCTCTTGCATATTGCAATATCCTGTCTACTGCTCATCCTATTTTCCCCTACACCATCCCTTACAACCTAATGCCTGGTCTCCTGCTTCTTCGATATCTGGCCCAACAATCTTCTGATTTCCTGTAGCTTCTCTGCTGTAATTTCCTGTCCTCTGCTGTCAGAACGTCGTTGCCCCTGACATCCTAAACCCCTCACTGCAGCGATTTTCTGTTTTGCTGTCCAGTAGTTCCATTTAGTGCAGCGCACGTGGTGCATTTTCATAAGGGTGATGTGCACAATTCCTACAGCAGTGATGTATGCAAAATATCCATAAAGGCATGTTCTGAAACTTAACTATAGCACTTTGACACCCTGGCAGTACTTGATGTGAGAATACCTGGCATGTGTGCTGGGTTTCTGAAAAAGAGAGCTATGAATTATTCCTATCGGTATAGAAGTTCTCCGGTTTCAACGCGATCATGAGAAGCTCGTTTCATGTCCCTGTTTCTAAATATAAAATTGATCTGTGGATGATCTCTGTGATCTTGGATCTATGATCTCTCTCTTCTGCAGAAACCTCCCTCAGGAATGGCCTCCCTGCCCCTCTCAGGCTTGAGCCGGATCTCCTTGAGTTCTGGAAGCTTCTCAAGACCCTCCTTTTCTCTTTTTTCTTTCCTCTCCCCCTCCCCTGCTAATGTCCCCATCTGCCACATTTTGACTGGCTGCCTAGTGCCTTCCGAGCCTTGCAAGGCACCAGACCCTCCTCGCCTAGTCTACCCAAGCACTTGTTCTCCCCTTATCCCACCCTTAACCTGCACTTGCCCTACCAGGCTCCCTCCTCCTTCACTAACCTAGTCGGGTTTACACCCCTACTGAAACCCAAACCAGGCCCATTCTCGCAGTTCTTGTTACTGCACTTGCATGATCCGAATGGCACAAGGCCCAGTAGGACCGTTTTTATTATCCCTGTTCCCCCTCACTCCTGCCCTTTTTGTCTTGTGACACCTTAAAACACCATTTACTGTATAGGCACATGATAAATACCCAATAAATAAATAAATAAATAAATAAGAGACCTTGCTGGTGGTTGACTGTGCTTTGTGAAGATTCATTTAGTTGGTTGGTTAATTTAGTGTTCATTCTGCAATTTACATACTGTTGCCAGCAATCATACAGTGGCCCTAGGTGTCATCACAAAGCAGCTGGGTCTTTGCATGGATCTTCTAATGCATTCTCCTACTATGCCAATGTCCACCTTATTTTAACCCAACATCAGTCTGCCTACCAGCTATTTGACCAGGATTTGTGTTGCATCACCCTAGCATAGATCTTAAAATCAAGCTTCCATATCTTGCTTGTTGAGGTCTTTGTTTGTCCAAACTATTGACCAGCATCTCCACAATCGAGACCCTGGCAGAATCGATAGCCTTTGAAAGTCTAGGGGATGCCAGAGTGGATGGCAGCACAAAAACTTCAGAGAGGTGCATTTTGTGGGAGGTACCCGAGATTTCTAATTTCTCTTCTTAATCTCAAAGTGGTCTTGCTGGATGATTTGTCAGACCCCCCCCTTAATGAATCAAGTCTGCATTTCACCGCACTGAGAATGACCCAGAAACCAGGTAGGCCTTCTCCAAGGCATCATTTGCGCCTGGTAGACAGCTCCTCTTCAGCGGTTCTGCGTCTGGTCTAACTTTAGGCCTGTCAACTGGATATTTATTTATTTTTCATGTTTCCCCCCAAAGATTCAGCAGTATGGATTATCTGCCAGGCAACTCATTTGAACACCCCTCAAAGTCGCCTTCATTGCCCTGAGCCCACTTGCGATTTAAAAATGAATTGGTATAACCCCCAACATAATGGGCAAATGGAAACCACCAATAGCTGAGCTGTATAAATGGGATACATATCACCTCATGTGCAACCAGAAATGAACCTGCCTCTGGGATCTCTTTGTAGTCTTTGATGCAGCTCTTTTCATTGACATCAACCCAGTAATCTATGTTTTCCAACATGTAATGATCCTAGGGCCTCTGTCCTCATGCCGTGAACATCCTGGCTGCAAGAATAGCAACAAATATCAATACCACTTCCCTGCAGGTCCCCTCTTCTTCACCAAACCAACCATAATAACAGGAAAGACCTTTCAGGGATTTGTCTTCCAAGGCTTGTGCTTTAAGAAAAGGTCATCTTTTGCCAAAAAGGAATTAAAGCACTGCATGTCACTAGCATTTACATCCCATCATTGCCCCTCCCCCTCTTTCATATCTCTTAAACTAGTCTTCAATTGTGGAGAAATGTTTCTTAGACACCCTATTACTGCACCACAAATATGTAAATCCCAAAGACCCTTGATAAATGAGTCCCTGTTCTGTTTACTGGTGATCCAATAATAATAGTCATAGGGTGTGTAAGACACATTTCTCTGCTTTGCCAAACGGAGTAGGGGAACTCTTGGTCTCTGTTGTTTCACACACACACCGATGCAACACATTGTTTGAATTGCAATTGAACCTGGTCGCGGGGGTACCAATGTGATATCACCAAAAAGTTCCTCAATTTGAGTTTTTAGTCTTCAACTGTGGTACATTTCCCTATCTGGTGATCAATACGATGTGCCGAGTGTACACAAATGATGTGTTCTCAAGTTAACTAGGGAGATAGTATCACAGTACAGAAAATGAGCAATTCCATGCTCTTAAACCTTCATTCATAGAACTCTCAAACTCTTGGTCCTGTTTAACCAGGTTTACCTCCAGTATCTTCTCATGTCCTTGAGCCAGTTTTTGGTACCATGCCCCTACACGTTTGATGGCCTTCCCACGGCTTGGTCATCTCCTGTTTCTGTGTCTTTCCTGGTTATAACCAGTGTCAGATTCATTTTTACAAAGCTAAATGTTTGCATTTGCTTTAAAACAAAACAATATCCATCAGGGATGCTGGTGCCTGGCTTTCTAACACCACTTTACCCCATCACAGAAGCTGTGCCCATCACCGGTTTTAACAATTCAGAATCCGGTATGAAAGATCTTCAAACATGTTCTGATAGGTGTTAATTCTGAAATGTAAGGAATATCCAATGCCAGTGTTATCCCATAACAGAGATGACAGAAGGTTCTGAAGATTCCATAGAAACTCTATTTCTATAATAGAGATTTAACATTTTGGGGGGACGTTGCGATGCACCACTGTCATGAATACTCTGGCTTGGAGATTCTGGGATCGATGGAGGAGCCGCATGGACTGTTCCGTCATGCCTGCTTGCGAACGTGATGGCTGGTATAGTTTTTCTTCCATTCCGCTTCACCGCTACATATTCATCAGCTCCCGCCCCCTTCCTCGCGTTGCAACTTTTCTGCTTTGAGTTTACAACTCTCAGGAGTATTTTTCATATGCACTTCCTTTTTTGCCTTCTAGCAATTCCCCTTCCCGTCTTCATGGCTGCCTTGCTTCCTTTGTTGTCTGCCTCTTCCCTGAGTTTCATTGTCCCTTCCTGCTTTGCGCTCAGTCCCTTGTTGCTTTGCTTGCCGCCTCCCTTCCTCTTTACCGCTGCCATTCAGCCTGTTTACCTTCCCGTTCCCAGCCTCTCTTCTTTGCTTGCTCACTACGTTTCTCGCTGCCTAATCTCTGCAGTCCATTCTGGATTTACACCACCTTGCAGCCAAGATCTCATAAGCATCACAGTTCAACCTGAATTTACACCACCTTTCAAGGTTTTTTGTGCCTTTTGGCTTTTTCCCCGATTTTGGGCTGTATCCAGAGTTAACGCCATTCATTCCTTTTGTCTATAACATAGGAAAGTCTGGTGTACTCTAGGAACAGACTCTAACTCTTCGAAAAGAAGGGAAATCCTTTGCGACGTTCAAAGGACACCAGTGCTGAGGATTCCAGCCAGTCTGCTTCAGCCTCATCATCAGGTGAGAGCGAAGGGGAATCTATCAAACAGATTGAAAGAATTGAGAAACCTGACAACCACATACTGTAGCATCTGTCAGGGGCAACATGCAGCTTTGCATGTGTTTTGGTCTGCAACTCCCAGGATCACTCGCCATTGAGTATGCTGAAGAGGAATTGTGGGGTTTGTAGTACAGAACATCTGGCAATCAAAAGCAGACCTCTCTAAAACGTTTAAAGCATGAAAGTTGGGATGTAGGAAACTGAACTGCAGGAGTAGGCCAGCAAACGAAATAACATTCAGAGTTGTTCTTTTGAGCCATGTCTGGTGTATTTGGTATACTCAGAGTGATCACTGTCTTACTCCAAACCGTGGTGGAGTCGCACTTGTGAAGCTCTGGGCAGAGCAATCGGTATCCTCTCAATCGGTTTCCAGATCCACCAAATCCTCATTGGCATGCGTGGGGGGAATAGAGCCTTTCTCTTAAAGGATCTTGTCCACTAGCTACTGATGTAGATTTATTAACTCAGATAGCCAGATTATGAAAGGGCACTCTATCTGGTTCTTTGCATTTCTCAAGGTTAGCAGAAAACTTTGGATCAGAGCCGAGGCTCCGAGTAGAGATGGGTAGACACCATTATAACTATAATTGATTTGTACCTTACCCTTTCCTTTCCGAGTCCTCCAATATCATCTTCCTTTACCGAGCGGCACCTGTACTGTTCTCATCCCCACTGTGGCACTTACTTAAGCTGGTGTGATGCAGCATCAGACACTCAACAGCGGTGTGCAGGCATGATGTACAGAAGGACTCTAAATCCCAGCCTGTTTTACAATGAACAATATGTGACATACAGCATATGTGGGGGCAACCCGACCCGTAAGATCTTTCCTGGGCCATGTTAGCTCACCTCATCTGTGTTTAGCAGGCTCGAGTGCTCATTCAACTCATGTCAGAGTGCAAAAAACAGAGAGTTTGGTTTTATTTTCTAGATACTAACAGGTTGAAATATTTAGCAGATAAACTTTGGATATTGGTTAGTGTCTGGATTACAATTGGGCATGTCCACCACGGTCACCATTGCTGGTAGTTGTAGCACAAAAATATTCAATCCATAAGTACTTACCCAGTGTTTTCGTGTTGAGTTTTCAGCTATGAGGGTTCATATATGTTTTCTGTTGTCTGTCATATTGACCACTCCCTTACACAAAGGCCATCACTCTTCCGCCATCACCACAATTGATTTTGAGATAGAAATCAACAATCAACTGGCAGGCTACATATCATAGTCTAATACAATTGTCCATAAAATTGATTGTTTCTAGTGTTCTGGGGAGCCACTCAGTTAAGCCAAGGATAGAACTGTAATTGCACTATATGTATCATCAATCTTTTTAAAGTCAACCCCTTGATTTATAGGCTACAGATCGTGTTGACATTGAGCTTCATTGTATAAAATATTAGCACAGGAAAGTCATGATTGGCCTCCTCTAAGCCAATCAGGGTGCTTGGAATGCAGTCAATAATGAGTGTTATTGGTTGCATTGCGGTCACTCTGACTTCAGAAGTAGATAGTAAAGCAGAAGAAAGGATTTGTCTGCATTCAAGAAACAGCAATGCCATTTCCGAGCAAGAGTTCTATCAACAAGACACTCCATGTCTACAGGTATCTGTGTTCACTGCACATTCAACATGGCAGGCTACATTCAATTTAACACACCAAAGTGAAAGCTAAAACATGGAAAAATACTTTTCATTTTGTGAAGAGAACATGTTTACTTTTGCACAATGCATGCTCATATTCCAATTCAACCAAGCTTACAATTAAAATGGTTACCATATAAAGATATCCTTGTTACTTAAATATTAGAAAATGAAACGACTATTAATTTGCTAACATATTTTGTCAATTTTCTTTACTAAGGTGTTTTGCTCTACCAACACAACCTCAACCCCTGTATTGCTATTGCCACTAAGTGTTAGTAGCTTTATAGTGTTCGGGGGACCATTAGCAATTGGGATCATGGCCCTTCCACAACTTACTTCAGGGTGGGTCCTTATCCCACGACAATGACCCCTCCCCACTCTATAAGGCCATAACACTACACTCATTAGATAACCATTGCTGTAGTGAATAGTTCATGAATGTTTTGCCAACATTTTAATCTAAGAATATTTGGAGCACAAACAGGGCAAATTT
Source organism: Ambystoma mexicanum (assembly GCF_040938575.1). Taxonomy (NCBI): domain Eukaryota; kingdom Metazoa; phylum Chordata; class Amphibia; order Caudata; family Ambystomatidae; genus Ambystoma; species Ambystoma mexicanum. The sequence continues at coordinate 1,116,193,491 of NC_090936.1, forward strand.
TGATTGGTAATCGACAAGGCGAATTGCAGAATTTCCAACCAAGTAAATAAAGCAATAATCAGGTGAACTATAGAGATGTATTATGTTAAACAAATCACAAAAGCTGGTTCACATTCTGCACAGCTGATTTGTGTAAAGAAAACATGCACACATATTACTTTATTTATCACATTTTATTTCTATAGTGCTTTCGTAGAAGCCATGTACATACATTTTAATAACACAATAGACATAATTAGCAATTGTTATAAATTCAATTATGTTACATGTAAAAGAGCAGTAAAAGTAATAGAAATTAAATGTTTTTTTCAAAAAGGGAGCAGGAACTAGAAAGTTTAGGAGAAATGGGAATGGGGAGAAAATTCCACTTCTTAGGTGCATTTAGGAATCAAAATACAATTCAGGATTTGGCCATGGGAACATGAGGGACAGAAATAAGACAATGGAAAGAAGAATGTGTTGGTAACTGGGAGATTATGGCATCCAGGTAGCTTATAACAAGAACATGAATACATCTGGAGATCACTCAGAGGAATTGGAATTGAAATCAAGAAGCATAATTGCATCCAGCAAATGGAGTTGGGGATGGGCAGAATAGGCGCAATATAAGTGGGATTAACTAGACGATGGAAGAACGGATTGCAAGGGAGATGGAGAGGAAGAGAGTGGAGCAAGTGTTGATATATGAAAATAAATGAATGGAAATGAGTAAAGTCGAAGGTTTTTGTATGACGATTAATGCTGGATTTCTACTGGTTCTAAGTGGTGTAATAGTTGTAATTATCACCTATTTTAACAGTACTCAGTGTATCAACCTTAGAAGTATGAAGGGCAAGTCACACCTTCCAGAATTAAAACTTGGGAGTGCAGGGTTGCCCAATGCCAGATGCGAGCACTTAACCATTGATTTGTCTATCCAGACACATTAATGCATGGATTAATGGCATACCAAGTTCAATTACTGTCAATTTGGAGAATAGCGAACGTGATGGATAAACAGATTACGACAATATATGGAAGACACAGATGAGCTATAGTCAGTGAACTATAGATGTGACTCTAGCATGAGACCAACATTTCGATAGGTAGAGAGGGTTGGAAGGAAAATCTTAGTTCTAGTGGCTGCCGAATCCCACAGTTTGGGATTAGGAAAGGATTTCTGTTGTCTTTGGTTTGTGATCAAACAATTATAAACACATTTGGGTTTTGATAATGACACATGAGGAAACATTTGATCTTCCTGTGGGATTGGGGTCTGCTTCACTTCTCTCATAAAGCTAGATTTGACGGTCTGCCTTTATTGCTATGGTCAACAAACAATACTCAAGAGGAACAGCTCAATAGAATCTATGGATGAACAGGGATACAGAAATATATATCTAATTGTTTTCCTTTATTTCATACATAAATATTAAAAACTTCCCACACACAAAATAACCATAAAGACATCATTTGTGTGTAAAGATGGGTCGGTAAAGTGGTAGGTGCTGAGGTGCAATAGCAATCAACATTCTTCAACAGATATAAATCCAAGTCTCTATCTTTATTCAACAACCATATCCCCATATTAGGCCGATCTCTATTTAGTTTTACGCAATCACTCTAAAGTATCTTTTAGATTATTTAAACATCACTCAGATTGAATTTAGTGATGACACGTAGTTGTGTCACACTCCAGACCCTTTGGACTCAGCTCTCAGTGACTACACACAGTCACTGTATATTTCAAAATAATATATCGTCAACACCATGTGTTTCGGCTATTATACGAGATACCTAACTCTCTTCCTCTTTTTAATACAAGGTCTTCGTCAGGACAAAAAAGACCTCTCTTGTTTACTTTTTGCAAAGCTTTCATCCTTCAAGTCTTGATTGATGCAGTCCTTTTTAACATGTAACTAAAAATATACATTGAAACACTATCACAACCACTAAAAATCCCCATGTCCCCACGTCCCCATTACATCCCGAATGTACGAGTCCTCTATCTTATCAGTTTTGGAGCTACACTCTTAGTCAGGAGTCTTTCACTCAGCACTTGTGTACAGGCACGTTACATGACTTATTATATCACATAATATATCATAGCATGGCTGATATGTCTGCACTATCTGCCATCTCACTATAGGATTTCATTTCCTCCCTACAAAATGTAAAATTCATCATTCAGTTGTATTTAATTTCTGTATATGAGAGTATTTTTACTCTTTTTTATTTTCCCAAATCATTTAGTTATATTATGAACCAACCGTCATGTGTACACCACAAGGGGCGCACATCTTATTCTTTCCCAGCATTCAAGCATGACCGTATTCTTGAACGGCGTATGTAGTCAGGTGTCATAAAATTCGACAAGCAGTAATCTCACCGCAATTTTCTCATTGTCATTGGTGTTTCCTAAAAGGCATTCAGTTTTAATGCTAGCCCTACTGCAGAGGTTAATGCACTTGATCTTATTTTAAACCGTCAGATGCCCTAGGAAGAGCGCCAGTATAATTTTTGCCCAACCTTCAAATAATGCAGAGATGCTGAATAGCGTATATGGCCATGTGTACTCTCTCCTTATTGTTCGTGGAATTACCTGCAAGGTATTCAGTTTTAAAACATGCCCCACTACAGAAATCTACTTATCACTGTGGATAAAGAACACACTTAATTTCTCTTACATATCAATTCTGGAGAAAAGGGACCCCTATTTCCTGAATTAACATCTCCCATTCTCCACTTTGAATCGCACAGCCTCTCTATAGCGAGGCAACAGCATGCTGAGGATAATCACCCTTGCATTCATTTCCGGGACAAGAACTAGCATGTCAACCGGAAGTGGGTTTCCTGATGAACTAGGCCGCTAAATATGATTGTTAAACTACGGATCTAATACTCTCAACAGAAAGCTATGTGCTAGTCCAAGATTCAAATACTACATGTGCAAAGAATTATTGTTCAAAAGTTGACCACTGTATTTTGTCAAGTCTGCATTCGTTTCCGGGACAATTTAAAAGCATATAGAAGCGTTTCAACCAGAAGTGAGTTTTTCAAATTAACTAGACACCGAAATACATTAATTGAACTTTGTGAACACCTGCATGGGATCTGATCCATGTACACTACTCTGATGGTTCCTAATTAAAGCATCCAGAAGATTCTTTCTGTAGGAATTACCCAAAAAGAATGGTATATTCCATTCTATGCAAACATTAAGACCCTGCTCCACTATGTTTAGGTTATTTATCCATCTGCACTCGATCTTGCCCAAAATAACATCTGTATCGCCTCCCCTAGGGTTCAAGTCAACAGATTGAAGGACAAACCAAAAGATGTCCTTTTCTGTGTGTTGGTGTTCAAGAAAATGTTCCACTAAAGGGTGATCCTGTACTTTATTTTTTATACAGGACCTGTGTTCAGAGATCCTCTGCCTCACTTCTCTTTTACTCTTAGCAATGTATAGAATATCCCAGGGACACTTGATCCCATAAATGTCCTCCCTGGACCTGCAAATGGTGAACCTTCTAAATTCCCATTTTCTTCCATTCAAATAAATCTCCATAAGGTTGCTGGTCAGCGGACACACCGACTATTTTCCGCATCTGAATTTCCCCAATGATTTCTCAATCAATTTGTTTCTCTTTTTTTCACATGTTGGGTATGAACCAATGATTGCCTCAAGCTCACACTTCTCTTGAAAGCAAAAAGAGGCCTGTTCAGATTGAAGCCTGGTACACATAAAATCCCCCAGTTCTTATGAATTAGACTTCTCAACTGATTGCTAAGAGGATTAACTGGTGTGACACATACCAATGCGTCTTTCTTAGCTCATTCTTGTTTCTGTAGCAGTGTAGCCCTGGGCTCCTCACTCTTTTCTTTGTTTATTTAATCACCTTAAAAGGGATTTGCTCTTTCCTCCAATCTCTCCTGTAACATCCCTGCATGTTTCTCACAATTCTCCGTCAATGTACAATTTTGTCTAATTTGTTTCAACTTTGCATAGGGTAAATGATCTTTGAAGGACCTCGGGGGGAAGCTCTCATAGTATAAAATGCTATTACAGCCCGATGGCTTCCCATATAGAAAAGTCATCAATCATCCATCCTGTACCATGTTCAAAATGTTCAGAAAGGCAATCTGTTCTCTTTGCACTGACATTGTGTATTTCAGATGGCCATCTACACTGTAAACAGGTATTGAGCTCCATTTTTTCACTTCTCCAGACCAAAAAGATATCATCAATGAATCTTCACCATGTGACGATCTTAATTCTGAAAGGCCTTCATTCCAAAAAATGAATTTCTTCTCAAACTCAGTTATATATGCATTTGCCACATCTGGAGTAAAAGTGGCTCATATGCTGGTACCCTTCACTTGCTTGTAAAGACGATTCTTGAATGAGAAAAGACAATCCATACATGCTAACCTAGCACTGTCAACTATACATTGTGTCAGCACCCTGCTGTTCTCACTCGGATGTTCGTCCAAGAATCTTCCAATGATAAGAAGGCTCTCCTCTTCTGGTACACGTACGATTACCTCTGATTTGCAAAATGTTTTAAGAAAAGATCTATATAGGTAGAAAATGGCTCCAGGACAGAGCCAATTCTTGAGACAATAGGCCTCACTGGTGTGCTAGTCATATCTTTATGCACTTTTGGAAGTATTTTTTAAAAAAAGGTAACCTAGGGTTTGTTTTACACAAGTAATCTTTCTCACTGTCACAAATCCACACATACCATTCTGCCTTTTTACAGATTGTTCTTATCTGTGTACTGAGTCTTTGGGTAGGGTTCTCATCTAGTCTTTGGTAATGCATGGTGTTATTAAGCAATTGCATGGCTTCCTTCTCATAGGCTTCAATGTCCCACAAAACCACTCCTCCACCCTTATCTGCAGGCTTTATAACCAGGCTGGTGTCATTCTGTAATAATCGCAGGGCCGCTCTTTCACCTAGTTTCAAATTATCTCTAGGGTTGTTCAATTCCTGCCCTATTTCTTGAAGATCTCTAATGATTTTCTTCTCAAATGTCTCAATTCAGGACATAGACTAGAAGATGGAGGTTGCAAAGTTGATGACCTTTTCAAACCTGTATAGTTTACCTATGGTTCAAAATCATTCCCATTAAATAAATATTTAAGTTTAATGTTCCTGAATAAATGGCGTAGCTCAAATTCTGTTTGAAATAGATCAGCCCTTCTCACATGGACAAATCCTAATCATTTTTTCAAAATGGAAATTTCTGCCATGGTCAAGTTATGCTTTGACATGTTAAATATTAAATATGGGTTTTACCATCGCTGTTGTTTGCGTTGATTCCTGTCCTACTTACTCGTTCTCATGCACTGATCCAGATTCCCATAGTTTCTCCTGTTGCGCACCCGTCACCCCCTCCCGTGAAACAACTGCTGGAACGGCATGTTCTGATTAAGGGAAGACTGGTTCAAAGTAGAGGGGCCTTGATCATTGCCGACTTCTTCAAATTCACTCCCAATCGAGCTTGCACTTGTGTCAGAAAAAGTCACATATCTCTTCTTTTGCGATCTGGACCCTTAGTGTTGCATAAAGTTTTGTTGTTTCTTAATGGATTCATAATAATATTCAGGTTTTAAATAAGGGTATATCCTCTCCTCCTTATTAAGTGACGCATCTTTCCTTAATTTCCAAACTTGGTCTGTATTAGGTTGCTTGAACTTATTCATTTCTTCATTCATGCATTTTAATTTCTGTTTTGCATCTAGTATCAGTGCATTATCTCGACATTTCAGCTCATCCCCTTATTTTTTGATCGCCTCCTCTGCTGTTTCAATAATGAATATAATCCAATCTCTAGAGCACGTATTTCCAACCCTGCTGAAATGTTTCTTAGATCAAGGATTGTCTACAAAAACCCTGTGGATATTGCGTGCTTGAAAGCCATCTGGAGTCATTGTGTCACTTTAATCTGCTGTGAGCGGTTGGGTTGTGAGCGGTTGTTGCCCCCTTATCGCCCCTTCTGTCACACATTCTAACATAATGTGTTGTGTTTTGTAGCCTCCTTATTTGCCATTCTCGTAACAGTCATAAAATTGTCAGCATATACTTCCTCGCCCTCATCTATCTCTTAGACGGTAAACCAGTGTCCATGAAACAAGGCCCTTGTTTTACACAATGGCAAATGCATCGAACTCCCGGTCCCCTCTCTGGCTGACACTTCTTGAGGGAGCAAGAGCTTGGGCGCCCCTGTAACATGTGGAATGGGAGAGCACACATAACGTGTCATTGGTCCTCTCACGTCCCACACTGTCTAATTTTGTCATACCACATATTGCTAGATGCAGTGATATGACGACCCCTAATGCCATCTTTGAACAATTAAATACATCTTGTTTGGTGCATACTCTTTGTTAGGGAGAATTCTCCAAATGTGCTAATTTCCCTTACCTTTTCAGACCCCAGCAACTTTGCTGGATTTCTAGGATTTCATTTTTTACCTGGAAAGAGTGTGAGCCTTTTTTTCCACTCTTTCATGTATTTTGGATGTGTTTTACTTTTGTGTTCTTTCGTTATGGAGTTTTAAAACAACTCCAGTGGCATCATCTTTTTCTGTGTGTCACACAGCACCTTCAGTGCAGTGGCACGGGGTTTCTTTTCAGACTCCCCAAACATTTAACTACATTCCCTGAGAATGACTACTGTCTCTCAGGCAAAGTAGAGTTAAATTGGCTTTACTAGTCTCTTTAAATTTACTGACCCAGCACACCCTATCTTACTATAGAGTGCTGGAGGGGTTGCTTAGCTTCCCCTGAGTCAAAACACTCATGTAACAGTAAAATGTTACCTTTTCCTATTTTAAATGGCTGGTGGCAGTGGTTTAGATCAACTACCGTGATTTTTCGTAACCGATAACAATGGTAGCTCAAAATCAGGGGTAGCCATGTTTTTCAACATGGCGTCCGAGACCTATCTGTAAAAACACTCTGGTCATCTTTTTTCGCCATTTCTTTTAGGAAAAGTACTTCTTGTGTTTGTCTCTGTGCTCCAAACCAGGTTTGGTCCCTTTGTTCGTGCCCTTTGGTGGGCTTTTGTGCTGAATGGGGGGAAAACTGTTTAAAAGCAGGTCTCGGAGTTAGAAAGCAGATTCGACCATTGGAACGAAAGAACCGAAGAGGAGAGGAAAGAAGAGGACTGCTGCAACTCCTGTACGACCGGTGAAGCCCTGCTGCAGGTCCAAATTGCCTGAAACTTCGACAACAGAGAAGCCCTTCAAGGTTAACTTCTTCCCTTGAGTTTGGTGGGAACAAACAACTCGCAAGCCACTTGGACATCGTCCTATTCTGGTCGAATTTTCTGCTGTTGAAACTGTATAGCCAGAGGGAAGGAAACCAGGAGGACTTTAAGGCACTCACACCTTAAACCAAAGTCTTGTTACAGCTTTTGGCCTCTTCCCTGGGCAGTGCAGGAACCTCCCGACGTCCTCCTTCTTGTCCCCACGACTGAAGCACAGAACAGCAAGATCTGCTCGAACTGCCAGGGACAACTGCCTCAGCTACAGCTTTCTTCATTTAAAAGGTACTGTGCAAACCTGGTCCGGTAATCTTTTCAGGCATCGAGAAAGTGCATGAAACTTTCCTCAACTATGAAGGCTTGTCTTTCCCTAAACAAAGGTCTGTGGCAAAGACGTAACCATTACACACCAGAACTGTGCTATCCTATACAAAAAACTCTGAACCATTGACTTTGGCCTAGGCCTATTGAGAAGATTTTCTGGTTGTATTTAACTTGAACCATTTGGCCTGCCTATGATTGTATTTGGGCTGTCTATTCTTATGAACTTGTCTTTTCCCTCCCTTTCTGAGTATCTAAAGTGCCATTTTGCTCACACTTCATTTTTGAGCTAAACTTGTTTAGTTACTTACCGGTTGTATTTTTGTGGTGTTTTAGTGTGTGATATTGAGCTGTTTGTGCTAGTGTTATGTTTTATAAATGATTGAGTAAATAAATGTATATTCTTTTACTAAGAAACCTTGAGTAAGTGTTTTCTTGAATCACTGTACTGGTTGGTCCTTTGCGTAACTTGTTCTACTGCTCACTTAAACTCTTGAGATAAGTCTGGCTGCTCAGCCATCGCTACCACTCTACTGTGTAGTACAGGCTTGTACCAAAGGCGAAATTGTGCTTACACTTGTAGTCCTAATTGCCTGTAGTGTTCCCAAAGGGTATTGCACGTGATTCTACCTAACACTGGTGTACAGCGGTGAGGATAAAGTATACTTGTTACATTTACAGTGCTACTTTTACTTGTGTTCAAATAATCCTCCCAAGGCAACGCAACACTAGTAAATCAATTGTTTTATCATGACTGATATGGAAAGCTACAGACAGCAGACCCTAGTGGCTTTAACTGTTGATCAATTGAGGGATATGTGTAAAGATATGAATCTCACTGTAAAAGGCAAAAAGGTTGAAATGATAGAAAAGTTGTTAGAATACCAAAGTCTGAGGAGTGGGTCTGAATCCCCCACACCTGCAGCAAATGTTGAAAATGCTGATAAGGATGATAATGTTTCTGAGAGTAACTCAAATGTTATAGATGAATTAGAGGAGGAAGAAGAGTCTTCAAATGTAGGCCCTGTTTTACCTCAACCTGCTCATAGGCCTCAACCTCTGATCACAGGGACGCCACCAGGTCCAACATTAAGTCCTGAATTTGTCTCTTTAGACAGAATGAGACTTGAGTTAGAGTTTAAAAGAATCCAAGCTCAAATTGAATGCAAACATCAAGAACTTAAACTCAGAGAGATGGAATTGAACCATGTACTAGAGATGAAAATGTTGTCTGTTAAAACTGGTTCTCTCCCAGAGTCTTCTAGGTCTTCCAGTCCTAAGAGGCTTTGCATGCCCAAATACGCAGTCAGTATGTTTTATAGTGATATTTTCGAATAGCATATTTTCAAATGCCATTATGTCGACGCAATTTTGCCGAATTTTCTTTTGTTTCATTTTTTAAAAAATGTTATGTTTAAAACCCCTGTTTTTTTTTAAACACTTTTTTTACTTACCAAACCAAAAAAAAACATCTAAAATAAAAAAAAAGATATTAGAAAAAAAATGTTTGGCAAAATGTTTTCGAAATAATGGTGTTTCGAAAATATGTATTCAAAAATATGACCGGATATCAGTAAGTATGTATGGGGCTAAGCTTGATATTTTGGATTGGTTGCTGCTTTTGAATATAACCACGGGATTCAAGACATTACAGGGAATCAGTTGATTCCATGGCTTTTTTCTAGGCTACCCCCTCTTGCAATTGATGTGGTAATGGAGTTGGGGGATAAAGACAGAAAGGAGTATGAAACTGTGAAGCTAGCTTTGATAGCTAGCTTTGGGAAGACCCCTTCTCAGTATCATAAGAGATTTAGAACCCTCAAAAAGCATGATGGTACCCCTTGAGCTACCTTGGTGACTGAATGTTTCGAAAACTTAGATGGTTGGGTTAAGGGTTACCGAGTGAACACTTATGAAGGTATGAGGAATCTGTTCATGTTGGAGTCTATTTATGATGCCTGCTCTCCTGAGCTGAGACAGCACTTGGCTGACTCTAAGGAAATTGATCCAAAGAAGTTAGCAAGGGCTTCTGACTTGTGGGTTGCCAACAGGGCTACTCACACGGATTCTGGGGTAACTTAGAAGAAGGATGAGGGAAAGCAGCACAAAAAGGACAACAAGGAGAATTCCAATACCTCCAATCCAAAAGAGGCCCCCATACATAACAAGGGTAAGCCAGAGGGAAACCCACAATCAGGCTAGTGTACCTTCTGGGGACAAACTAGAAGGTGCTCAGAACAAACCCCCATTCATAAAGACATTTGGTAAATGTTATGTTTGTGGTTCAACGGACCATGTGAAAGGGGATCACAGATGTGAGGGTGAACCTTCAGGGATCCACACTGTCTCTTTAGCCTTCTCCCGAGTGGGTGAAGTACCAGTGGAAACTTTCACCTACTGCCTGAGGAGCCCATGAAAGTCTCAGCCAGTGTTTCTTTAGTATCCCTGGGTCTGTGGGAACAACATCATTTCGATGTGTACAACTCTATCCCAGATAATACTAAAGGGTATTACAAAGACAGTGTTCTTGTCAATGGTCAGGAAACCCCTGCCATTCAAGACACTGGGGCCAGCATAACTGTAGTTGATTAATCATTTTACAAGGTAGAGGATGTTGCGAAGGCACCCAAAATCCTAAATAAGCTTGCTGGAGGCCCTGTCCAAATGCTTCCACAGTTACCAGCTCCCATCCAGTATAATGATATGAATGTCAAGATACCTGTAAATGTTCAGAGTGAAGTACCTGGGAGAGTCCTGTTGGGGAATGACTTAAAAACTCTTGGAGTTGTATCAAGCACCCCCAGGCCTCTCAGCAAAAGGAAAAGGGAGCAGACTAGGAAGGCCAGAGAGTGTACCTTAAGGGGCTCTCCAGAGGAGATTATAGAGGAAATTATAACTCCCAGTCCACATGATTTACTGACTGCAATTTCTAGGAAGAAGGAGGAAAAGGGGCAACCTAAAACCTCCAGGAAGAAACCAGCCAGCACGCCTGTGTTACCAACAAGGACATCACCAAGAGGACTGTCCAAGATCACCCCTGTGATCCCTCCACCAGCTGAGGCTGAGTGTGTGGAACAACCTTGTGTGGTTGAGTCAGCTGCTTAGGGATCAGAGCTGGAAGAGCACCTTCCTCCTGTTGGAGATCTGGATCCTGCAGACCATCCTGAGCTGCAGTCTTTACTGGCAGAAGGTGGACCCTGTAGGGCCGACTTGAGGAGAGGTCAAAGAGGGTGTCCTACTCTTGAAGGTCTTCGCCCACAGGCAGCTTCCGAGCTGGACGGGCAAGAGCCAGGGAAGCATAGGTTAGACTGGGAAGATGGCCTCTTTTACAGTAAACCGACAGAGTCTATCCCAGGGGACTACAGAAGACTTGTAGTGCCTCTTGAAAGCAGACTCCAGTTCCTACAGTTAGCCCATGAGATACCTTTGGCTGGTCACCTAAGTTTTAAGAAGACCAAGGAAAGGCTCTCTTTATATTTCTACTGGCCTAAGTTGGGGTCTGATGTAGATAAATTCTGTAGGAGCTGTCACACTTGTCAAACCTCTCGCAAAAGTGGAGCCAAGAATGTGGCACCATTGGTGCATCTCCCAGTGGTGGGAGTTCCTTTTGAGAGGGTAGGAATCAACATTGTTGGTCCCTTAGACCCTCTCATATCTTCAGGAAACAGTTTTATCCTGGTTGTAGTATACCATGCTACTAGGTATCCTGAAGCAATACCTATGAGAACTGTTGCAGCTCAGGCTGTTGCTAAGTCCCTACTTGGTATTTTTACCAGAGTAGGTTTTCCTAAGGAAGTTATCTCTAACAGGGGATCCAATTTTATGTCCCACTACATTCAGGCCATGTGGAAAAACTGTGGAGTAACTTACAAATTCTCAACTGCCTACCATCCTCAGACAAATGGATTGGTGGAGAGGTTTAACCGTACAATGAAGAGCACGATGGGTGCTTTAGAAGAAGCCCTTAGAAGAAAGTGGAACCTTCTACTGCCATGCCTTCTATTTGCATATAGAGAAGTCCCTCAGGAGGGAGTTGGATTTAAACCCTTTGAACTTCTTTATGGCCTTCCAGTTAGAGGACCTTTGACCCTAATTAAGGAGGGGTTGGAGAATGCTCCTTCCCCCAAGCCAGTGAGCGTCACAGACTATGTGATAGGTCTCCAGAGGAGAATGTCACACATGATGGCAGAAGCAGCTGATAACTTAAAAGCAGGTCAGGCTCTGGTCAAACATTGGCATGACCAGAAGGCCAACATGGTTGAGCTTACTCAAGACCAGCATGTTTTAGTTATAGTACCTGCAAGGCAGAGGGCCTTACAGGACAAATGGATAGGACCCTTCAAGGTTTTGGGTAAACTTGGAGAGGTCAACTATTTGGTGGACTTAGGCAATCATAAGGATGCTCCCAGAGTCTTTCACACCAACCGTTTAAAGGCTCATGTCTCAAGACCAGAAGTGGGAGCTTTGCTTATAGCTTCAGCCCAAGAGGAGCAGAAGAGTGAACCTCTACCTGACCTATTCAGAGGCCAGCCTTTAGATGAGAATGTAGAAGGAGTTAATCTCTCTTCTAACTTGACACCTGAACAACAGGAGGAGTGCAGGTTTCCGTTAATTCAGTTTGCCTCCCTGTTTTCACTATCACTAGGCTTGACCCCTTGGGGCCAGCGTGATATTCACACTGGTGACTGTTTACCTGTCAAAAACAGAGGTTACAGGATGTCAGATCATGTAAGATCCCACCTAAAGGAGGGGGTCAACAAGATGCTTGATCTCGGGGTAATAGAGCCCTCTACCAGTCCATGGTCCAGTCCAGTTGTTCTAGTACCAAAGGCAGGATCCAAGGAGTTGAGAGTATGTGTGGACTATAGAGCTCTTAATGCAGTCACCAAGACTGATGCCCACCCTTTACCAAGGACAGATTAACTGGTGGATAAACTTGGTTCAGCCAAGTACCTCAGTACATTTGATCTAACTTTGGGCTATTGACAAATAGCACTGATAGACCATGCCAAGTAGAAAACTGCATTCTCAACCCCAGCAGGCCTCTATCAGTTTAAGGTAATGCCTTTTGGGTTAAGAATGCACCTGCTACATTCCAAAGGATGGTTAATCAGGTTCCGAATGGGATGGAGGACTTCTGCATGGCATACTTGGATGACATTGCAGTGTTCAGCCCTACTTGGAAAGAACATGTTAACCACTTAGGATATGTTTTGCAGGCTCTTGAGCAGGCCCATCTGACCATAAAGGCTAGTAAATGTCAAATTGTCAGAGTAAAGTGGTTTATCTTGGACATAAGGTGGGAGGAGGTGTAATAAGGCCACTGCCTAGCAAAGTACAAGCTGTACAAAACGGGGCCACCCCTACTACTCATACCCAAGTTAGAGCCTTCCTAGGTCTTACTGGGTACTATAGGAACTTCATAGAGAACTATGGTACCATAGCTTCTCCCTTGAATGTGGTCTCCTCTCCCCAAATTCCCTAAAAAGGTCAGGTGGAATGAGGAGTGCACTCAAGCATTTGAAGGACTAAAGATAACCCTTTGTCAAGATCCAGTCCTAAGAGCTCCTGACTATAACCAAACCTTCATTGTGCAGACAGATGCTTCAAATACAGGTATAGGTGCAGTCCTTAGTCAACTGGATGTGAATGGTAGGGAGCACCCCATTTGCTTCATCAGCAGGAAGCTGAAGGAACCAGAAACAAGGTGGGCGACCATTGAGTGTGAATGCTTTGCAACTGTGTGGTAATTGAGGACGTTTAGACCAGACTTGTATGGATCTACTTTTGTGATTCAAACTGACCACCAACCCTTGAGATGGTTGATGCACATGAAAGGGGAAAACCCAAAACTACTGAGATGGTCAATCAGCCTGCAAGGGTTGTATTTTACCATTGAACACAGGTCAGGGAGTCACCACCAAATTTCTGATGGTCTCTCCAGGATGTTTGGCTGACTGGAGTAAGGAGATTAATCCAGGAGTGGATTCAATCCTCCTGTCCCTTAGTCTGGGGGGGACGAGTGTTAGGGAGAATTCTCCAAACGTGCTAATTTCCCTTACCATTTGAGACCCCCAGCAACTTTGCTGGATTTCTAGGATTTAATGTTTTACCTGGAAAGAGTGTGAGCCTTTTTTTCCACTCTTTCATGTATTTTGGATGTGTTTTGCTTTTGTGTTCTTTGGTTATGGAGTTTTAAAACAACTCCAGTGGCATCATCTTTTTCTGTGTGTCACACAGCACCTTCAGTGCAGTGGCACAGGGGTAATTTCAGACTCCCCAAAGGTTTAACTACCTTCCCTGAGAATGACTACTGTCTCTCAGGATAAGTAAAGTTAAATTGGCTTTACTAGTCTCTTTAAATTTACTGACCCAGCATACCCTATCTTAATATAGAGTGCTTGAGGGGTTGCTTAGATTCCCCTGAGTCAAAACACTCATGTAACAGTAAAATGTTACCTTTTCCTATTTTAAATGGCTGGTGGCAGTGGTTTAGATCAACTACCGTGATTTTTCGCAAACGCTAACAACGGTAGCTCAAAATCAGGGGTAGCCATGTTTTTCAATGTGGTGCCCCAGACCTATCTGTAAAAACAGACTCCGGTCATCTTTTTTTGCCATTTCTTTTAGGAAAAGTCCTTCTTGTGTTTGTCTCTGCGTGCCAATCCAGGTTTGGTCCCTTTGTTCATGCCCTTTGGCAGGCTTCTGTGCTGAAGCCCTCCTCTGGTTCCAGAGTTTCTGGGGTAGACAGGATGTGAGGGAGGTGCCTGAAACTCCCTGTGCTTAGTCTCCTAGGACAACTGAATGCACTCTGGTGTGATTGGCCGACTGGCTATCCGGCAAGGAGAGCCACCCTGCTGTGTGAGTGACAGCCAGACTGAATGAATGGGGAAAGCTGTTTAAAAGCAGGTCTCTTGGACTTGGAAAGCAGTCGACCATTGGAACGAAGAGGAGAGGAAGGAAGAGCACTGCTGCAACTCCTGCACGACCAGTGAAGCCCTGCTGCAGGTCCAAATTGCCTGAAACTTCAACAACAGAGAAACCCTTCAAGGCTTTTTCGCTTGAGTTTGGTGGGAACAAAAACTCGCAAGCCACTTGGACACTGTCCTATTCTGGTCGAATTTTCTTCAGAATGCTGTTGAAAACTGTATAGCCAGAGGGAAGGAAACCAGGAGGACTTTAAGGCACTCACACCTTAAACCGACGTCTTGTTACAGCTTTTGGCCTCTTCCCTGGGCAGTGCAGGAACCTCCCGACGTCCTCCTTGTCCCCACGACTGAAGCACAGGAACAGCAAGATCTGCTCGAACTGCCAGGAACAACTACCTCAGCTATAGCTTTCTTCATTTAAAAGGTACTGTGCATCTTTTTGGCCATCGAGAAAGTGCATGAAACTTTCCTCAACTATGAAGGCTTGTCCTTCCCTAAACAGTCATCAAACTTTTCGCCTAGCCAAATCCTTTAACAATCTGTGGCAAAGACTTAACTGTTACATACCAGAACTGTGCTATCCTATACAAAAGACTGTGAACCATTGATTTTGGCCCAGGCCTATTGAGAAGAATTTCTAGTTGTATTTAACTTGAACCCTTTGCCCTGCCTATGATTGTATTTGGGGTGTCTATTCTTATACCCTTGTCTTTTCCCTCCCTTTCTAAGTATCTACAGTGCCATTTTGCTCACACTACATTTTTGAGCTAAACTTGTTTAGTTACTTACAGGTTGGATTTTTGTGGTGTATTAGTGTGTGATATTGAGCTGCTTGTACTAGTGTAATGTTTTATAAATGATTGAGTAAATAAATGTATATTCTTTTACTAAGAAACCTTGAGTAAGTGTATATTTGAATCACTGTATTGGTTGGTCCTTTGTGTAACTTGTTCTACTGCTCACTTAAACTCTTGAGATAAGTCTGGCTGCTCAGCCATCACTACCACTTTACTGTGTAGTACAGCCTTGTACCAAAGGTGAAATTGTGCCTACACTTGTAGTCCTAATTGCCTGTAGTGTTCCCAAAGGATACTGCAGGTGATTCTGCCTAAAACCCCTCGATTATTACACCTAACAGGGGCAAACTGTGCCCTTTCAACTAAAAAACAAATAAACATAAAAACAAAAACATTACAACAACGTAACTTATATATTGTCAGTCCCTCTCATGATAGTATATGCTATGTTTCGAGTGTGTCTATGTTTCCTCTAAAATGTATCACACACATTGCTACATAATTCCCAAAATGAAACCGGGACGAAATCGCCCACTCCAAGCGGGATAGCTCAGTGTGTCCTGCACTAAATTCTAGGATAGGTAGTCAGAGCCTTGTGATCACGGATACATGCACGTTTCCTGAAAAGCAAAGCACAGAGTTTAAATTACTCATTTCACATTTGTTAAAATGGGGCTCACTCCTCATGAAGTCCACCTCCAATCCACACTAAAGGGCCTAATTCACAGAGCGTTTTCCTGAGGGATTTTACCACTATAAAACGCTTCAGTGAATTAGCCCCCAAGTCTCTTTCCATCCCTTCGCGCCTCGAAAAATGTTGTTTTAAAAATACACTCTTTATTTCCGGGTCAAAAATAAATACACAATCAAAACGTATGCAGGAATAGGGTTCACAATTAATTTCAATGAAAGATAATTTCAGCATCAGCTGTTTAAGATTGTATTCAGACCTATGTAATAAAAGAAACTCAACACTCGTCCCACCCAACCAGGGCTTCAGCACGGCCTATGGCCGTGTGCCCTGGCCAGATGCAATGCGTATAACCGCGTTGACAGTTTTAGGGCACAGCTCGGAGAACAGGTTGAAATTTCCAATTTGTGCTCGCCCACATCAGTCACCGGCTTCCAGTGGGGCGGCCTGGCTCCCGCGCTAAGCAGAGCCAGCAGCGGGCGATAAATCGCCTCTTGCGGCTCTGACTGTTTTATGAAGCACCTGCAAGTGTTCTGCAAACAGTTTGCTTTATGGGAGCTGACGGCGGCGCTGGACCGTCGGCGCTGACAGCTCGAGGAGGACGGATGGGCTGCTTATCTCCCCGCCCCACATGTAACCTCCCGTGTCCCCTGGCCTGACCTCACTCTGCACTCATTTACGAGCGCGATTCATCTCCCGGGAGCGTCCCAGCTCTGGCCTCGGGCTGCAGCTCTCTCCAAGCCGGGCTTGTGGGCTGAGGTTAGAAGCCTAAGCGAGCGGCGGGCCGGCCGGCCGGCGGTCGCAGACTCCCGGAATCCGGGGCATGTCTTCAGAAGCACCGCAGGGGACATTTCACGGCGACACAGGAAGCCCAGGGTAATTCACTATACAAATGTCAACAACCTTCCTGTCACCAGAGCTAGTGCTACTTGCAATTGTGAATAACTGGCAGAATATGAGAATAACAATGGCGGAATTACAGCCCAGCCAATGCTTTTATTCCCCAGCCTCTAAGTCACATGTTATCCAACTAGCTTTAAATGTTAAATACTCTAAATAATACTGTAATACATGTTATGTTGTTTGGACTGTTCCCATCCGAACAATTCAAGGTATGCCTGTGTTATCCATACCAAGGTATACGACTCCTTTTAGTTACTGAATTTAGGATGACACGCATGACCACACATAACATACAAATTGAAAAACTGCGAATAATTATGTAATGTTTGAAAGGTGAAAAAGAAATGAAACCAAAAAAAAAAGCATAACCAGAGAAAGTTGTATTTGTAACATAATGGCAGGTGATAACTTTGTACTAAGTAGCAATTAGTCCGTTTTACCTGATTTAGTTGCTAGTGTGCCTACAACAAGCAAAACATATGACAAAATCATGCAGAATTATAGAAACGTTGCACCATTGCAAGTGTGACCCTAGGGCAATTTACTTCTCTTTAAATCAATTTTTTTACCAGAAAATGTTTGTATTAGTCCTTTGCCCTGATGCAAAAGTGCAATCATTAAAATTTGTTTAGCAGTAGTGCAAAGTTTGCTGTGGTGGTCAAGGCACTTGCGCCAGTGAAAGGTTTCTGTATTATGGCCCTGCTTAATTATTGAGCAAGAGTGTGATGATCAAATATGATGGTGGCAATGTGTGTGGTGGACCATTAGTCTGTAGGATAAGTGTGGACTCAAATGTATGCAACTTGCAGTCTGCACAACTTGCAGTCTGCAATAACGTGGCACTTGTGGGCACCACAACCATGCAATGTCAGACACAGTACACCTCCTGTGAAACATACATCCATGTATAGTGTCCCCCATTTACCCGCCCCCCCCACACACAGTAGCACATTTGAGGTAAAAAAAAAGCTGCTTTAAAAAAGGATCATTGTAACACTGGCCTTCAGATCCTGAATCCTGGATCAGGACTTGATACAACCACGACGATCACTCGCCAAGTCCTGTCACAATAGCACCCTGTCGAGAGTTTAGTGTCAGACCAGTAAGCATGACCTGTAGGTGGGATGCCTGACTGCATAGGCATATGCACATAGGTGCTAGCCAGTAGAAGGGCATGTTTGAGGGCAGCATCTAGGGTAAGTGCCAAAATCCACGGTCAAGGCAACAGGTATTGAGTCAGTGTATGCTTTCGAAAGTCACGCAAACACTTAAGCAATTGACAATGTTACACATGGAGGAGCTTGCTCACAGAACATGATTGCCTGGTCACAACAACACATCACCACAGAAGAGCAATCCAGACATTACATGTCATCGACACAAAAGAAACAGAAGGGCCCATTTAAATATCCTGTATACTCACCCTCCCCTGCACAACCAATGTGTGTGCCTGATCACTACATATTGTGACCGAAAAAGGGCCTGGGTCAGGTGTTCTACCCAAAACCAGCGTTTTCCCATCATCACATATATCACAGTGTCCATGAAAAGACACCTCGAAATATTGTGGGATACATTGACCCATTGAGCAGAATTCCCATCCATAACCAGTTCAGCAAAATGGCTGCGCTGGCTCCTTTGAGCACCACTGCCTCGCTTCAAAACTGCGTTTTGAAGCTACAAAAGGATGTCTGCACTGTTTTGCCAAGCACCATTGGGCAAGTTGGAACCGGGAGCACACCAACAAAGGCTGCCAAGGTATGTTCTGGTGTGTGATATAAAGCGGAGTGAAAAAGCAGCACTGCTTTGCTGCTAGCCCAAAGTTTCCCATTGAAAAAGGGAAATATTTTACATTTAAAATGATGCCGCTTTGATGCTCTTTTCATCTGTTCTACATTACTCTGCTTTTATCAGTAAAGCCCTGCCATGCCCCTCCATATTCAGATTGTACAGCAGAAGAGAGCCTTATTCCTGAATGGCAGTCTGTGTCAGACCACGTCTGGGAAATCAAAAGAAGCTTTACTTTCAGCCGCACAGGAAAACGCTTGACTTTTGTGCTACAAAATGTCAAAATAAAGCCTGCAAAACAAACCCTAGCCCTCTGCGCATAGGTCAATTTCAGTGGACCTTTGCCTTCAGCATACTGCTGTGTGAGAGAAACTGACTAGGGCTGTAAAACAATATTGGGAATTCAAATGGAAGAGAAAAATGGAATTTGAAAGGGAAATCCCAGCAGCATTCACCACGTGTAAAAATGTGTTTTTGCAAAACAAGAAAAATACCTGTTTTAAAAGTACAATGTTGAATAAAGCCCTTTCCTTGCCTAGCAATATCAGGGGGTGTTGTGTGAAAACCTAGATGGGATGTTTTGTTTCAACAGACATGATTCTGATGCAGAAAAATAAAATAACTAAGTAAAGGCATTGGCTGCATTGTGGAACTAGCCAAGCAGGTCTTATGCTTGGGGAGTTGCTAACAACAGGAGAGGCCTTCCCCCCCAAAAGAAATCACACTAGATTCTGGGACACCTACCTGCTAACTGCCGCCCTTGAAAACTTTGAATGGCCAAGAAAAAGAAATATCACACGCTCATCAGACTTCTGTTTGGGCTTCAGCTTGAGACAATAGATCTGGGACACCTACGTATGACTTTTGGAAGGGACAACCACCAGTCACTCAAGCTGGGGAAGCTCCAGGGCAGCCCTGGGCTAAACTGACATTTGGTGGTAGCCTGAAGAAAAATAATTGTCCCAGTGGAGGACAAAGACCAGCCCATTTTGGATCTAAATACTAGTTCATTAATAAAACTTTGAGACTTTTATCTCTGCAATTGGACAGCATAGTAATGTAAAAGTTGTAGTTTAAATGTGATTTTCGTGGCTTCTAAACAAGATATAGTGGTCGTCCATAGAAAGTATGGGATGCAAACCCCAGGAAAATATGAATCATGGTAAAAGTACACATGGTGGTGCGTTAAAAAGTAATAGAAATATGCCCTTTGATAATATGCACACATACCTACAATTGTGGGACTTTGGGAGAAGCGGTTCTCACTAAAATCGCAAAAAACTATTAGAAGGGCAAAACAATGGTGTACAGACCTGGGAGTGGGAACACCATAAAATATGTAATATGCCTATGTAATTTGTGAATGTGCCACAACTGTACAAATGTGTAATATATGTTAAGATTGATTTTTGGCAAAAAGGACTGTGGGAAGGCTTTGCGCCTCATAAAAACACAGCCCCATAACTGAGTCCCCACCTAGAGGAGGCAACCAACATTGGCTGACCTATCCGGTTCTTGGGGGTAGGTCTAGCTCAGTTGTGCCCATCAATAAACCCGGTGACGTCACCCGCTTTTATATAAAGGGTGGGAGCTCACAGGGACAGGACACTCTCTCCTGAATTTCCAGCACCTGCGTATCCAGACATTCCAGATCCACTTTTGCAAGATTCAAGACCCTACTGCCAGGCCAAAGCATTGCTGACCCTAGCCCAACAAGGCCATTGATCCAGAAACCCCACTAAAAATCCCAATAACAAAGGGGAAAAGCTGTGGTACCCTTTTGGGGAGCACCCTGTGACCAGACCGTCTTCTTGCCTACTACCTGCATGCCCACTGTACCTTTGCCATCCATTGACCAGACTTGCCCAGCTGTTTGCTGTGACCAGAACCCGGTTGACTGTCCCAAATCCCCAAATGCAGTGTGGTTTTATACATTTAAAACATATCAATCTAATATATGTAAGTACCAAGATTCTTTATAGAGCCACCTATAGAGTGCAGAGGACGGGAGGTCCTAGATTTGGGAACTTATTTTTTGTTCCATATTTTCACAACCCATATGCCAGGGTTGTCTCTTTTCTCCTCTGCACCTTAAATTTTAGTTTAACTATTGTACAATCTCTGTATTGAACATTTGCGAATTTAGGAGTGCTGATTGGTTTCCTCCCCTTTTTTGTGATTGCATAGATCATAAGTCATTAGCAATATTTTGATTAAATTAATTAATTTTCCTAAAGAAAAGGGGTACACTGCGTGAAGGGTTACAACTGCAGCGTAACTTTTATATTCACGGGTGGCGTTCCTCTTTTCTAGCCACTAAATCTAGGGTAAGTAAAACTTGTCCTTTTTCTTTCAAAACTGTTTTTCTCATCTTAAACTGCTTTTATTTTACCAAAACCGAATTTCTTTCACCTTGAAAATGTCATCCAATTGTTTAGCTATAGCTACTCTTTCACTTCTATATTGTCCCTATGATGTGCATCTATCACCCAGCCTAAAAACCGCATTCCGATTCTTTGGATTTCACCCGTTTAAAAAAACATTTAGACATTTAAAACTGCAAATCTTTTCCGGGTTCCTGCAATGGGGACTTGCTGGGTCATTCCGACATAGGAGGACCCGGTAAATCCTCCTTGCAGGAACCATTCCCCATTCCCATTTGAGCCCCCATAGGGTTCAATGGGAATGGGGATGGAGTTAACAATGGGCACATTATGAGTGTCCCGTTGTTACCTCCTGTTCCCCTCGTGGGACCCGGAAAGGACGCCTGGTTTTACCAGGCGTCCGATCCGGGTCCCGTGATGGGAATCTTG
This sequence comes from Ambystoma mexicanum, assembly GCF_040938575.1. NCBI lineage: Eukaryota > Metazoa > Chordata > Amphibia > Caudata > Ambystomatidae > Ambystoma > Ambystoma mexicanum. Next base: position 1,116,214,985 of record NC_090936.1, read on the forward strand.
TAATCAGCCCAGACGGAATGAAGGGGGTCGGTCCCGTACCGGCCCCCTTCATTCTGTCAGCGCCTGCCTTGTAATGAGGCCCCAGGCCTCAAACAGCCAGATCACGTGAAGACACTGCTAATGTCTAATAGCATTATGGGAATGTTCATTGCCAAACAAGCAGACAGTAACCAGGGTTGGTCAACAACATAACACACAGGTGCTGCCAAGTGTTAGGAGTAGCCTATAATATCCTGGACTTCAATTACGCATTTATGTCCCAAATCGAGAGTGCATGCTGATGAATGACACACCTGTACAGAAAGCTTGTGAAAGCTTTCTGTACAGGTGTCAAGCTTGTACAGAAAGCTTGTCAAAAATAACATGGTCATTCACACACACGTCTCCTAAACAGGACTTACTGCACACTAAGCCAATGGCATATGCACTGGTAATGAAATAATCTTTCTAAGACAAGAGAATAGATACTCCTCTCACAGACACAGAGAGAACGAACAACATCAGTTATAAGTGGTAATTGTTGAAATCACAAGTATCTCATTGTCTAAAGAACAGCCAATACGTGTTTCGACCTCCTGAATCTTTTTCAAGGCTGGTGAATAGAATTGGGTTGTGGTTTTCAAAATAGAAATATCATGATACATTATATGTACATGGTGATTCAATGGTATTAATGTTGCATATACCCTATGATATTGTACATAACAAACAGCAACTTCTACCCTGTTAATGTGCAACTGTTCTAACTTTGATCACTTTTGGTTGGGTAAGTTCACATAACCCATACCCAGGAAAACCTCAGCTCTGTATGCTGCCTATGTCGTGAGCCATTTCTGTTCCAAATGACACCCTGACTGATTCAATTACGATTGTCATCACTTCCCACATCCACCATAGTTCATGGATTTTGATGCAATGAACTGGATCATATTAACTCTATCTTAACTAAAGAAATTTCACAGAATTTCAAGGGTTTTTCTATGCCATATGTTCTCCAGCACCCACCAAATACTTCGGTCATGGCCACTATCCATGTTGCAACAGTTTGGCTAAAAGACAATGGGCCAATGGCCATGTGGCCCATGCACCCCCAATTATTTGCACAATTCTTTCATTCACACGGTAGTCTTCCCAAAAAGGTCCCATAGAAATATAAACCTGATCACTGTTGCACAAACCTGTAATGCGTAGGTAGTCATTCAAATGGTAAAGTAGCATTTGCCTATTATTTATTTATTTATCTATTTATTTATACATTTGTAACAGCACACAGAGCACTCTGTGATATGGTCCCGTTTGCTCAAGTCAAGTGCGGGCGTGAGCACATTGTTCTGGATAGTGTGGAGTTTGGAAAAAGTTATTTTCAGAAGTGCCATAGAGTAGGGAGTTACAATACTCTATTTTTTGACCAAACACGGGCCCTTACAATTTGAGATGGTTGGAGGTGGTGAGAAAGGGTTTGCTGGCATTGATGAGCTTGGTGGCATATTGAGAAGTAGATGCAATGTGATTGACATAGTCTGGGAGGAGTCGAGGTAGACGGTAAGAGTTTTAATGGAGGAAGCAACAGAAATGTTGTGGCCGTCAATGGTGAAAGATGTAAAGTCTCGAGGTAGTTTTGCAAGACGGACTGGGGGCCCTGCGAGGAGAAGTTCTCTTTTGTCATTGTTCAGGCAGAGGCTGTGTGTGGCCATCCAAGATTGGATCGATTTGTAGATGGAGTTGATTTTGAGGGTGTCTTTGGGGTGGTCACCAGAAGGGGTGATGAGAAGTTGAGTGTCGTCAATGTAGTTTATGTATGCAATACCCAGGGGGTCGAGGTGGTCGAACAGGGGTTTTGTGTTTACACTGTAAAGGGGGGTGCGAGACACAATAGCCCGGCTATGGGTGTTGGTGTGGTCGAGGCTACTCCATCGAACACTTGTGATGATCAGTCAGCTAGGAATGGGGCTATCCAGCTGGTGGCTTCTGTGGAGAAGTGAGCTGAGGATGTGAGGGCCTGATCTTGTGCTCCGCGAGGTCGAACGCAGCAGAGAGGTCAAGGAACCCTGGTCGTTTGCGTGATAGAGAGGTTTTCATTAGGTCATGGAGGGCTGTTTCAGTCCTGTGCTTGGAGCAAAAGCCTGATTACCGGTTTCCCAGGATATAATGGTGTTTTAGGAAGGACTGGATTTGTAGGTAGGCCACTGTGTCCTTGATTTTTAAGAGGAATGGGTCCGTGGTGATGGGCCGATAGTTGGTGGGAATGGCTGGGTCAAGTGAAGGTTTTTTCAATAATGGGGAGATGCAGGATTCTTTCAGGGCAGAGGGTATGGTGCAGGTGGCGAAGGAGGTGTTAATGATGGTGGCAATGAGGGAGAGAGAGAGGGCCAGTGCATTCTTTGAGCAGGGTGGGTGGGCATATATCCCCCTTGCAACACAAGGGCTTGAGCCCAGCAATGATGGTTGCAAGGGAGAAGGTGCTGATGGTCTGGAATTTGAAAGGAGGGAATTCCTTATGAAGAGGCGGCGGTGCTGGGCAAGCATCTGGGATCCAGGCACTTGTGTCATTTATTTCAGCTTGCAGCTGTGCAATTTTGATTGTGAAAGTGTCCTGGACTTTGTTACACCTGGTGGAGTCTTTTAGCCCTTTGAATGGCAGGGACATGGGAGTTTCCATTTCTCTGAGAATGGAGAAGGGTTCCCATAAACTGAAGGAGGCATTGGAGTTTCTGTCATTGTAACTGCCAGCTTTGGAGCTCAGTTTAAGTTGTTTGTAATGAAGTGACAATTTGGAGAGGTTGGTTTTGTTGCCGGGGTGGGGACTTTAAGCCAAATGGTTTTGGCTGCTCTTTTTGCAGTTTGCACAGCACGAAGGTCTGGTGTGAACCAGGAATTGAGATGTGTGGTATTTTTGGATTTATTTGCTTTGAGGGGTGCCAAGAGGTTGATGGCATTGTGGAGTAAGGCATTATAATGATCAACCAAGGCTGTGGGATCCTGAGTGGGGGGGGAGTGGTAGGTTGATGTGGGGGATGAGGTTGTTACTGGTTAGGTTGCGTATACTGTGAGCCATGATGTTGAGTGGGGTGTGCTCTGGTCTCTGATGATTGCGATCGGTGGGTATGGAGAAGGTGACGATATGGCGGTCTGACTAAGGGCAACGGCGGTTGTCGAGAATGGATATGTTACTTTTGTGCTCCATGATCCAATCAAGAGTGTGGCCATCGGAGCGTGTTGGTTTTGTGATAAGTTGGATGCAGCCTTGGGCAGCCAGGGAGGTGGTTATTTTTATTATTTTTTTTTTTTATTTGCATTTGTTAAGCGCACTTGCATCCCATGAGGCATCGAGGCGCTGTTACAGAGGAAACACAGATTAAGATTAGGTTTTTTCTTTGTCTTAGTTACGTATTTATAACGCGCTTAAACACTCGGAGGTTTCTAAGCGCGGACCCGGGGATCGAACCAGTTGTTGCTTTGTGTCGTCTTGCTTCCAAGACGCGCACGCTGCCGCTGTGCTACCCTCCCTGTTATGACAGAGGCATTAATGTCAGAGGGGTCGTTGAACCCCAAGTTGAGGTCACCCAATATGAGGAGTTGCGGTGAGGGTTTGAGGTTGGAGGAGATGAGTTGCATGAGATCATCCTCGAAGAAGGTGATGGGGCCCGGAGGATGGTAAATAAGATGGATAGTTAGAGAGGCATTGGGTGAGCATTTTAGTTTGGCAGACATGGTTTCACAGTTGGGAAGTGGGGTGGGGTTAGTGGTATTACTTTGGTAATGGCAAAACACTTGAAAATTAAAAGGTTTTCCCCATCCCCACTGCCACACTCCATGTTCACCACTCCTTTTTTGGTTCCCCAATCTGCCCTCCTACTGTGTATATCTCCCCTGATCTCCCATGATACACTTGCTTTCTGATTGAGTCTTTCGACGGCCTCATGGGAATCCTACGTGATTCCTGCATTAAGACAGAAACTATCTGATTAAAAACAGACTCTCCAGCCCTTCCCAAAGAAGCCACCTAACTATTTGCTCTTCTTTCCCCCTCTCACTGCATACATAATGTGAAACGACCCCTTTCACTCATCCAAATATTATTATAAGTCCCTTTTTTCCACCTTCCTTCGGCAATCACTCAAATTGAGCCATAAAAAAGCAGAATTTTCAATTCTGAAAAGCCTCAGTGCTGCAATGCACAATAGGAATTAAAGTGTTTTGGGGCCAGGGAACCACCTTATCTGGCAATTTAAAAAGAACTGTTACATTTACACAGACAAAAAAGAGCCTGGTGTCTTATTTGATGCAAATCCATGCTGCAGTGTTTGCTGTGTGTGTTTTCAAAGGATGCAGAATTTTCCTTCCGGATAAATAAATGGGAGTAGACAAAAAGCAGCTTTTTAAAATGCTTAATAACCAGTGTCTCTGATGAAGTACCCGGTCACTCCTCTCGAGATATCAAAACCATCTTTTCTATTTTGTAAAAAAAGAAATATATTTATTTCTTCAACTTTTTAATCATAAGTTCAATGAAGAGTTCCTACTCCTCACTACTTAATTATAACAGGTTTCAAAATTAAGCAATCATTTCCAAAAAGAATTAAGTGAATACATTTATCAATCCCCTTGTTTACAGGGATACACAAACCCTTTTCTTTTCAAAATTCATCACAGAGAAGATAATTTCACATTTCCTATTGTTTTCTCCACAATTATCCAGTCAATAGGACATTTACCACTTCAGCAATAACTCAATGTCAATGTGTTGGCTGAACCACGCAAATATAACTTCAATTTTGATCTCACAGATGCAGTATTGCACATCAACACCATCTGTGCCCCTTCTTCAGGTGAAGCTGCTACTGTTTAAACATCAACTGTCAAAAAAAGTAAAAAGATTTGTATCAATCAACAACCAATTTAGTTCTACTCTTCATTTCAGAACACTTCCTTTTCAGGAACCAACCTGATGGTATTCAATTCCAAACTTTCCTTTAAATCTTCTCTGTGATGAATTTTGAACAGAAAAGGGTATGTGGATTCCTGTAAACAAGGGGATTGATGAATTTGTTAACTTAATTATTTTTGTTTGATTGTTTAATTTTGAAACCTGTTATAATTAAGTAGTGAGGAGTAGGAACTCTTCAATGAAAACATGATTAAAAAGTTGAAAAAATAAATATATTTTTTGTTACAAAAAGGAAGAGATGGTTTTGATATCTGGAGAGGAGTGACCGGGTACTTCATTAGAGACACTTGTGATTAATATGACGGAAGATATTTAGGCAGACATTAATATTATTTTTCTATGCTCCAGGGATCTCACTGAGCTTACAGAGTCTCTCTCAATAACATTCCGTTGGGAGGCAACGAAAAATAACATTGAAGAAACTGACCAGATATTTTTGGGGCAGCAACATTTTGAAGATGAAAAATAAAATGTTAACCTCCCAAAAGAAAAATGACTCAAATATTTTCAGAGCGGAAGTAGGCATGATTTCCTATCAGTAGATGATAACAGCAGAGAGGGGACAGTTGAAGAAGCCATGGTGAAGATGACAATGCGGTGAGTGGTCTTTCGGGGGAACTTCTCATAAACTCTTATCTGACTACTTATCAATACATCTGCATGTCACATGCAAATCATGAGAACAGGACTGCAGGATACGGTAAGCAACATGCTATCCTCAGCTGATAGAAAGGAGAAGATAAAGAAAGAATAATATTCAACAGGAACCCACAACCATCTCATAAAAAGTATGAAAATGCACAATAACAACTACATAAAGTTACTTCTGGGTTGTTACAACAGCAGTGGGAAACTTATGTCAAGTAAATGCTCAAATGATTGAAATAATTATAAACAAGCATTGACAAAGCCAACAGTTTTGGCTTTTGTGTAGCATTGGCATATGTATTTGCCAGACACTGCCATAATGGCAACTCAATATTAGATGGTAAATGGTGTAAGTACCTGGGCGTATGATGTCAGTGCCTGGAAATGACCATGGATTTCAGTGCAAGGAACAGAATTAAAGACACACATATTGCCTGCAAATCAAGTGGCTGATAGCACAGCTGGTTAAGATGTTTTAAGTTCACCAGGCTATTTGTTGTGGCAATTAAGCCATGTACAATACAGCACTAACTTTGATGTTACCGTGTGATAAAGCTAGCTCAAAGAGGTCCAAGGAGGATGTGTTTTGGGCAGGGTGGGGAAGGTAATGGTAGAATGTCCAAAAGGATTAGCCTGGCCATGGGTGGTCAGTGAGTGGGTAAATGCTCTCTTCTCAAATGAAAATTTACATGAAGTGATCAAACCTGTAATGTTAAACTTCAACATATTTCACTCATGCACCATCAATCCCACTCGTTGATCAATACCTACAGACCACTAATTACTGCCTCCAATGATAGCAACCTTTCAAAACCATGCGACCCTTTGATTCCCTTAATCACATCTTCTATCAATGTGTCTCTATAATTATCAGACACACAAGGAGCACCTTCCACAACTACTTGAAGAGATAGAGGTGCTACAAAAAGGGTTCTGTCAAGGTCGTCCAAGCAGACAAGCACAACAGGAGTACCTCTTCTGTGTGTTTCCATGTGTCAAAGAGTGATGCGCCATGGCAGCCTTTAATAGACCTGCAATGCCTAAACAGATCCTAAAGCATGGCACGGTATCAGGTAATATTGTCCCCATAAATAATGTTGCCATACATATAGTCGCCGGGAAACTGCATAGGTGACATTATTTATGGGGACAATATATGGGGTAAATGTGAGCAAGGCTTGCAGGGTTGTCCCCCACTCCCTTTAAAAAAATGTGGGGGCTGCAGGGGCGTCCCACGCAGGTTCCATATGATGTTGCCGCAAAAGAACGGCGCCATTCTTGCATGGCGACATTTTTGTCGGGACATTATCGCATGGAACCCATGGCACAGATGCTCCTATTATGTGCTTCTCTTGTCTTTATTAACATAACAGCATGAAAAGAAACATATCAACTACTGCTCCCACAATCACTATTCCATTCTCTTTCAGTCCTGCAGGAAGGGCTCTGTAACTTCATATAAGGTTTTCCTAGAACCTGACAACTCCTCTTTTTTTTGCTGCCCCTGCATGCACTGCAAGTAACTTTTGGGCATTTCTGTTTCACTCTTTTTGCTTGTTTACCTTAGGGGGAGGCATGGCTGACAGACGCAGGAAGCCCCGTCTTCAGGCAGGCTATGTACGCCGCAATAGCGCAGGTTTGCACATGCTCCTGTTTGCAGCTGAATGAGAGTGCTTTGTCTTCCCTCACTTTTCCATTTTCCTCCTAGTGCCTCTGTCAGCTGCTGGGAAGTTCAGTGGCTGCGGCATTGCTGAATGCCCAATGCTGGTTATGAGTAAAGGACACAGTGTTGGAGCGGTTTGGCAATGGATATAAAAAGAGGACTAGCGGTGCATTCTTTACGATATTTAGAGTGCCACCAGTTCTCTATATGCCATATGTATTGATTTTCTGATTGGATTTTGAGTCTTCTTTCCTACTCAGTCTTGGACATTTGTCAGGGAAATAGAGGAAAGATGTACAGCCTTCTATGCACACTGATTCTGGGGGTTCTTTATAATGTTAGAATAAATTGGCTTCCTTCATTAATGACTCCGTGGCACAGGACTGCAATCAGAATACTGGCAAGCAGGTTGGACTGGCAATTAAGGAATCAATTGGCCTCTAGGGCCATTAATTTTGGTGAATCTGTGGCCTCAGCTGTGAAACAGGATTGGCTGATCGGTCTAATGATGACTTTGGCAATTCAAATGACAATGTGGGGATTCCTTCGAAGCCACTCAAAGCTACACGTAAGTGTCATCATACGCAGGATAATTTAGACAGAGGTCTTTCCACGGAGTTCAGCATCCCCAGGGCTGGTGTGCCTTTGGGAGCACTGTTGGGAGACGACTTGGTTTCACCATAAGGGTCCCAAGGCAGAGGGGAGACTAATATTCGCTGAAGAGGGCAAGACCGATGGTCCTAGGCTCACTCATCATCAGGGAGGGATAAGTGGAATCCAGTTTGGGTTGAGACATTCCAATTCCATGGATTAGTATATCTTACCACATGTGAAGAGGCTTGCTCAATTCTTTTCACTGAAAAAAAATGGACAACAATTCCAGTAGGAAGATGTGGGCAGAATGCCCAAAGCCCTCCATGTTGGGCAAACAGAACATGGTACCATCCATTGCCTTCAGGTTTCCCATCTTTTTATCCCAGCTTGCAAGAGATAGCAAAGCCTTTTCTACAGGTGATATCTGAAGAAGATGGAAGACTGAAAGGGAGGCAATTCTTCTTTAGCAAGCTTGGGCTATTATATATAGGTGATCTCTGCCCCGATGTACTCCTAGATCTCAGATTATTTATGTATTTATTTATTTCGAATTTTATTTATTATGAATTTGTATTGCATCGTGCCACAAGCCTGCAGGCCTCATGGTACCTAAGAGTCAAAAAAGGATGTTGCTGGAAATTGCCCACTCCCATTTAACAGGTGGTCCCTTTGGGACAGCCAATACACGGGCACAGTTTAAAAGTCCATTTTATTGGCCTGGAATCTAAGCTGCTGTGAAAAACGTTGTACTTATCTGTACCGTGTGTAAAAAGACTAGTTCCCAAATTCCTCCTCCAGCTCCGCTTCAACCTTTACCTTTCATTGATGTGCCCTTTTCACCCATAGGTATGGACATAGTTGGGCCCCATGAGCCATCTAGGATTGGGAACCGTTATATATTGGTAATTGTAGATTATGCTACTTGATACCCAGAAGCTTTTCCCTCATGCAATAATACGTCCCAACAGATTTTGAAACACCTAATCCCATTTTTTTCACAAGTTGATTTCCCGAACGAGATCCAAACGGATCAAGGTACTACCTTCATGAGACAATTATTGGCCGAAGTGAAGGGAATCCTACACATTAAAACTCGTAGGACTTATGTGTACCATTCACAAACCAAAGGAATTGTTGGAACATTTCAACAAAACCCTTAAAAGTGTCATTAGGAAATTGGTTGAGGCTGACGGCAGAAATGTGAATATTATGATAACTTGGGCTTGGTTTACCATCCGAAAACCACCCCAATCCTTAACCAGGTTTTCATCATTTGAGCTGCTGTATGGTAGGAGCCCCGGGATGTCATTGACATGTTAAGGGCAATCTGAGAGGAGAGGGAGGTAGCCCTTTTACCACTCTCACAAACTGCACAATATTTAAAAGAACACATGGCTGTTGTAAGAGCAATAGTAAAAACTCACCTGGCTAAAACCCAAGAAAGTCAAAAAGTCTCTCAGGATAAAAAAAGCTTTACTGAGATCCTTTTCTGTTGGAAAGAACATTCTTGGTCTTCTGCCAACATCTGAGAATAAGATGTTGGGTAAATGTCATGGATCCTATGAGGTGATTGAACAAACCGAGCCATATAACTATCGAATCTCCCAACCAGATAGGCGAATCAAGACCCACATCTATCAAATAACCTCCTTAAGAAATGGAGAGCATCCCATAGAAAAGACAACAGTCGTACTGACTAGTCTCTTAACCAAAAAGTCAGAGAAAGATACATTGATTCCTTCCCAACTACCACAGTCTCAGAAACAAGATCTAAAAGTCCTATTGGAACAGTTTCCAGATATCTTAAAAAATTAACCAGGATGAGTAAACAGATTCTTTCACTACATCCGTACACCCCCAGGCAAGGTTGTCCATTTAAAACCATATTGGTTCCCTGAAGCAAGAAAAGGAATAGTCATACAGGAAGTGGAGATGTTAAACTCTGATATTATGCAACCATCCCAGAGTCCTTGGTCCTCTCCGATAGTACTTGTTGCCAAGCCAGATCAATTGTGGAGGTTTTGTATTGATTTCAGTAAGGTCAACGTGGTATCCCAATTCAACAGTTACCCTATGCCAAGGATAGACGATCTAATTGATCGATTGGTAGCCGCTGTTTTCCTTTCCATGATTGATCTGACAAAAGGTTACAAAAGTTTATAATCATATATAGTACAACATGGAAGGAACACATATATCATCTTTATTTAGTCATCAAACCCTTAAGAAAAACCGACCTTACCGCCAACCAAAAAAGGGTCACTTGGCACAGTCCTCAGTGAAGTATCTCGGTTTCTTTGGGGGGTATGGACATCATCAAACCTAAAAAGAAAAGGTAACAGCCGTGCAAGAAACCCCAGTACCCAAAATAAAGAAAGATTTGAGAGCCTTTTTAGGGTTGATTGAGTACCATAGGCGATTAAGTCCCAGTTATTTCTCTATTTCCTTTAGCCTCACTGATATGCTTAGTAACGCAGAACAACAAAAGATTAAATGGAGTCCAGAAGACCAAAATGATTTTGACAAGCTTAAACAGATTTTGAGTAGTGAGCCAGTGTTAAAAGTGGCTAATTATTAACAAAGAATTTATTTTACAAATAGACACCTTGCATGCTGGGTTAGGGGCTATTCTTTCCCAAGATCACGATGGCATCGAACATCTGATTCTTTTCATTAGTCGGATATTATATCCCAGGGAAAAGAATTGTGCCACAATTGAGCTTGAGGCCCTAGCCGTAACGTGGACTGTTTCATACTTAAAATACTATGTCATCAGCAGAAAGTTTAAGCTGGTCACAGATCATTCTCCATTAACATGGATGCGCTGGTTCTTAGATATGCAACCTTATTGTTTCACGTTAGAACACCGAAAAGGAAGAGATCAGAGGATTGTAGACTTCCTTTCCCATTTCCCAATAGATGAACCAGCACTTTATATAGAACAAATATGCATACAATATCACCCAACCTGTGTTGGTACTCATTTATCGACCTCAGACAGATGAAAGACTGAGTTGGCCTTCCCGGGATTCGAACCTGCAACTTGCAAATCACACACACATCGCAGCAGGCGAGCACTCAACCCACTGAGTTATCTTACCGGCTATATCTATCTTACCGTCTATAGTAAAATGGGCAGTTACATGTCTGAATGTTCTCAAAGTCAGAAAGCAAATAACACTCTGTAGTGGATATCATTAAACTGGTAACTGAGATTTAACAAAAGGTCAGTTAATCTGCAGGTCTGGTGCAAAGTTGGCCACATGTCAAACCTGTGTGGATCTACATTTCAGGCTTCAGAGGTTGGCAAATAACATACCATTGGGAGGGTTTATAACTTGTGTATTAAAGTATCGCAGGGAAAGCGTCCCACTCACATGGCATCCCGTACTCTGGGCACTTGTTATCTCATACATGCAAACATCCTGAACAGCATGCCATGGAGATAGCTATGGTCAAACATTTCTACACTGTACACAAGCTTTTAGGCACAAGGATTTTGTCATGTGACTGAGGACCCCAGATGGAATGTCTTGTGATGATCGTAACAGAGACAATGGCAGGAAGAAACATGCTATAACTGCAATTTTCGAAAAGCAAAATACATAGACTGAAATTTATTCTTATTCTACTCTAAATGCTTTTTGAAGGTTTTTGTCTGCATTGTGAATTTGAGGTGTTTAAGAACAGACTAAATCAGTGACTCACCCCCTGAAGTTTGACTGAAATAAACATTTAATGAGTCTAGCAATGATTGTATAGAATTCCAGAAAGACAAATTAGTTGTTATTCCTATTCTTTCTTATTTAGGGTCACTGCTTGTGGACCCCCTGTTTTTTTAACTAGAAAGCCAACCACTCTGGAAAAAAAGAGCCACATGGCGCTGGCCACAGCCCAGGAGCTTTCATTTAAAAGAAATATTTAAAAGTTTGTTTAGTGGTAGGATGGGAGACCACAGGTGTAGCAAGGCAGCTGCGATCCCTGGTGACCCCCAAATGACATCCCTGGGAGGAGGAATGGAGTAGTGAGGAGAGCCAGATGCGGCAAGCCACTGCCATGGTCTAGTGTTTGGAAGCTATTGAATAGTGCCAGGAACTTTAAAATGGACACAGCTGAGAGAGAAAGAGAGAGTCCCTCTGCAGCGTATGCTGATGCTGAGCCAGACACCGAAAGCAGAAACACTGAGAAAGACAGCAGCGCAATTGTATTCCGACACCGGTCAAAGTCCCAGAGGCAGGCAAACCGTCGAGCACAAAGGCTCTCACTGGGACTGAGCATGGTGAGCAAGCCAACAAGAGTGCTGCGTTGGGTGCCCACAAGCCGATGAAATACCTGAAAGCAGAGAGAGGTGGTGCAGAAGCCAGCCAGCTCACTGCACGGCAGCCCAGCTGGCGAACGGACGAGAAGGAAGGAGAGACGCGAGGAACACCGGCGCCAAACAGTCAGCCTATCGAGAGAGAGTGGGAAACCATAGTGCATAGGGTTGAATGTTGTGTAGAGATTGAAGGAACAAACAATAATGAGCATGGGTCAAGGACCTGCATGTTAGAAGGCAAAGAAAAGCCAAATACAAACTTTGTTATAAGAAGGGCACTGGCTCTAATGTGGAAAGATATAAAGAGACAGCTGAAAGGAAGAGTGAATAAGAAGAGAGTAAATCTGGCAGGCAAGTGAACCAGGTTGTGTGAAATTGGAAGTGAACCAGATGAAAAGAATCATTCCTCCTAGGCAAATCCAAAGTGGGGGAGTGTTCATTTTGGAATTGTAACCAATTACTGGCAGGAGAGTATGCCAGGCAAAGCCAAGTGAAATCAAGTGTGTGGATTGAACTGCAGAAGAGAATCCCAAGGAATATTCATGGCCTTAGGATTGTGAGTTACATTAAAGGAGAAAGAGAAACTGGCAGGAGGGCATACCAGGTACTCTGCGAGTCTGAAACCAGAGTACAATGGTACATTGAAAGGAGAATCGCAAGGAAGATCCATGCCCTCAGGAGTGTAGGTTACATAAAGTGTTTTAAGGTGTTGGGGGAAGGGAGTCGTTTCCCCAGGAATGAATAAAGAACTTGGTTATTCTTTTGAACTTTTGTTTTGGTGAAGAAGAACATGGGAAATGGAGTTATTCCTTAGAACTGTGAACATTATCCTGTTGGAACCTTTTTATTGGATATATACATTTTTGTTGAATTTGAACATTTGTGCCTTTTCAGAGCTAAAGACAATATCCATAACACCTTAGAGTTACTTTTTAGAATTAGAGTGCTTGGATAGGATTTCCGACACAGGACATATTTGCTTTGGACATCTTGACCCAGGCCAGACTCTTATATTTAGTTCAGGTAGAGAAATACCAACTAGATTAGGGATAGTGAAGCATTTTCCCAACCCATGTTATTCTTTAAATAGAATTGTATGCCAATCAGCATGAGTCCTGTGTCTCATTCATGGTTCCTCACAATGCCCATTGAGTCTCTAGTGTAAGAATGTAATTTGTACACATTCTCTCAATGATGAGTGGGACTAAATGCCTACTATATATTTTTTACCCAAAGTCCATAAACATTTTGTGAGAATTCCAGAAATGAGACCAATCATGTCAGGTTGGATTAGAGAACCTATATCAAAATATATCGACACACAATTGAGAGAATATGTGCACAAATTAAATTCTTACACTAGAGATTCAATGGACATTTTTAAAGCATTGGACACAGTTGAATGGCAAAATGGATACACCCTTGCAACATGTGATGTTAAAGCTTTGTATACATCTATCAGGCACGACTTAGCTTTGAAAGCTGTTAGAATCTGGCTCAGGAACAGGCCGGCATATCATTATTATTTTTGTGTGAAATCATCATGGACATGTTGGATTTTACTCTCTCCAACAATGACTATCTTAAATGGACAGTTTTACACCCAAAATAAAGGGAGTCGCTATCAGAGCTAAGTATGCCCCTTCAATAGCCAACTTGTTTATGGGTGACGATGAACCCACACATGCTTTGGCACTTAGAATGGAAGGTATTGAGAAACATGTGCTTATTTGGAAACGATACATCAATGACATTTTCTTTCTTTATATGGACAGGGAATGTCACTGAATTAGACCAATTTACAGCTAAACGGAACAATCATCTATTTGAAATAGAGTTAACAGGCACACACAGCAAGAGAAAAATCACATTTTTAGATCTTGAAATTAAAATCAGTGACAACATGATTACAACTAGGACACATCGTAATAGTACAGAAATTAACTCTATTTTACTCCTTTCTACCCACTACATACATTGAGACTCATGATGGGTGGTTAGGCAAACCCGAAGGTCTCCACAACTGTGCAACTTGCAATATGTGCAATTATGCAATGATTAAGATTTCCCAGTATACAATATACACAAACAAAACGATTAAGATTCATGGTTTTATGAATTTTAGATCAACCTATGATATTTACTGCATTATCTGTGCATGTAAACAGTTTTACATACAAAGTACAAAAAGAGTGCTAAGGTTGAGGATCTGTGAGCACATGTACGCAATCCGAACAAGCAATTTACAATACCAATTGGCACAGCATTGGTCAATGGAACATATGAATGATTGCAAACAAATACAATTTTTTGGACTCAGGAAATTCATCCGTGAGTCAAGATGTGACAACAGTGAGATTTCCATAAGAGAAAAGGAGGTCAGATTGAAATTTTAATTTCAAGCAATTGAAGATTGTTTGAACAAAGCTAATGAACTGCATGTTTTCAACGGAATAAAAAGAAATATTTCTTTTCTAGCATTACTCTAAGAATGGTTTTGTATAAAGATAGTGTACTGCAAGTTTCTCAATTATTTTAGTCACTCAATGTAATGACCATGCCACAATGCATTTGTTCGGAATGGTACAATTATCACGTTAAGACTGAGACAATAATAACAAGCTGCTAAATTATGAGTTTACTCAGTAAACCAGTTACATCATCCAAGTCTGGCAGTTAGACTCACATTTTATGGAATAATACAATGTCAATATTCGATTGTAATGCCAATGCCCCGGCAAGTCCTGGGAGCATTATCCTTAGGTACACCAACTCTGAACCACAGATAATGTCATAATTGTATTGCAGAAATTATAATTTGATGTACAACATATATTATAAATACCAATCACCCTACATTGCAACATAGCTATTTGGACTGATTGGCTATAATAATCACAGAACCTTGTTTTGTTTAGTTTAACACACTTTCGTTTTTATGAAATTTGACACCACACTCTATTAAATTTGATGATGGATATCAATACATTAATCAGCTTAATTATATTCAATAATCTTGAAATCAATCCGTAAACACAGGGATTATACTATATTGAACTCTAATTTGGAACTCCAAAATGATGCCCGGTTTCTAAATCTATGTTAACCAGTATCATAGATTAGTCCATCATTTGTGTCTGTTATCAGACATCACGTTCCCCTAGATTCATGGCAACCAAACAGAGCATCCGGCTCACAGTAACGCTTACCAGCGCAGCCTCTCTAATATAAGATAGCTTAGCTCAGTCCTTCATTTATGTGCCGTCCAGGACATCACGTTGGCTTATATCAATGGTAACCTAACATGGCTCCTGGCTCATAATAACGCTCACTGGCGTAGCGTCTCTAACAGAAGAGAGCTCTCCCCCAAATGAAGGTAAGAAGGGATGATACTCTCTTTGAAGAGATGCAGTTTGATTAAGTATCTTGGTGGATTCCCAATGGATTCCTTATCATGATATGTTATATATCCTTCCAAGTCCTTTAGGAGACTGATCGGGCTAGCATTCTATTTTTTATTTTTTTATTTTTGCATTTATAGCAGCGCACAAAGTTCTGAGGGTTCTAGGCATTTGTTACAATTACATGTAGGAAATAAGTGACATAGTTTCAGGACAGGCACAAGGTGGGGTTATAAATTTACACCGATACAGGACAGTTACAGGATTAAGTAATGGCATAGCAGTTGCAATGAGGTACAAGATATACAATATGAGTTTGCCAGGACAGGAATCTTTGGCAACACCCCACTACTGGGTCCTTATTAAAGCATGGTAGGCATGCAGGATCACAGCAGCATGGCATTGTGGGAACAGTAATCCAAAGGGTCGCACGCCGGCAAAGACGTACCCCGAGGGCTGGAGGCTGCACAGCTGTGTGAGGCGTATGAGTCTAAAAACAGAGTTTTGATAGTCTAAAAGGACAAGAAACCTTTGGCAAAATTCTAACACTAAGATCAGTAGCAAGCATGGCACTTCACCTTATTCACAGAATGAACTTTACATGTGAGCTGGGTGATATTTCTTTCCTTAAGAGTAACGGACCCCTTTGGTTTCAGATGCTCTGAACAGCAATATGGGAACAACAAGTAACATGGCATGTAGGTAATCAGTTATTATGCATACTTATAGCACACTCTATTCAGCACTTGCACTTTAGTGCTAGGAATTACTTTAGGAACTTCCCTATTAACTCATTCACTCACGGATCTATGGGGCTAACTGGTTTTAAATTAATAATGTAATGGGAATCCACACACTAAAATGAGCCCTGAAACATATTGTTGGAACATACAGAGGCATGCCAATGGGGGTAATTGTTACTTATCTAGTGATATTATGTGAACTCACATATTCAAATGAGCACTTTAATTGGAAGATAAATAGGCAATGCATAAAGTGATGTTTATTAAGCAAGAACTACTAGTAAGCATGTTTTCCTATGTCTTATTATTTATTAACTAACATGTCGCTCTATGCAACTTTCCTTTCATCATTTCGTTTCTATGACCATGATGACTTGTTCTAACAACCCACCATTTGTTTTTTCTTTCTTATGGATAAGATTTTTTTATGATTTGATGGTTGTGATTAACCCTCAGTCTTTCTGTTTGTTATGCTGTATTTGGGATTCTGTTGTATTAATCTACAAAGACTTTGGTGCTTTTGATTTTATTTAGTTTCTTTCCCTTGTTACACATTTGTTATGGGCACAAATATCATTATTCCACATGACATGCAGCAATGTACTATTGATTTAATAGAGTGGATCACTGTATTAGATATAAGAGGAAGAGCAAAGCTCAAAACACGTGTTGGCCCAACACTTATTTTAGAGTTATGGTCATCACACTGAAGTGATGTATGTTTGAGAAAGAGTAAAGAGTGTGCATTACAGCTTCTCATTTGATTCATAACTAGATATTGGACTGTAGATTTTAATGGATACGAAATGAAAGCAGTGGAAATAAAAAATAAATAAATCAATTGCTATTGGGGAGGCAGTGTTTGAAACCAGGGCTTGCATTTGTGTTGTTCTTGTTCTACTGAGGATAAGAGAGACGTCAGGGAAACGTCTCAATACATTGGTTTCACCACGGCAGCCACATTATAACTAACCTAGCGCTTAGCATTGAAACCTCTTCATCAAGCAACATAGTTCCACTACTTTATTTGTACAGTTTCACCCCTGTCTAGGTGTGGCCATTTCCAAAGAGGTAGCACATTTTCAGAGACAAAATGGCGTTAAGGTGCATTTTCAACAACAACAAAAATACAAAGAAAGGAAATAATGTCACGTTTATTACATTTTACAATGTTGATTTATAATGATAACTTCTAGTATATATTGAAATGAAAACAAGAACATGACACGGGGCTTACCAAGCAAAGGACACTATCAAATCCTACAATACTAAAATACTTTTTTTTTTGTTATATAGAAGGTTGTCATTTCAAGATGGACAGTCTGGTAGGATTGTATTGTATTCTTCTTAAATACCTCTATGAGAAACAACAGCTGTCAAACACCACCAGTGAGGGGGCCAGCCTGCTTTTCATTCAAGGAGCATGTTGGGAACATATGAATGACCACACACCTTCATATCTCACAAACAAGTCTGTAATAAAAAACAGAGTGTGTTTTTGAATCTAAGTACATAATGCACACTGGGCGTGTTGCTCGTTTTATTTTTCACATCACTCACCCTAACATTAAAATGTATGTATCACTAAACCATATATACACTAATTCGAGATACTTCAAAATTGGGATGTGAGGATGAAATTGCTGTGACAATAACCAATCCATTCAAAATCAAGAGCCATCCATGTGCACAAGCTTAGCCCCTCACAGTGGAGAATGGCTGAGCACATGCAACACTCCCCAGGCACAGACTTTTTAAGTACATATGTATACCGGATGCAGTAAAAATTAAAGTAGGACCATGTCAGGGGAATGTTTATTTGAATATCTGTTTATTAATATATTCACAACAACCCTAACAAGACAGAGCATTAGCATAATTTGGCGCAGATGCATTGTAAGGCGCGCTCACGCATTTTTATACATAATGATCAAAGTGGGGGGTAGAGAAAACCCCTCAGATATTATTAGGTAGTACATTCTAATCAGACAGCATAACACTGTGCTGGCCACAGTTTGAGCTAGTTGAACAAGATAAGAGTGACATTTACCCCAACTATCCAGTGGTCTAGCCGACTGTATTTTTACTGAACTGGGTGTTTCCTCTAGGCCATTAGCCCAGACCATTGACCTCATCACTGTTCCCAATTGGAAACGCTGTCCCCCATCCATGTCTTGGAAATCAAAGCTTTGGCCAACACACATGCCCATCCCACAAAAATGGCATCTCTCATTCTCCACTATGTCGGGCACCCCAGCAAATGGAGTTCAGGGGACCAGTCTAACAACTCCCTCAATATGCCTCAGTTTGGAATACCCCGCCACATGGTGAGGGGGGGGGGCTACATCAGCAATGCAAGGACACATAGGTAAATGCAAGTTTGGAATACCCTGCCACATGGTGAGGGGGGCTACATTAGCAATGCAAGGACACATAGGTAAATGCAAGTTTGAAATACCGTGCCACATGGTGAGGGGGGCTACATCAGCAAAGCAAGGACACATAGTTAAATGCAAGTTTGGAATACCCTGCCACATGGTGAGGGGGGCTACATCAGCAAAGCAAGGACACATAGGTAAATGCACGTTTGGAATACCCTGCCACATGGTGAGGGGGGCTACATCAGCAATGCAAGGACAAATAGGTAAATGCAAATTTGGAATACCCCACCACATGTTGAGGGGGCTACATCAGAAATGCAAGGAAACATAGGTAATGCACATTTGGGTGACTACAACAACAATGCCGGTGAAAATGGGAAAAAGGTGGCATTCGGATATGTGCACAAGTTGGGAAGCCTCAACATATGTAGTGAAGCTACATCAATAGGAAGGTACACAAAGGTGGTGCAGCACAGGGCTGAGCATGTTAGGCCTGAGCTAAAGGTAACAGGCACAGTAGGAGAAGGCGGTGTAGAAGTAGATCCAGCAGCAGCACATGATGGGTTTCAATGGTAAGTCAAGAAGAGTGAGGCCAATGGCTAGTCGGGAAGTTAGTGGTCAGGGAACTGGTAAGCGAGGGTGAACGGAGTAAGTCAGAGGTGCAAGGGAGAAAAGTGCAAAGAAAACAGTGATCGTCATCACTGCCATGTGGGTAGAAGAATGTGAAGAAGGTTTGGCAGGCATAGAAAAAGTTACAGCAACCGGCCCCCGGATGACAACAGACAAGCAAGCCAAAAGGTAGGCTTTGTGGTTGTGCCGTAGGAGCGGCTCAAGCAGGCAAAGCAATAAGGCATCCAGGAATGGCAGACGAGTTGCCGGGTGAGCGGGCGCTGCTCTGGCAAGGAGCAGCGCTTATCTTGATATCATGAATGGGTGATGCAGTGAGTGAACGTTGGTAGCCAGACTGGTGGAAACATCAGAACGGTGAGTGGAGGTACATCAGCAGGGAGCAAGGAAATAAAAGGAGAAATAGGTGGACAGGTCTGTGGCATTTAAGTGGGTCTTTTGAGGGGGGGCACCTGCCAAGCCTCCTGGCAAATGGTCATTTTCTTGTGGCCTTATCCAATCGGTGCAGAGAAAAGCTGCCATAGATGTAGCATCTTGTTGTAGATCGTCACAGGCCGCATTATGCTTGAAACTCGATGATACAGGGCAGGAGAAGGCGGCCATCTTGAAGGGGAGCTTGAGCTCCATGGTTTCAATATCATTTTCAGCATCAGCCTCCTCCTGTCATGTGGTGTGCTGCAAGAGGGGCCACGATGCCTGACTCTTGATGGTGCTAGAGTAAACAAAGAGCCCAGACAGGCATGGGTCTTTTAAGAGGGCCTTCTGAGGGGGACACTGACTGAGTCTGCCGGCTTGAGATCAAATGGCCTTTTCTTGTGGCTTCATTCAATCGGTGGGGATAAAAGCTGCCATAGATACAGCATCTTGCTGTAGATAGTCGTGGGCCACATTCTGCTGTAAAGTCGATGATACTGGAAAGGAGAAGGCGGCCATCTTCAAGGAGAGCTTGAGCTCCATGCTTTCAATGTAATTTTCAGGATCAGCCTTCTCCTGCGATGTGCTGTGCTGCAGGAGGGACCATGAAGTCTAACTCCTGATTGTGCTAGAGTAAAGAAAGAGCTCACACAGATATGGGCCTTTTAAGGAGATCTACTGAGATGGGCACCAGCAAAGCCTGTCGGATTGAGAGCAAATGGGCATTTTCTTGTGGCTTCATCCAACCAGTGGGGATAAAAGCTTCCATAGATACAGCATCTTGTTGTAGATTGTCGTGAGCCACATTCTTCTCCGAACTCGATGATACAGGGAAGGAGAAGGCGGCCATCTTCAAGGGGAGCTTGAGCTCCATGGTTTCAATGTCATTTTCTCCATCAGCCTCCTCCTGTGATGTGGTGTGCTGCAGGAGGGGCTATGATGCCTAGCTCCTAATGGTGCTAGAGTAAAGAAAGAGCCCACACAGATATGGGCCTTTTAAGGAGATCTTCTGAGATGGACACCAGCAAAGCCTGTCGGATTGAGAGCAAATGGGCATTTTCTTGTGCCTTCATCCAATCAGTGGGGAGAAAAGCTGCCATAGATACAGCATCTTGTTGTAGATTGTCGTGAGCCACATTCTGCTCCGAACTCGATGATACAGGAAAGGAGAAGGCGGCCATCTTCAAGGGGAACTTGAGCTCCATGGTTTCAATGTCATTTTCTGCATCAGTCGCCACCTGCAATGCAGTGTGCTGCAGGAGAGGCCATGATGCCTAGCTCCTAATGGTGCTAGAGTAAAGAAAGTGCCCACACAGATATGGGCCTTTTAGGGAGGTCTTCGGAGATGGACACCAGTAAAGCCTGTCGGATTGAGAGCAAATGGGCATTTTCTTGTGGCTTCATCCAATCAGTGGGGAGAAAAGCTGCCATAGATACAGCATCTTGTTGTAGATTGTCGCGAGCCACAATCTGCTCCGAACTCGATGATACAGGGAAGGAGAAGGCGGCCATCTTCAAGGGGAACTTCAGCTCCATGGTTTCAATGTTATTTTTAGCATCGGCCTCCTCCTGCGACCCGGTGTGCTGCAGGAGGGGCTATGAGGCCTAGCTCCTAATGGCGCAAGAGTAAAGGCGGATTCCCCCTTAGAACACAAATGGCAGCAGCACATCGAGCTTTCAGAGATCCTTGGCCCCTATAACCTGTATCGAGGTCCTGGTGGTCTGACTTCCAAAGGGCTTTGATATCTCATGACCACATAGGAGATCCTGTTTCCTGATCCTATCCTGGTCTTCAGGGCTTGGTCCACTAAACCCTTATAGCCATCATAATCCATCCCCAATGCTCTTATCTCATACCATTGCCTCTTACTGGTAGCCATCACCTCAGACAGGACACCTGAGGATCTCAGTGCTGCATTTTCACCCCTCCCTTTTGAGATTTTGTCCCAAAAGTGTTGATCTTCCACTCCTCACCCTTATTTTCTCCAGACGTGGTCTACAATATCCAGTTCCACAAAGCTCAGATCTTGCCTAAATATGGTTCCAAAAATAGAAAATAGCGCACCCTATTTGTCCCACTCTCTGGTCATGTGTCCCGCTTGGTTCTGCGTGATTACACCAACCGAAATCAGTGAGTGCCAATTTAGTTTGTGGTAGCTACTAAGTGCATGTTTGATAAGGGTCCTTCATACCACCCATACCAACCCCTATCCCACAACATATAAGTACCTATTTTACCACCACAAAGTAACTGCCACAAAGTAATTGACCTCTCAGTCATTTCTGTAGATTAAACAATGGTCTATGGGGCAGCTGTATGAAGTCGGCCATAGCACTTGCGCACTAGGCCTCAAAGGGTTCCTCTCCAGTGACAGTCTGCTGGCACTAAATGGGTGTTCTCCTCATCACGGGATGCCTTCGAGGGATTTCCCTTGGATGACATACGCAGGGCAGACACATGGCCATCCAGGAACTCCTTCATTACTCACTATAAGCTGTATGTGGACATGCCACATATGCCCTTTGTGTCTGCTGTGCTTTTTTGTGTGAATGATGGAGCCTAATTTTGCAAATAAAGTTAAGACACTTGTGCACTTTTTATGAGCATTATCCATTATACTGTTTTTTAAATCCTCATAGTTTATGGGCTAGCATGAGGGAGAGAGATAAAGTGGTAATTCCCATACTACTTGCTGGTAATCACATTACAGCGTTCTATTCTTCCTCATCGCAGTCCTACAACCTTCTCTCCTTTCCTGGAATCGATATCGCCTGGGCTTACACTGCATTAGTATTTTCAAGAATGGCTGGGGTTTATAATTAATCTTAACCTCCTGCATCATTCAGGGCAACCCACCAGCTCAAGGTTCTTTGCCTGCCAGTACATTACAGACAGGGAAAGACCAAATCCAAATCAGGCTTGATCCCACCCTAAAAGGGGCAGTGATGCCCACAGTACTTGGTCACATCCCTTCTGCACGAGACCACATGCCAGCGTAGACATGCTTTGGCCTCATAGTCATCAGCGAGGTGTAGCTTGTGTTGCCAGGGCCAGCAGGCTCGGAACCCACTTCTGGGTATAGCCGTCCCACTCACGGTGCATGGGTGGTGCCAGGCATGGGCTTTGGAGGCCTGAAGCCCTCCCACTTTAATGCAGCAGTCATCACACTGCTGTGAGGCCCACCCCAGCCTCAGACAGCAAAGACCTGTCACATGTGTCCCCTTTGGAGAGCAGTGTATTGTATTTACTTACTTTTACACTTACTTTTAAACTATAAAAGTAAGTAAATATACCATTCTCCAAGGTCAGAAAATAGTCTTTTACCGTGACTGCTGTCCCTGCAAACGTGCTGAGGACAAAAGCCTGCCCAGGGGATGATATCAAAATACCCCCTATGTGGAAGCTAAAGGCTTAACTTTTAGTTGCCCCATGCCCCCAATGATTAGCACTTCTGTGTTTAACTAAATAGCCCGTGAGATGCAGAGACTTATACAGGGAAGGACCTGAGAGGGTCAGAGGGAAACAAATAAGAAAAAAAGGCATTTTAATTGTGTGCATGTGTGGATTTTATGCATGTATATAATATATATGTATGTATGTGCTGTAAACTGAACCCTTCCAATCCTTGATAAACCCTCTGTGGGAGGGGTTAGGCTCCTGCACTTCGCATGGGAAGGTATTCACAAGCCACCACTGAGAAAGCAGACTGGTGATATCCTCAGTCAATTTCTGTTTTGGCATCTAAATCCAGGCAAACAGGCCTCATCCGCTTGCCTCACCTCGAAACTGAACACATGTACAGAACAATCCTGCTGGAGAATCAGAGGGATGACAAGGTCACCTTGAACGGGTCTCATCTACCCATTCACTTTCCAATCCCATCACCGCCCCCATCGCAGGCACATTCTTATCCATTCTACTGCAAGCAAACACATTTTCAGAAGGCATCAGATGAGCAGGAATTGATATGGCCAAACGTTCCTGTCATGGGAGCCTTTCCTCGTGTAATCCTTTCTAGAGCCATCGCGAACACTGCACTCGTTTCAGAGCCAGGTATGTTCAATTTCCCTGCTCCCTGCCTAGTTTACAAGTTGTCTATCAAGACTGGCGTTTTTGGCACAGCCCAGACATAAGATAATTGTATCTTGGCTCTATTACAGTTGCACTTGTGCCCATTTTCTATGAGGCCTTCCTGACACTGTAATACTGCCTCATTGATCCTTTTAAGAGATAATAAAAAAGTGTCTACTGAGTGTATCACTTACACAATCAGTTAACAAAGAGAACACAGGCCCATTGTCAATTACACAAGATGGTGGGTTTGATAAGGAGGTGGACATGATTTGCTTGCCTCTTTCTGTTTCTCAGGAGCATTGTACTATCCAGGCTGAAAAAACTGTTAAGGCGTTCTTTCCAATGGAGTGTCATTTGTAAACAGCCGCAGCACATATTCCAAAGTGTCTAATCCAGTCCATGTATTCCTTGATTC
The DNA here is from genome assembly GCF_040938575.1 of Ambystoma mexicanum. NCBI lineage: Eukaryota > Metazoa > Chordata > Amphibia > Caudata > Ambystomatidae > Ambystoma > Ambystoma mexicanum. The sequence continues at coordinate 1,116,239,209 of NC_090936.1, forward strand.
ACGTTTACTTGAATAAACCGGGTGCTAGAAATAACCAACCAGAACTCTGTACACGTGTCTGCGGTATTAGATTGCTCAAAGATAATTATTTAATTACTATTTAGAAGCATTGAGTATTTCCAAACATTGCTCTGCCATGGGAGTATCTTTTTTTAGGTTCAGTACAGGGTCAAGAGACAATGCCATTGGCTAAAAACATAAAAACTGGCAGTGAGATTGTTATAACTACACACTCGCTTCCAGTCGTTATCTTTCAGGTCACATAATTGAAATTTCCGACTTTTACATAGGCAAGACCAATTCTCCTTATCCAAGTGGTTTGCAAACCTGTTGATCAAGATGAGACCCCACCCTGAGTAAATAAACTATATATATTACACACCCTGGGGTAGAGGCCGTGTAGTTATGGTTAAGTTGCTCAACTCATAGAAAGAACACTTTTTGGGTGGTTTATAACCTTGCCCCTCCCCCCCGGGCGAATTCTCACCAAAATAAAAAGTATATGCCATCTCAGAATGATTTTACCAAGTTTGGTTGGTATCGTACGGTGGGGGGGGGCAAAGTTATAGGGGGGTTACAACATTTTTGAAATCCTCACAGGCACAATGGAAAAACAATGTCCTTGCGCCTACAGCCCAAACCGCTGTACGAATATTCACCAAACTTGCAAGAGGAGCGGTGGCTTGTTCCCAAAAGCATGTTTTTACAAATTTGGTGCAAATCCATCCAGTAGTTTTTTTTTTAAAATGTCCAAAAAGTAGGTCAAAGCAAGTTAGTGATATCTGGGTCCGGTCAGCGGACTCATTTCCTGATTCGGAGGCAGCAGACACCTCCAGTCCAATCAGAGGGTGGCTTGGTGGCCAAGGACATCAAATGCACACGCTGATTGGATGTTCAAAAACGTGAGGTGGTCAGAAATTTTGATTCAGTTGCCATATTGGATCCGTGGACCACTGCCATTGTTTGAGGACAGCGTGGTGAGAAAAAAGACTGGACAATGCATTTGGGATAATTTTTTAGCCGAAAGAGGGGCTTGAAACAGTGGGGGAGTGGAAACAAGTTGATATGGAGCTGTTTTTATAGGTGAAAGAAAGCTGTGCAGCTGACACAAGTCTGCGATCAATGTTTGTGTCCGCGGACATGCACAGATGACCATAGACGTCAACCTACAGACAGAGCCCTTTTTTGGCAAATTATAACTTTGGTCCTCCTGGACGAATCCTCACCAAACGTTGCAAAAAAAGAACATTGCCACCTCGGAATGATTTTGCAGTTTGGTGCAGTTTTGTCAAGGGGGGGCAAAGTTATATGGGGGTCCCACAATTTTTGAAATCCTCATGGACACAATGGAAAAAAATAAAATTTGCCTGCTACTACAGCTGAAACCGCTGGATGGATTTTCACCAAACTTGTTGAGGTGTAGCGGTTTGGATCTGAAAGTGTGCTTTTTCAAATTTGGTGTAAATCCGTTCAGTAGTTTTTAAAAGAAATTGCCAAAATTAAGTCAAAGAGATCTAGTGATATCTGGGTCCGGTCCGCTGACTAATTTCCTGATTTGGTGTCTGCGGATACCTCTGGGCCAATTAGGGGGTGGCTTGGTGTCCGTGGACATTAAAGACGCACAATGATTAGATGTTCAAAAATGTGAGGTGCAGAAACAAAAGAAAGCTACCACTCGGTATGGATACTTAGTTGCATATGGAAATAAAGCTAGAATCTTTTGTACTTTTATTGTGTAAAAAAAACAGTAAAATGTGTTAAACAAGATAGGTTAAAACCTTTAATTGCTTACAAGTAATCAAATATAAAAATACAACAATCAATATTAAAGTGCAAGCGATTTAAAAAAACCTATGCTAAAACAAACATTCGTAAGTCTTCGTGATAACAAAGAAACCCTTACTTTCAAAGGGAACCGAGTATCGATTAATCCCAGTTATTTATAGAACAACATCAAGTTTTTGATCTTCTAGTTGTAAACAAATTCAATTTGTATCTATACACAGATAGGTCTGTTAACACTAGACCCTCAAGCTCAACATGTTTCTGTCCTCATAACTTGTTGTGGGACATTCATCAGGAGGTATGTCACTTTGTCAATAGTTCCAATAAAAATAATAATCAGTCTTCATAATTGAAGTCCTAATTTCTTTCTGAGTGGCGTAACTGTTGGTGAAGAACATGTAAAAACAAAGGATAAGTTCTAAATACTAAAGTTCCTATACCAAAATTTAAGTTGACAGTGCTAGAAAAAGGTCTGTAGATTACCTTATCCAGCATGTGGATAGAGTCCTCAAGGAAGCCTGTATCCTCAATAGATCTGGAGGAGGCCTTAATCAGAAATGTAAATTCTGGATTGAACCTGTAAAGAGTACATTAATTACATTGAGGGACTCTGTGTTGAGACTCAGAAAAATGACTGTGGGCGAATACGTGGGCAAGACTCTCTAGAAAAAAAATTGTTCTTTACCTTTGAACAAGCATTGCCTGCATCTAGATCCAAGTGCTTGTTAGCGGTCTTATAGACCCGGACAATGAGCGATATGTCCAAGAGGCAATTAATTACTTTGTTGATGTGATATCTATCACTTCACGATTCCCAATTTATTCGCTAAACTGTGTGTCAACTTACCCTCCTGGGACTTAACAGTATGTCCACCGTGATTGCTAGTTGATTCTCAAGTGGAAAAAAACGAAGTTTATGATTTAAAAACTGCTTTGTGCGTGCCAAGTCAAGAATCACTCCAACTCATTATGTTGGGTGTCTCTTCTGCTGCAATCTACAACAGAAGGGGAATTAAAAAAATATACAAGTGTTTCCGGACAGCTATTAGTATGGGGTAGCTCTAACATCAGATGTTAATTCTAAACAGTGCCGATCTCACGCCATTAGCGGGATCTACGTGCACCCGAAAAATGTATAGCATCGTGTGGCGTTTTACCTGTCAGGAGATGCAATCCTATCTGAAAGATACAAAAGGTGTCATTCAAAATTTGAACATCTTCCCTTTGATCCACCCAATCACTATTTGATTGGGCTTGTAGGGTATTTTGTGGAGATTTGGGGCCTGACGGTATTTTATTACCGCCGAAAAATAACTTAGCAATAATCACTCTTTGTATTCAGATTTGGCCATGTGCAACAATAATACAATGGACATGCATTATTTCAGCACCCAGACCTGCATATTTGGTATACGTGGTTGGTGGTATTTTGGTGAGCATAATTCCCTTGTTTTATTTGTGGCCCCAATGTCCAAAATCCCTTATCTTTGCTTAGATTTTTCGTGTGATCACTAGAGAGACCTCAGACCTGCATTCTAGGAATACCACATTTTCCAGTGATAGTGTTGGTGTGCCACCATGGGCGAACTCACTGACTTATTTACGACAGAGAGCTATATGTGGTAGTCTTGTGGTAATTTCCACTACCTTATATACGGTAGGGAGCTATGTTCAGAGAGTCTCTCTTCCCGTTGGCTCATGTACCTCCAACAAGCTATGCTACAGTCACTCACAATTATTCATACTGATTTTGACATGCACACATCTGTCTTAAAATGACCATTGCACTGTTTAAAATCTCCCCACATCATCAGCATTGTAATGGTAAACAATAAACATCACCCGTCTGTTTTCAAATATTTTTCTGTATTATAAAAGTTGTATTTAAAAACGATCTCATTCTTTACAGAAATAAAATGGTACAGTCAAAGCATTGTCTGTGACACTCTGCAAAGAGAGTGGCGGAGAACAGAACTCAAATTGCAACATTAGCACTTGATTAAGACACGCACAGGAATCCTACACTGACTGCATATTACCGTACACACTCAGCTCCCACACTTCTCATTACCTTATCTTTTTAGTTGTTCTCTTTGTGAATGTGGCTCTCTTGGATTAACTCCAGCAAAAAGGAACGCTTGCCTTCTCAAACCGGGGTCATTGCCTGGAATTCTCAGCTTTTGCAGATAGGAATGCCTCAGCCAGTGGAAAGGTCCTTCTTTCAGCTCTCCCCAATCTCGACTCAGCAGGACACAGGAATCTGCATTCAGTCAGGAGCCCCACAGCCAGGTCTTCTCCCCAATAGTGCAGAAAGATGTCTGCCTGTCTTTTTCCCTGATACTGCCCACTAAAACTTTCCTCTCAGCCCTCTGTATGACGTGTCCCAATGAAATCCATCATCTCTCATCCTCCTACTCTTCAACAATAGCTTCGCTTATACATTTGCAATTGTTGCAAATCTGACTTCCTTCTTCCTGCAGTTACTGTGCACAAAAACACGGAGAATCAGGCAGAGAAGAGAAGAGAAAAAAAATCTGCACACACATTTAAATGGTTTTCAGAGTATGCCTAATTCTGCAGTGGAGAACACATTTTATTAGTGGGTTATATTAAATAAGGTTTTATTAGTCAGGTTAATTGTTAATAGGTTATCTGTTAATTTTCAAATGTGTCTCTAGCAATATAGGCATTTCAGGTGAAAAATAGTGTGCATTTTTAAATGAGCACGTGTGCTTTTAACTGTAAAAATAGATTTGCATCTTATATGTTAAAATCGTTTTTGACTGAATAGCCTGTCTTTCCTTGTTAATCTGGTAACCCATATAGCAATGCACTGCACCTTTGTGGTGGTGCTGCAAAAAAAATTGTGCTACTTGTGCAGTATTGCTGTACTCTGTACTGTAACACGCCAAATATCCTTACATATACCCTCCTTTTTTTTTTAGAACTTGGCTATAATCCAAGCCAATTCCTAAAAACAACTTGTTCTATTTTTTTTTACAATATAGCAATCCAACAAAATGAATATTCATGTGCATCAATGAAAATTTGCAATCAACATTTCATCTGAGTCCATCAGTTCATAAAATGTTCCACATTTGCCTTCTCAGTGGAAGTGGCATTACTTTAAGTTTAAATTTTCCAAGTCAATTAAAAACAATGAAATAAAACAACTAACTAAAACAAATAAGTAATATAACAAGTTAAAATAAATAATTAAAATAATAAATACGTGGAACTTCATATGCCGGAACTTTTGTTTTGTCTCTTTTGGTATGTCCCGACCAGCGATGTTATTCGGTTCATTCGAGTACTCTTTCATCTTGGCAATCTTGAATCCACAGTAGTCATCTCTTTTGGCATTCCGGTTATTTTGTCTTCACCTCCACCTGGAGGCAGGCATCTTTTGGTCTTCATCCAGGGGACTCCAGGACTCCATCGTCTCCCGTGGCCTCTGATCCCGGAACCTCCGACCAAATAATGTTAATTGTCTAAATCAAAATAGAAAATAAACAGATTAAGTACATAGCACAATACTAACTTCATCCTTTTGCCAAAAATAAAACATGCTTGGTAAAAATATTTCGTTTTTTTTTTCTTTCTTCTGAAATTAAACACAAGTTAAAAGAAAACAAACACATATAAAACAGCATTCAATATTTAATACACGTTCTCTCTGCACACCAACCATGAGCTTCCATTATATGTGCATTTATTTATTTATTTATTTATTTATTTATATTTATTTTATATTATATTTTACATATACTACAGTGTTTATGTGCCATCATAACAATCAACTTTTTAACTTCTTTGTCACTGCCTCCCGATTGTACCCATTTATTTTCTCTTTTTGTGTTCAAGTGATTTTATCTGTTTCTACATGCTCAAGCCGCCTGATCTCATGTCTGGGATGGCATGGTTTGATTTGATTTACATGGACAAACTGCTCTATTGCTGTTTCACCTTCATTTTTCAAAATTTTATACACTACAGGAGAAACCTTATCTATAATTCGAAATGGCCCCTGCCAGGCTGCTAGAAATTTAGAATTTTTCTGTTTACTTTTTCCAAAATGAAACTTGTACACCTGATCCCCTACATTGTATTCCTTTACTGATGTCTTTTTGTCATAATATGACTTAGCACTGTCAGCAGCCCTTTCCAGATTTCTCTGCACAAAAGCAAATGCATGTTGCAAATGCCTCCTCAGTTCATCAATATATTCATGAACTGTGGATGCACTCACTAGAGTTTGCTCATGTGTTCTGTATAGTAGGTGTTGTGGTAACACCATTTTCCTACCTGTTAAGACCTCATGGGGGCTAACACCTGTTGCTTTGGCAGGAGTCGACCTGATTGCCATCAAAACCAATGGTAAACGCAAATCCCAGCTGGAACCTGCTTCTGCCACAAATTTCTTTAAAATATCCACAACAGACCTATTGCTTCTTTCAACTGTACCTGAAGACGCCGCCCGATATGCGATATGTAGTTTCCTTTTCACACCTAGTATTTGCCATACCTTGCTCATTAGAGTACTTGTGAAATGACTTCCTCTGTCCGACTCAATTCTTTGCGGCAACCCAAACCTTGAGAACACATGGTTCACCAGCAATGTGGCTGCTGTTTGCGCACTACAATCTGGTGCAGGAATGCACTCAATCCACTTTGACATCAAACATACCACACTCAAAATATAACGGTGTCCCCTGCTCGACCTTTTTAAAGGACCTACATAGTCTATTTGCAAATCTGACCATGGGAGAGTTAGGCCTCTTTTCATCAATGGTGCTCTATGCATTGGTGAAGCAGGTTTAAATTGGGCGCATACTAGACATCCTCTAGTATATAATTCCACATCTTGGGACAAATGAGGCCAGTAAGCATAATCTTTTAGTATTTCTAATGTTTTTTGTGAACCTCTATGGCCTGCAGTTATGGCATCATGTGCATGGTGTAGCATTAGTCCTCTGAATGAAAGGGGTACTACCCACTGTATTTGCCCTGTTATGGACTCTCTAATCATGAGTCCATCCTGTAATCTAATTCGTGTTTTGTTCTTTAATAACACCCTCAACTCTTCTTTTCCCATACAATCATTTTCTGTTAAAGGATTTTGTTCAGGATCTATCAAATGATTATAATAGATTCCCAAAATTTGATCATTCTTTTGTGCCTCAATCAAATCTTGGTCTGGCGTGTCATGACTCCACTGCACCACCGGTTGATCTACCTCCTTTGGTGCTTTAGAACGTGTGACTGCATCAATTTGTATTTCACCCATTAAATAATCAATAGGTAGCAATTCTCCCATCACAGCCCCAATCTTAGCCAGATGGTCTGCCTTATCATTTCCCTCCTTATCCTCTCCTGGTGTTTTTAAATGCCCACGAATTTTTCTCCAGTATATTGTTAAATTATTTTCTGACACCAATTTGTCTATGGCTTGTATCATTTTTCCATGTTTAAGTGGCTTTTTGTTGTATGTAACCATGCCTCTTGCTTTCCAACCAGGCAAATACTCCACAAAGCTATTCCGTGCATAGTCAGAATCAGTCACCAGGACAATTTCACTGAACTTTTTATCAACTGCAGTAGCAATTGCTTTATAAATGGCTGCCAATTCCGCCACCTGACTGCTCCTATCTCCAATCCTCATCCCTATACTGGGAACGCCTTCACATTTCAACCAGACATTTCCTATTCCTGCCACTAACTGTTTATTACTGTCATTTTCAATGTGAAAAGCACAACCATCCACATATACAGTTGGCAAATCCTTGCATGTTTTTTCATCAAAAGCTTTGTGTGGTGATTGTTCAAATTCCTGTAAACTAGTTTCCACTTCCATTTCATTTGGTATTTGTTCAGCTGCACAGTCATGTAAGTCAGCTAACCCTTGAGCAATTGGGCTCTTTTTATTTTGTCCATATCTCACTTCTACGGGAAAACCTTGTAATGCCAGCGTCCATGAAGTGATTCTGGATTGCGCTAGATTGCCTGATCTAATTCTTTTACTCTCTAAAAATTGCAAAGGTTGATGATTTGTTTCAATAATCACCTTTTCTCCCTGAACAATGGGGCGGAAATGTTGTAGCGCCCACACAGTGGTTAATAGGGCCTTTTCACATTCATTAAATTTCATTTCAACTTGGGAAAATGCCTTACTTGCATATGCAATGGTTTTGTGATTCAAATCGTGTTTTTGTGATAATACTGCTGACATACAATGTTCAGAAAAACCTATTTCTATGAAGAAATCCCTGTCCTTTATGGGGTATGCTAAACATGGTGCCTTTACAAGACATTCCTTCAATCTAGCCACTGCATCAGACTGCTCTCTTTCCCATCTCCAGGGAGTATTTAGTTTAAGCAGTTTAGTCAATGGTTGAGTGATTTCTGCATAATTCTCAATGAACTTTCTGTTATAGCCTGTCATCCCTAATAAACTTTTTACTCCTTTCACATTTTTAGGATCTTTTAATCTTTGAATGGCCTCTATTTTCTTCCTTTGTGGATTTAGCCCATGTTCAGTCACTTCATGCCCTAGAAAGTTCACTTTTTTCTTGCACCATTGTGCTTTTTGCAAAGATACTTTGGCGCCTGCTTTCTGCAATTGGCCAAGCACATGTCTTATTTCATCAAAATGGCTTTTAAGGTTTTCATTTTTTATCAGGACATCATCCACATAAACTATTGTTCCTCTTTCCGCTGCATCCGGCATGGCCTTTCTCAAAAATATGCCAAATTCACTCCCACTATTGATGTACCCGAACGGAGCTCTAAGCCAGGCATATTGAGTCCTGTCAAATGTAAAGGAAAATAAGTGTTGTATCTCCTCTGCCAATGGCACACACCAATATCCAGAGGTGAGATCTAACGTGGTAAATACATTTGAACCATGTATCTGAGCTAGGCCCTGATCAATGAATGGTAGTGGCCATCTAGATACTGGTACTCTTTTATTTAACTCTCTTAAGTCTGCACACAGCCGCCATTGACCATTTGGCTTTAACACACCTAAAATAGGCGTATTGGATGTGCTATGAATGGGCCTGATTATTCCCCGTGATTCCAAATTTTTAATAATCTCTGCCAATGATTCTAAACATGCCAGCGGTAGTCTATACTGGCGTACAAACACTGGATTTCTGCTACAACCTTCTGGTAGTGTGGCCACATGTAAATCAGTTAAACCACAATCATAAGCATCTTTTGCAAATACATCCTTAAACTCCATAAATATTTTCCTCAGGTCGTCTCGATCCTCATCGCTGTCACATGCATCCGCTAAGGAGATCTGCTCTTCTACCATTCTGGAAAATTCTGGAAACTCTTCTGGTAAAGGAATCTCAGCGCTTTCCTCTAACTGTGTGGCTGTGTCTTTTTGTAGAGCTGCCACTTTTAAACATTTTGGCATATCAGCTTCCACTTCAATGGGCTGATTTCCTGTTTCATTTTCATTTAAATTAAATATTATGCAATCCTCTTGATGGCAGCACACTGTCTCATTTGAATCATAAGGATACACAGAATGAATTTTAAATATTCCTTTGGGCTGAGAGTCCAGGTGTTCTGGCAACTCGCCCTTGGCATCTACATATTTTTCAGGAATATTCCCAATCACCATGTTATTTAAATCTGCCGTATAATGTGATTTTTGTATGGCCATTCCTAATGGGGAGTTTTCCTCTAAATGAATATCCTGACAACCTTTATTATTTACCATGATTTTTACAGATCCCTCACCAATGTCTACCAATGGAATGTATTCATAATCCAGGCCTTGCTGTTTTATGGATTCATTCAGGCATACAAATGCATCAGAGCCTTTCATCTGCTGCCCATTTTTGCATTTCAGTGTTATTGCAAACTGTTTTGTAAATGCAGGAATAATAGTATCTTTCCTTATTTGTAATTCGATGGCATAAGGAACCAGTTGTGCACAATGATAAGCCCTTCTTTTGTCTTCAAATTCAGGTGCCGGCCCACCTAGGCGTGACCATATTTTTTGATTAAGGAAATCTAACACCATACACATTCTGTGCATGATGTCATTGCCCATGTAAAATTCATTTTGTGCTCCATTCACTATCCATACATTATGGTAAATTGTTTTCTGCCCAATGCTAATTTTAAGCATGCATCTGCCTGCAATTCGGTTTTCAAAGTCTGGACTGTCCAACCCAGAAACATATTGGTTTTTAATCCTAAATTTCGGGATTTCTTCCCTCTCCATAATTTTTTGCAACAATTTCTCATTAATGAAACTCCTTTCATGTTCAAGCGCTAAAGTGGCTTTTATTGTTTTAAGATAATCATTTATACCAACGTGAACCCATGGTTGCTCATCTTCCATGTGTATTTCTGCCAGAGTGGTAATGTGTTTTTCTGAATCTGTTTTAGGAACAATATTCTGTTTGCATGTATTCTCTTTTAAGTAAAAACGTAATGTGTGCTCATCTATAGCAGTCTGCCAATCTTTCCTTGGGTCCAAGTATATTTGTACAGGTAGTTTTTCATTGTCGCTCTGATCTTTGTCTTGACACATTAATATAACAGTGACACTAGGTATGCAGCTATTCTGGAGATATACCTCCACAGCATCATTTGTTTTGGCAACGGTGTGACATTCATTTATATTGCTGTTTTGTGATTTTAGTTTCTTAGGCCTCAATGGTTTTTTGGTTAAGTACCACAGCACTCCATTCACCCCATCTATGAGAGGAGACAATCTTTTCAGGCAATCTGTCCCCTTCAGAAATGGAATTTCACAAATAGATGTGATCAATACCTCTTGTTTCATTCTGTGCTTTCCTATTTTTATGTCAACCTCAGTTACACCTATGATGGGCACCTCCTCCCCATTAAAGTTATGCACTGGGCCTTGATTTGCCTTCACTGTGATCTGACTCTGTGGAGGCCTCCCTTCATTGATACTCTTTACCAGCTCCTTGGACATAATTGTGGCCTGTGCGCCAGTGTCAATCATAGCAAAGGTGTGGCACTTTTCTTCTACAGTGATGGGTGCATAATATCTGTCCTCAACTTCCTCTAATACACATAAGAAATGTGAATTCTTACTGATTTCAGGGCTCACCTTTCTCAGGTCTTTTTCACTTTTGGCTAAGCACATTGGTAAATGAAAAGACATTTTTCCCTCCTTTTTACCCATTTCTGTGCGAGATATTTTATTCATTTCTCCATGTTCAGAGGTTTTTTGGAGTGTGGCCACTGTTCGCCCATCCATCTGGGTAGCATCAGAGACCACATTACAATCCTCCAACTGAACATGTGTAACAACATCATTCAGCAATTTGTCATTTTTTAATTCTGTGCATTTGTGATCATTTAGTGTAATACCAGCCCTTTCAGCCTCTTCAAAAATATGTGGCTCAAAGAATTCTTCAGTTGATTGACTTGTACCCTCCTTGTGAGTATTTCCTTTTTCTGTCTGTGTTTGGTCATTGTATTGCTTGCCCAGGGAAGGAGCTATGGCATCCCCACTTACTCCCTGTTCACTGGTATTCCCCATGCATGAGTCATTTTTCTTAAATCTGTTCCTTTGTTCTTTTGGAATTCCTAATGTTTCTTTTTCATTTGTGCAAATCTTTACTGTTTTATTTAGCTCTAAGTTAAACCGTACCTCTTTTTTAGAAGTATTTGCACTTTCCGTCACAATTTCATTTACTGGTACTTTCATTTTTAATCCATTAGGCATCTCAGAGTCGTTATGCAAAATTATATCAGAGCAATCTGTCATTTTGGCACTCCAGTTATCATGAGTACTTAGTCACTTTTCGGAAGCCCCCCGGTCATTGCTATGGCCATCAGCCCCCTCTTTGGAAGGTTGTTTTTGCGCTGTATGGAGCTTTCCTATTTGCTCAGCTAACATTTTCACTTGGGCCTCAAGGTACTGGAACCTTTCCATCTCTCTAGGATCCTCTTTCTGTGGCCTAGGTCGATATTGGTTGTTTTCCCCCTGATTGGATCTATTCTGATACCTCTCAGGTGATTGATACCGGTTGGGATGGTTTCTGAACTCTTGATTCATTTGTGGAGGGGAGCGGGTTGCACCCATCCTTTGATTATAGTCCCCTGGTGGGGAATCATTGTACTGGCGTGGACTGTAGTTCACGTTTTGCCTCATGTCCTGTCTCTCAGATTGTGGGTACTGGCCCCTATGTTGATTTCCATTATCAGTAAATCGATCCACATATCGGGGCCTATCCTGATTACCATATATCATGGTGTTGGGATCAAACCTACTCTGTGTCCCCAATGACTGGTAGGGACCATCATTTCTTTGATCTTGATTTTGTCTCTGGTTATTGTTCATACCTGCCATATCAGACCGGTATCTTACCCGGGGTCTATCCCCTAAATATCTAGGGCTGATGTAGCTCTCTCTATTACTAGGATCATGTGATTGGAACATTGGTACAGGAAATGGCGATCTTTGTTGATTACCCCTTTGTTCAGGTGTCACATTTTTACCTTGACTTTGAGCAGACTCAAGGGACATTTTGGCTGACCTGATTTCCATTACTGTGGCTGAGGGTTCTTTAGATTTAGGCCTAGTATCTTTCATTTTATCACTTTCTCTACCCTGACAATAGAGTACCTCATATAGCTTTGTGCTTTGATGTACAATCCATTCAAGGGACTTGTCACGGTCAAATTCACGGACCAATTGGGATATGATGTCTTTCTGTAGCCCATAGAAGTATGCAGTTTTAAACTCATTGGAATTTGAGTCAAAAGATACATCAAAACGAGAGAATGCTCTTCTTAAGTCTTGTAAAAATTGGCGAGGGGATGTATTAGGTCCAGCAGTAATTGTGTACGCGACTTTCTTTGCCTCCTGCAATGACTGAAAAGGAGAAAAATGACGCCTAATTTCTTTTTCAAACTCCAGCCATGTCATATTCTGCTGTTCATTTAATCCCCTTATGATGCTGGCCGTCGGGGCATCTAAAGTTAAATGAAAATATTGTCTGTACTGTTCCTTAGGTATCTGGAGTGCTTTAAAAATGTCATGCACCGCTTCTAAGTGATCCTCAATGCAGCATTCACCTCCCTTTTTAAATGGTTTGATCAGGGCTTTAATGGATTTCATTATTTTTATGGGGCTACTTGTTGCAATGCATGGAATTGCACTATTTTGTGATTCAATCCTGTTTTCAGGTGTATGAGATTGGTGACTGCCCCCAATGGGAGTATCAAATCCCCCAAGGGCGCTGCAACCAAGTTCAGTCACCGGCCCAGTCACTGGGGCACTAGCTCTTTGGGCAGAGCTAGAATTCACCTCCACTCCATTGAATGTGGTACCCTGCCGCCTCTCCTGGGACCTGGGAATGCACATTTGCTGTTCTAAGTCCTTACACTTTTTAAGGAGTCTAGTTGCTTCATTCTGCAAATAATTATTTTCATCGCTCATTTTATTAATCGCCTCCTGCATGTCGCACATTTGCATTTGGCATTCATTGAACTCTTTATTTCTTTTGTCTCTTTCTTGAATCATTTTAATCATTTCTTGTTCTGCACTCTGGAGATCCCCTTCTTTTTCACAATGTTCTTTTTGTAAAATCTGCATTTCTGAAACAACCTCATCTTTATCCTGCCTAATGTGATCCACTAAGGCTTTTAAGTGTGTCAATTCTTGCTCACTATCTTCAAATTGTTTCTTGCTTTTGGATAACTGAGTATCAAAGTCTCTGCATTTTAATTGCATGTCTTTTTGGCATACATCCAATTCTGCTCTCAACATTTCCTGATTTTTACTTGCCCCATCTAATTCAGTCTTTAACCTGTTAATTAGCTGAGTATCATTCTCTTGCATTCGCAGGGACTTGTTTAAAATAAACCATATTTTGCCGCATAGCCGTATTAAACAGTCTTTCTCTGCACTTTTATCGGCTGCATTCAATAATCTTGTAAGGCAGACCTGAATTATGCTGCCTTCTGCAAAAATATTGTCTAGTTTTTCTTTCTGCACCTCACCCTGAATGCGGTTACTCCATTCTAACGTACTATTCGAAGACCAATTCCCATGTGCAAATAACTTTGCCTCTAAATATTGCACTAGATCTGAGAATGTGGTTTCCCTTTGTGACATTCTGAAATTCGTTTTTAGTGGCACACTGCTATTATAAAATGGGTTCCCTTTAATGTGCAAATGGCAGTGTGAGACACGCTTGCCACGCCCAGTAGGTACTCTGTGATCACTTTCCCGGCCTGCAACGCACCATAAATATGTAGGGTATTTTGTGGAGATTTGGGGCCTGACGGTATTTTATTACCGCCGAAAAATAACTTAGCAATAATCACTCTTTGTATTCAGATTTGGCCATGTGCAACAATAATACAATGGACATGCATTATTTCAGCACCCAGACCTGCATATTTGGTATACGTGGTTGGTGGTATTTTGGTGAGCATAATTCCCTTGTTTTATTTGTGGCCCCAATGTCCAAAATCCCTTATCTTTGCTTAGATTTTTCGTGTGATCACTAGAGAGACCTCAGACCTGCATTCTAGGAATACCACATTTTCCAGTGATAGTGTTGGTGTGCCACCATGGGCGAACTCACTGACTTATTTACGACAGAGAGCTATATGTGGTAGTCTTGTGGTAATTTCCACTACCTTATATACGGTAGGGAGCTATGTTCAGAGCGTCTCTCTTCCCGTTGGCTCATGTACCTCCAACAAGCTATGCTACAGTCACTCACAATTATTCATACTGATTTTGACATGCACACATCTGTCTTAAAATGACCATTGCACTGTTTAAAATCTCCCCACATCATCAGCATTGTAATGGTAAACAATAAACATCACCCGTCTGTTTTCAAATATTTTTCTGTATTATAAAAGTTGTATTTAAAAACGATCTCATTCTTTACAGAAATAAAATGGTACAGTCAAAGCATTGTCTGTGACACTCTGCAAAGAGAGTGGCGGAGAACAGGACTCAAATTGCAACATTAGCACTTGATTAAGACACGCACAGGAATCCTACACTGACTGCATATTACCGTACACACTCAGCTCCCACACTTCTCATTACCTTATCTTTTTAGTTGTTCTCTTTGTGAATGTGGCTCTCTTGGATTAACTCCAGCAAAAAGGAACGCTTGCCTTCTCAAACCGGGGTCATTGCCTGGAATTCTCAGCTTTTGCAGATAGGAATGCCTCAGCCAGTGGAAAGGTCCTTCTTTCAGCTCTCCCCAATCTCGACTCAGCAGGACACAGGAATCTGCATTCAGTCAGGAGCCCCACAGCCAGGTCTTCTCCCCAATAGTGCAGAAAGATGTCTGCCTGTCTTTTTCCCTGATACTGCCCACTAAAACTTTCCTCTCAGCCCTCTGTATGACGTGTCCCAATGAAATCCATCATCTCTCATCCTCCTACTCTTCAACAATAGCTTCGCTTATACATTTGCAATTGTTGCAAATCTGACTTCCTTCTTCCTGCAGTTACTGTGCACAAAAACACGGAGAATCAGGCAGAGAAGAGAAGAGAAAAAAAATCTGCACACACATTTAAATGGTTTTCAGAGTATGCCTAATTCTGCAGTGGAGAACACATTTTATTAGTGGGTTATATTAAATAAGGTTTTATTAGTCAGGTTAATTGTTAATAGGTTAGCTGTTAATTTTCAAATGTGTCTCTAGCAATATAGGCATTTCAGGTGAAAAATAGTGTGCATTTTTAAATGAGCACGTGTGCTTTTAACTGTAAAAATAGATTTGCATCTTATATGTTAAAATCGTTTTTGACTGAATAGCCTGTCTTTCCTTGTTAATCTGGTAACCCATATAGCAATGCACCGCACCCTTGTGGTGGTGCTGCAAAAATAATTGTGCTACTTGTGCAGTATTGCTGTACTCTGTACTCTAACACGCCAAATATCCTTACAGGCTGGATATCATCCTGTTATACACCAACATCCCACAGCGTGAAATGCTTGAAACAGTGAAGAAATCCTATTGGCACGACTGATGATGATCCAGTTCCAACATCATTTACACTCTGGTGTATCAAAGTTTCTATAACAAGGAACTACTTTGAATTCCAGGGACATATTACCAACAAATAGAAGGTACCGCCATGGGTGCCACCATGGCACCTAGTCTGTCGAATGTATACGTCAAGTTTTTAAAAAAGAAATTCATATATATTAATCACCCATTTGTACCACAGCTGCTTTCGTAGGCACAGTACATTGACAACATTTTATTTTTATAAGGAAAGGGACAGAGGAACAAGCTAATGAGTTCCTGGCTTGGTTGAATCAATGTAACAGACACCTATAATTCACCATGACTATCAAGAGAGAATCTATTGACTTCTTAGATCTTACCATCCTCCATTCATCGGGGGAGTTGCTTGTTAAACCGTTCCATAAACCCACCGATAAAAACTCACTACTACATCAGAGTCACCACATCAGGCACCTCAGAGATAACCTGCTCTACGGGCAATTCCTGAGACTTAAACTGAATAGTAGCCAGAAGAGTGCATATGAAGATGAAGCTAAGAGACTGAGTAACAAATTAAGAGCACATGTTTACCCTAAAAAACTTATCACACGAGCAGCCAAAAAGGCAGCTATTAATAACCGGGATGCCCCATTTGAAGAAAAAAGAAAAAGAACGACAGATGAGAGATTGGCATATGTGAATACATTTACGAATTTAAGCCTCACTATACGGAATATTGTACAAAAGCAATGGAAAATATTTGAGTAGTCTACTACTAAACTACCATTGCCGATGCTTGCGCATAAAAAAATCAGCCACCATAGGCAATTGTGTCAGTCAAAGTAAATGAAAAATGAGGCCCGCAATGACACCTAGCATCACTGCAGTATGGAGACTGGATCCACTGATTGGCCATTTCCCTTGTCGCCACTGTGTTGTCTGTAAAATGACCACTAAGTCAAAGGAGATAGATATTGGCACCAATAGGCCTTGGAAGCAAACATCTTTTTCAAACTGCAATGCTGAATACAGCGTACATAGATTACTTGCCCATGTTCATTAATATATATTGGCAAGACCAATTGGAAAACTAAAACCAGAACTATTGAACATAAATGTTGTATAAAAAATAAAATTGTACTTGCACCCATGGTCAAACACTTTATCAAGCAGAATCACGGCTGTGAAGACTTTAAAAGGACCATTCTGATGACAATACAGTTATTTTTGCGCAAGAACAAAAACTCATTTTTCTCACACAAATTGATGAGAAGGGATTGAATGAAGCCATTGAATGGCATAGGATATGAGATGATCAATTATACTTAACAACATAGACTAATAAGGAGCCATGTGTTGCCATTAGCCTTGGCATGGGCATGTATAAACATAGTTTGACTCATTAACGGTGTGGTTCCTTTTCACATTAAGAGTATTCACTATTTACATTTAGGTATCTAATATAGAGATGAGACATTTTAAACACCCGATACAAAAAGGGTTGCTCTGTTTAACTTTTCTTGACAGAGGTGAACTGGATGATCTCCAGACAGCCCTGTGACTGGGGATCTCCAAACAGCTCTTTAAGATGAGTAGGAGTACCCTCGAGATAGATGGGGATGCAGATTCATACTCATGCATCAAATAACTATGACAACTCAATAGTTTGGCAAAGGGAGTCCATTTAATGACAAGTACACAAAACGGGGAGTACAATGAACATCAGCAACCGCTCGATCTTCTCTCTCGCTTTCAACTCCACTTAATTTCAGACAAAACACAGTGTTTATAGCAAAAACTTGTCATCATTGACGTGCAATCTTAAAAACCTAACATGCAACGTGATTGGTTATAGGAAGGTAACTTTATCATAGGTACTATATCTGTATGTGGTAACGGGGAGAGGGGATTGGATACACAATCTCATGTGGGGCAATTAAGCCCTTCCTTCAAAATGGCCACCATGAACTATGAACGTCACTAAAAGTACGACGTCGCATTGCCTCTACTCTCTATAGGACCCTATATTACACAGGCCACAATGATTGGATTGGTATCAACTCCACTTATACTTTTCCACTTACGTCTAGCAGCATGCAGAAAGACCAGCCAGATGCAGGGAGTTTGTCTGCACCCCAGCTTCCTTCCCATTATGTTACAATCAATCATCACCTCAGTGGACATGTGTCAATTACTGCATTGTAGTTTGGCCTCGAGTCTGTTTCTTGGTCTGAGAACTTTGTATAGGCGCATTATAAATGCCATATCATTTCATATTATGGCAGAGATCGATGCGTAGGTGTGAAAGTCTCACTCTTCCAGCCTGTCTTGTCACGTGACTAGGAAACCGTGAAATCGGCCTCTTCTTCACGTATTTTCATGTGTTTGATTTAATTCTGCCAGTCTTATACCATCTGTGGCTTATCTTGACCTTGCTGAACAGGATACTCTGTTCTTGTCTCCTTAATTGTATCCACTGACGGCCTTTCCAACCAGATACAACCTTGGCTTCTTGGCATGGTTACCTTCAGATGAGTTTCGCTCTGTTTTAATTCTCGATTTGTTTGCTGCAACACTCTCCTCTCGAGACCTTTAGTAACCTTTGTTTTAATTCTGCTCATGTGTATAGTGGAATTATACTCATGTATAAAGTGCATTGCATTTGAGGTATATAAATATATATATATATATATATTATATGTATATAATATATATATATATATATGTATATGTATATGTTGGCGCTTAACGCAATCTATTTACTATTAAGCATAAACAAGCTTAACGATTTCTTTGCTTCTTGTGGTTTCTTGCATCTGTACACGCTTAAACTAACTGAATATCTTCATGCTGTATATGGATTAAATTTCTTCATCTTGGGTTCAAGATGTCATTTATCCATAGTATCTCCTTTTGACTTTGTTTTCCATCGGCATTCTCTGGTCTTATATCATCTATGTGTGTGTCCATCTGATGTCTTATGATGTCACCATTCGTCTTCCTTTATTATCTTCTTGGCTTTTTCAGGTATTCCATTCTGACAACCATCATTTTGTTTTGACTGTAGATATGGTTTTCTCAATGGGTACCTTACTGGCCAGGTTTTGTTAGGTGTCGGTACTTCAATAGATGCTGTTACTCTAATAAGCACTGGGCTAGCCCAACCGCTGCTCTTTACTGGTTTATTTGTTCTTCATACATCACATACTTTGGCGTGAAAGTATCGGGTACTATGAAGGGGGTGGCTCGAGTGTGAATGAGACTTGGCACTTCCTCTTCACCCCCCCCCCGTCCGGGCGATTCATCAACCACTCTCACTTCCTTCTTTGTATTCACTTTAATTTCAGCCTCTGGATCTAGACATCCAGCTCTGAAGAAATGCTTCCTTGGTGTCCATATCTTTATAACTCCCTTTAAGCATCTTGTTGTTCTCACATGTTCATCTTTGTTCCATGTCATTAGTTGACATTCTCCACTTGGATTGCAATGGATCTATCTTCCCATATATGTTCTATGTTTTCTAGGATACAGGAACTTTGTTCCTTCTGGTGCATAAATGCTGGCCTTCACAAAATCTCTTATTTCTTGGTCAGTCAGGCCCTTGGGCTTCCATCCTGACTCAACATTAATCATGATTTTCATCCCTATGGCAGTTTTCTGGCGCTGAGAGATTATTAGCTTGATTACGCAGAATCCAAGCAATATCATCACCAACAGGGCTCCTAGGAACTTGAATGCATCTGCCATCCATTGTGGAGCCCATGAAAACAGTGTTCCAAACCAACTGTCATCATCAACTTCGTCAACTTCATCTATCATCTGGCTTCTGTTAAAGTTGGTTCCATTTTTGTCATCGTATGAAAGTATAAATGTGCAACATGATCCTCCGATTTTTGCACAAACACCTCCATCCATAGCTGTGATCATGTCTAGGACATATCTGTTCTGAAGCGTCATTAGTCGAATTGCTCTTAACTCTTCTTTGATTGCATTAAATCCTTTTATGGTCATGTTGATGGTCTGCAGTAACTCTCATCTGGTTATCTGCAACCATTTAGTATTTGCTCCAACCTGAATTCTTGGCATCAGAATTTTTGTGAACACTGATGAGGTTAAGCTGAACAACCCATGTTCATACGGAATTGCATCAAAGGCTTCTGTCGATTTGGCAGAGAAGTAGTTTTCTCTCTTCATTCGGTTTATCAGTTACACAGATATCTTCTTTCTAAGGTGAGCTTCTGCTTTCGGGAAACTGTCAATATTCAGATCACTCCTTGGAATCACCAATGCTGGAATATGGACAATCACCAATGTACATATACCTCCCCAATTCTTCGTCAATCTGATATATGCTTTGAATCCACACGCCCAATAATGATGTATAATCACTGCAGTTCCATGCATCATCCTGTCCCCGTAGCATCGAAGATTCGTCCACAGTTCTGACTCTCTCCCATTTTTCTTGTGCCATTGTTTCTAAAGCATAGTTTGGAACTATCCAAGGGCACTATCTGCAAGGGTCCTACTCTGTCTTTGACCCATGTCAGTAGTCTTGCAAGCCTCGGCCATAATGGTTTGCATATCATTTGTGCATTTTCAATTGTTTCTTTATAGTATCCAATGATCATCCGAGCTCTGCAGATCATCAACCCTTTCTCCGATCCTTCTGGAGAAAGCACTGTTCCCCAAATTTGCATTTGACCTCTGCCATTCCATCTTCGAGCGTCTTCTGTAGATTTTCCTTTGATGTTTTTTTTTTTTTAATTATTTGTCTCTCTTCTGATCTCTGCTCCTTTCACTCCAGGTTTCTCATAGCTGATCACAATGTTCTTCGTTTTGCCATTATTTCTCGTCTTTATGTCTTGGACATAATCATCTTCATCTGGATCAGTTGCTTCAGTTGCCCATTTGAGCGAAGCATCACTTCCCATGAACTGGCCTCTGGTATTGCACATTGATATTTGTAATAGGCAGTGTGCTGTTTGACATCTATCTCAACAGCTACGAAGATTTTTGACTTTCCCTTGTACGGTAGGAGTGCACAAACAAAGCATTCTTCATCTGAAGTTCGCCTTCCAACTTCCTTCATATGTTGGTACCATATGTTGTTTCCCAAGTGTGCTGTGCTATCCAGGTGATCATTCAGTTCATTGTTGTCTTCTTGTGTGCTTCTTCTAAATCTTAACGTCTTTCTGTAGTTTGCTAAAATCACATCTTTGAACACATCTGTATAGCTTCTTCTGGCTGGTTGATTTTTAGGAACATCAAACTGGGTTCCCTGAATAGTAGCAAGCTCTCTTAGTCCTTCTTTATCCCTATGTCTCTTCCTGGTAGTGGCTATAAACAGCAATATTGATTCTGATATTATCTTCGCTTGTGATTGTCTTGCAGGACTTGAGCTTGAACCTTTCATCACTGGATCAGGTGTGCTCGTAGGTGCTGTCTCCGTTTGTTTATTCTCTAAAGTTTTTTGTCTCCTTAAAAGTTCAACTTCCTCCATTTGTCTCTCATCTTGTTTTGGCATAAAACTTCTCATCGTTTTTTGTCCATGATTTCCCCATTCTCTGGAATGTGATTCTGAAGTCATTGACACTAGACCAGTTGTGTATGTGTCCATTATCTGTGCAGGTGTACCTTTCATCAATCCCTTATCTGATTTACTTTGCTGACCCTGTCTCCGGCATTTCAATTCATTTGTTAACACAAGTGCTGTGTGTGTGTCATTGTGTGTCATTGTTTATCACATCCATCTCAAGCTCAGTCAATCTATCATTCGTCCTAGGGACAGGAATGACTATGTAAGGTCTGGGCACCTTTGTAGGTCTCATGTATACATCATTAGGTGGGTGCATGGGAATCTGAATGCTTTGTGCACCTATAAAATATGCAGTTCTAATCGTTAATGACAACAGTATGATAATGAAGAAACAGTGGATGGGAGTCCCCTACTTCGCTGGCTAAGGGGAAGCAAAATCTATGTAGACAGAGGTCAAGTCAGCGGAAACAAAATACATATTTACTTCAAGCACATCGTCCCACCATAACAAAACTGGAGACCGTGCTCCTGGTCACTAACCAGATCACCATACAGAAGTCAACACATAATAATACAGAATGACATATTAGTGGAAATGTAATTTATTTCAATACATTAAAAAAGATTAAATAGTTTACAATACTTGTGCAATGTAACAAGTTCAATCATACTATTTAAGGAATAAAGTGAATATCAACACAAAATGAGGCTGGAAGGTAACCCCAGAAGAGTGAAGGAGATCACTCCAATGGGGAGCTAACAGTCGCATAATGGTGATTAGAAAGTGCAAATAGCAAAAGTATATTAATAGCACATTCTAGAAAATACAAAGCCTCAAAAATAACACAAATCAGTTATCATGATCCAAAATGCGAGAGGACCAATTACCAGAAACAAAACTCAATGCCAGAGTAAATACACACAAATATATAAAAAACATACACATGGAAATACAAATTAGGGATGCTGTACGTCCTTAAATTCCTTAAATGGTATGATTGAACTTGTTACATTGCACAAGTGCACAAGTGCACAGTTCCAAATGAGGCAATAAGTTCAGTAAGTCTTAAATTGCATGTTCCGTATAGACCAATTCCCAGTCTATGCCTCTAATCTGCTTCACTCCAGACGACATGTTTTCTTGTCAGCATAAACAAAGTTGAAGTCCGTGGCAACATCTTCACGATCTGTCCCTCAAAGGAAAGTTTCTACACTCTTCTGTGATTTCGATGATGACTGAAAAGTTCGACCTGAATCACAATGCTAAGCAGGATCATACTCGGATATGTAGTGTTTGCTGGATCTCTGATGAAAGGGAGGACGTCGACATTGGTATGTCTCCCCACAAGGTCTGGAAAGTCTTCAATTAAGCAAAAAAATACAGCATTAGCTAGTCTGTTATTGTCTTGTGATAGGGACATTTGTCTTGTCCTCGCTGTACTCCAGAAGTAAAAGAAACTGTTCTGCAATCACTGTGAGCAGGCTCCCTATTGTCTTTTCCTTTTCAGGATCTTGAAGAAACTCTGTTATGTTCATGAGCCTTTCCACCAATGACAGGTAGGACTCAATACCAACTCGAAACAGATCAGAATGGCTTTGGTGATGTCACTATTGCATGACACCATAAGTGAGTCCAAACAAAGATCCTGTGGCAAAGGACTCAAGAGACTGTATTCTCTTCCAGTTTATATATCCTCAATCAAAATTTGGCATAGCTTTTCTTATCAAGGCTTCAGTGTGCCTCAGTCCAAAGTTCAAAATCAACAAGCTATTTTGTGGCTCATAAATGCAGTTCTCTTCTTTCACCCTGCAACTAGGATGCACAGAGTGTTCGTGTTTTGTGTCCCTCTTCCCTTATTTTGTTTAAAGGAAATGTCCAGAATTAAGCCACAACTTTGCACAAAAGTTTCTTGGCTTTTGCTTGCGTCCTTGTTCCTCGTCATGGATCTTGTCTGCACGTGATGTGGTTCTTCCCCGTTGTCTGTAGTCTCTTCACGGTGGGGTGCGGGCAGAAGGATTTCTCCGATGTATGGCTTGATGCCACCAAGGAAGATCCAAGCTCTTCGTCCCTGTAACTTGACTGCAGAGGGTGTGATGTCCTCTACAATGAACGGGCTGTGGAACCTTGGCTTGTCCCACTTTTTTCTTGTGTGATCCTTACTAAGACAGTGTCCCCAGGGAATAATTAAGGTACATGTAATTTGAAACTTTAACTGTTGTAGCATCTCCTTCTGTGTTCTGTACTGCTGTTGTGATCTTGATGGTCGTGTAGATGAAGATACCTCCGTCCCCAAGTACCACACTGGTAAGAATAAAATCACTACCAATGCAATTCTTGAGGCCACTGGTGTGGAGTGCCGTCAAGCTGGAACCAGGAACAACGGAAGGACCCCCTGACCACTGTAAGGCAATAAATGATTAGGGCAGACAGTCACAATGATCACAATGCAATATGATGGAAGAAGCTAAAGGGTTTACCCAAATGTGCTGGTCAGGATGCCTCAAAGGGGTAGGGGAAACAGAAGGGTCCTTGTGGGCACTCTTGATGGAGTACACCTGTAGGTCAGGTAGCCAGTGGATGATCCGTAAACAATCTGTTAACAGTCCATGGTCGAAAGCCAAGAAAACAATTGCCAAGGTCCAATATCCAAAGTTCAAAAAGTTTGTGCAAAGCCAAAGGTCGTGAAGCCTGGAGATCAAAGTTCGCCTGAGCCTGAGGAAGAAACCAAAAGCAATCCGTGCAACGTTCCGTGGTCAAAGAAATCCGAATTCAAGCGAGATCCAAAAACGCCGTGCAGCACTCCAAAAAGCAGCTGTGAAGCATTTGTTCCGCGTTTCCCCTGTCCTTTTGACTGTGTTGAATTGATCACGTGATACAGTCACGAGGGAAACGTGGATCCACGTCACGTGACCCTCGACGCTGCATGGGGAGTCTGCCGGCGATTGGCTGCCTGTTGCCGGCGTTTGGTCACCTGATCGGAAGCACTCCGTGCGCTGGATCGTAGTCTCCGGGCGCCCATGGACGGGTGCCGTCCCGGAGAGAAGCGCCATGGCAGGTTCCAATGCAGGAAAGGTCGTAGCCGTCCTTGGTAATTCAGTTGCTGAGTGCGGTGAGTGTTATGGGGAACACGCCGGATGAAGCGTGCATGATTAGGGGTGGCAGATGTGAATTTGGAAGATTGTCTGGCAATGGTGTGGCAAGGCTGTCTGGCAATGGTGTGGCAGGGAGGAGGCGTGACAACTGCCCTACACCCTTCTTGTCGTTGCTGCAGCTGTCCTGAAATTATTGTCATGGTCATGAAGTCAGGGGCACAGGCATGCAGGAGTCGCATGCACAGGATACCTGGGTGGTCACTGTCCTGGCGCCTTTGGCACCAGGCTCATGAACAAAAGTAAAAAAGAACATCCATTTAACACCAAAAAGCTTTTATTATGGACGCAGCACTTCAGATGCATTAACCTTGAACATTCCATCCATTAAGCAGGATGCATTAACCTTGAACATTCCATCCATTAAGCAGCCCCAAGTGTATTCTTGGGTGTGGCTGCTAATGGATTGCTTTTGCACGTGCTACCTCTCTAGGAGTGGCGGGGTGTGGCTGGTAAACTGGCCCTAATGGGCGTGCCCACGATCTCAGCTATATAAGCTGACCCGATCCTCAAAACAGACGCTTTGCGTTATTCTGCACTTGCAAGCAGCGTAACGCTCACCGTCGCCTTAGGTCAGACTTACCTTTGAAGATCCTGCTTCCTGGACATCCTGCTTCCTGCCAGAATACTTACCAACTGGGGGAAGCTGTTCTTACCTGTACATCTCTTCGGTGAACCAAGTATTCATCTTTACACTTTCCGGAACACCGAAATCTTCATCTTGGCACCGCAGCACGACATGCTCCATCGTCGACAGCAGCGCCTGCAAGGAAAAACAAGACAAGGTTAGACATTGAAAAAAACAGTCAATTTAAGGTTGTGCTTCGCCATACTTGTCTGCTTTTCCTTAAACCATCACTTACCTGCTGTCGAACATTGCGGTAGCATCCATCTTCCATCCGGCCGCGTCTCATGTCTCACAGCTGCATTGAGGCCGCATTTCCATCTAAGGGAAGAAAACAGAAGAGAGACATTATTGCTGGCATAAATTAGGAGCAACACATAAAGACATTAAACAGAACGAACAGCATCACAAGAGCTCAAGAAAGACTTAACAATCATAAGGCGAAGCATAGTTGCAGCTGGAGTGGACTATTCCTTATCAGGGATCAGTGAAGAAACTAGATCCCATTCGACGTGCCCCTGCCAGAAGTAGCAGGACGGAGAGCTTATCTTCCATAATTCACAGGTGAGCTTAATGGGCCGGCATATGCTCACAGAAACCGTACTTTGGGGGGAAGGGTTTGAGAGGTACAACAATCACAGATTGGCGCACTCACACACTCTTATCTCCACGCAGGAGCAGTATCACCATGTACCACCGCTCACAGCTTTTCTACTGAGGGAGAGGCCTGAAGGGGGTGATTCTAGTTCAAGGAGGGCTGCAACCGTGCCCCATTGCCTCAGCAGAGACCAGGTGAGCATAACAATTATAGAAAAACAAGATGTCATGCAATTCAAGTAGTTTTGCATTTCCAATCCTAACACCTCTGTTGGCTGAGCTTCACATCTAGCTCTAGTTTGAGGTGTAGGTGTTGGCATCCTTCTGCCCATCACAATTTTGTGTGGTGTGAGATGGTGATCAGAACCAGGTTGGTTTCTGAGTCCATACAGTGCCAGTGGAAGACAGTGTAACCATCCCTTCTTCAAGGAAGCTTCAACTTGGCTATCTTTTCCTTTAACAAGCCATTGAGCCTCTTGCATACCCCATTCCCTTGAGGATGATACGCCAATGAAAACCTGTGCTTTATACCAAGCAACAAGCTGATCTGTTCAAATACTGCATTAACAAAATGAGGACCATTATCTGACCTCATCAATTCACACATTCCCCATCTGGGAAACACCTCCCTTATCAGGAATTAGGCTGAACAGGTAGAGTCTGGGTGTGTACATGGACCTCTAGAGAATGGACACACCACAACAACTAAATATCTGTACCCATTACATACTTCAATCATATCGACATAATCGATACGCAAGTGCTGAAAGGCCCATCAGGCCTTGGGATAAGTCCTCTAATAACACGTAATATATGCCCAGTCGTAAACTTCTGACAGATTATGCAATTTATCATAAACAATCCAACGTGTTCTGCCAAGTTCGGTATAAAGCAGTTTTCGGCAATTGTTGCTGCTAGATTCTCTTTTGTTATGTGCGCTGGATAGTATTACTGTTCCAGTGCTATCTTCAATAAGGTTATAGGCATCACTGGTTTCCAGTGCTGTCTTGTCACCACAAGCTCTCAGAGGGGTTTAAAGAACACCCTCTTCGCTTCCATAAGTTCTTTTCTTCCTGTGGTGCTTCTCCTTGGAGGCCATTAACTGAGTTTTTGGCATATTGCTATAGCCTTCCGGCTCACTTCGTGCAACAATTATTTTCTCATACACATCAGACACATCCACATTCATTATTATTTCATCTTCAGTTGCCACATGCTTGGCTTCAGTGTCTGCTGCTTGATTTCCATGTGAGATAAAATCTGTCCCTTTCGTGTGGGCTGCGCATTTCACGACTGCTATGCCCACTGGAAGCTGTAGTGCCTTAATGAGCCTGTCCAATAAGGTGGCGTGCTGCACTGGCGTGCCGTCCGCTCGGAGGTAGCCCCTCCTTTTCCAGCGTGCTAAGCCTGTGCACTGTTGATGTCACATAGGCGGAATCACTGTACACCGTTACTTCCTGATCTGCGTGATTCTCGAGTGTGAGTATCAACGCCAATAATTCTGCAGCCTGTGCTGAATAATGGGAGCGCAACCATGCACTAATGAGTACTCGGAATTCCCCATTCGCCGTGTGCTTCATCACAGCAGCACCTATATATCTTAGTCCATCATTTTGATCGATCCTGGAAGAACCATCAACAAAGACGATTTCTACTTCTGCCAATGCATTTTCTTTCACTCTGGTAATCTCATCATAAAATTCTTCATAGTTCACACAATCATGTATTGGCTCTCCTTCAGTGACTGGCTCTGCTATAAACATAGCTGGATTCACTATTTTGCATCAAATTATTTTAATCGTTGAATTTGATATGACCACTTCATAAGCAGAAACACTTTGAGATGTCAATGTGCCTTTCAGTTTCTCTAAAATAGCAAATAATGCATGCTCGACGAATAATGTCATTGGGCACCTCATCACAATGGTTGTCGCTTTCTCTATGGCGAACGCTGCGGCAGCTAAACTTTGTTCCCATGGGAAGTGACCTCTCATTACTGGGTCCAAATTCACACTTTAGTATAACAGGGGCTTGTACCCCAACATGGGTTTCTGTGTAAGGACTGCTGTCATAACACTGTCATTTGTGTGTGAAAACAGATAGGGATTCCCAATTATGCAGAGGGATTCTAAGACTGGTGCTGTGCAAATGGCCTTTTAGAGTTCATCAAATCATTCCTCCATGGTCTTAGTCCACATGATTTTTTCTTTCATTGCCTGTGCTTTCTTTAAGGCTTGTAAAAAGGGCTTAGTATATGAACTGTAATCAAAGACCCATACCCTGACGTAATTGCATAACCCTAGATAACTCGTTTTTTTTTTCGTGTGTGGCTTAGCTGTTTTTGAAATGGCGTCAACTCTTTCAGGGGTAACCCTTTTCCCTTCATGTGAGATCAGCTGGTCTATGTACAGCACTTCTTGTTGACAATATTGTAGCTTCTCTTTGTAAACTTCATATCCTTTCTCAGCAAGTATAGTCAATAGCTGAATGGAATCGCATCTGCACTTTTCCTCTGTTATGCTGCAAATTAGGATGTCATCCACATATTGCAAGACAACACTTTCTAATGCAATATTGCTTAAATTCATCTCTAGGACTCTATTCAAAATCGAAGGAGACTCACAATACCCTTGAGGTAGTCTTGTACTTTTCAGACGAACATCAACAGGTATATTACATAGGATTGTGAACGTGTTCGGGACTAGAGGGAACTCGGGCTCTACTATCTGATTTATCGGGCGAAGATCTTGTACTAGTCTACAAGACCCCCCTTCCCTTTTTTCACTGGGTAATTCGAAGTATTGCAAGACAATTCTGACGTCACTAAGATGCCCTGATCCATCATGAAAATCCCTTCATCTGCCTCCCTATACATGGGATACTGTTGTGCTTTTGGTAAAACTGCTCCTGGTTTCAATTTAATCTTCACTTCTCTGACTCCTTACAGTAAGCCTATGTCATAATAAGGGCCTGTAGTCCATACTGAGACAGGCACCTTTGCCATGTTGTCATCAAAATATTCGGGAGGTTTTTGTGCCCACATCATTCTCTGAGACACTTCTCTTTTAATTATTTCCACCCAATAAATGGGATTTACATCAAATGTCATCTCATCTTCACCTATTTGCTTTTTAAATAGATTGTTATCAGTGACGTCAGTCAATCTGTAACCTTCCCCAATGGCGATTATTGCGCACCATTGTCAGCCTTTATCATCACAACCATCAAGGAAAGCCTTCTCTTCTCGCACTATGGCTGCTTGTATTGTTAAGGAAAACACTTTTCCCTTTTCCTCATGGTATTCTTGGTCTGAACAGAAACTCATCTGGGGTTCTCATTGTTTTGTCTGCAAGGCCTGGTAGCCATGACATTAAAATGCACACTCCATGTGCGACTATCTCTGGTTCCAATGGAATAGCTCTCATAGTCATTTGTCCTGCGTGCGCTCTAATCATTTCGCACACGTTCAAATAATGCATTCCTGGAGTTGAACATACTATGCCCTTCTCCGTGAACGAGATTGTCATGTTTAGCTTTGTCATTCATTCTCGTCCCAATATATTTACAGGAGTCTGCCTCGAATATAGCAGTGGCACTTTCATGTCATATTCTCCTATGGAAAATGGAAGTTCTTTTGTAAAAGGAACACGACTTGTTGCTCCTGTAAGGCTCTGAGTATTTATGGCACCTCCGGACAAAGAGAATTTGCCTTCATGTATACACGAGCGCGTCACCCCTGTGTCAACTAAGATAGAATATTCCTTATCCGCTATAAAGACATTTACCCTTGGTTCCTTGTGAGGGTTCAGTGTCAATGATAGGATAGAACACATCAGGTTCCCAGTGAGCTGTCCTAGTCCATATATAATCTTGTCTCACACTGAGTGAATGGATTTCCTCCATCACCAGTGGCATCTCCTATTCCAGAATTCAGTAGCTGTCCTGTACTTGTTTGTGACATTTGCATCGGAGACTGTTGAGACTGTCCCTGTGGAAAATGTGTCACCTTCTGTTGCAGTTGTAAGCTTTGCTGTACTCTTGGTGCTTGCTGCTGTACCGTGTGATTCTGCACAAATCCATTTCCATCCTGCTCCGAGAACGCAGATGGATTCACCATCCCTCCTGAATTGGTCGTTTTGTACCATTCCTTGACTTCTGCACATACATGCTAGATGTCCTGTCAACCAGCGCCTTGGTATAAAGCGCTCTATAAATAAACAAATCAATCAATCAATCCCACATGTCCAACATGTTGGCGGTGGTCTAATTACTTGCCCATTTTGCATAGCATGGTTTCCGTTTAGCATATTTCGAAAAACTACCCGATTACTCTGCCATTCTCTTCCTCGAAAGCCTCTTCTTCTTGGGTAAAACCCATTATTGCTTCGATCGAACTGCCTTTGGTTATTCACCTGCTGCGTATTTGATCCATCTGTACTAGTTATCATTTCCCACTCAATGGCATATTTTGATAATTTTTTCTGCACTAATTTAGCCTCTTCGCCCTTTCGTGCAGCATGCTTTTTGCGATTTTTCTCTTACAGCAGCCTGCAATAGTGTGCGATGGTCAGCAGTATTTCAGACCATGGCTTAGCCTCAATCCCTACCAATTTCTTGAGCTGCTTCTGTACCTGTTCTGGCAGCCTTTGGCATAACATATGGTAAAACATGGGTATAGATTTCCCCCAAGATTCCTGCATTTCCAATACCCATGCGTCTTGGAAATTCTGAATATAAAGCAACGGATCATCTCCCTCCTTCATCTGGCGTGTCATTATAGCTCCCATATCAGAAGTGTCTGGGTATAGCACTCGAAGCGCTTTCCATACTGCGGTTCTGCAATTGTTGAACGGCGCT
The DNA here is from genome assembly GCF_040938575.1 of Ambystoma mexicanum. Classification (NCBI taxonomy): domain Eukaryota; kingdom Metazoa; phylum Chordata; class Amphibia; order Caudata; family Ambystomatidae; genus Ambystoma; species Ambystoma mexicanum. The sequence continues at coordinate 1,116,269,750 of NC_090936.1, forward strand.
CCGTCATGCGCTGTATTAACTGTAGTCACCCCAGGGTAACCTGCACGTGTCCACACATCGTCAGCTCTATCATCAAATATGGTGATTTAAAGACCCTTAATATCCCCTATAGCTAAAGTGTTCCCTCCTGTAATTTTTATAACTCATGTATCCATTTTCTGGCTCCAGATGTCAACACTGGGAGCTTATTTTTCAGGTTTTCTCTATCCATCTGCGGCCAAGGTATATATTGTGGCCTCGTTCCTCCTTTTTCGAATAAGTGGAACTGCGACACATTAAACTCCTTTTCTTCTCTCATGATTTTTCATGCTTACCGCAGGGGTAATATTCGTGCATCGCTGTCTATCTGGCAATGTCCTTAACCTGCTCACATATGGTTGAGGAGGCACCCCCCCTCTGACCATGTGACACTCCTTCATGCCGATCTGATTGTATGACTTTGGTGATTTAGGTGCAGTTCCAGCAGAATCCGACCATCTTATTCCCTTTCCCCTAGAAAAGCAACTTTCACGACTTCTCTTATCTTCTCTTTCTTCACATTCTTCTCTTTCTGCATCTGATATTGTCTGTGCCTAACTCGTGCTACTTCTCTCATCCTCCTCATTTCTATTTAGAATCAGCCTATATAAAGACAGTTCTCTATGTCCGCAGTATCATACAACTGAGTGCTCTCAAGATGCTCATCCTCTCCTTTCCCATAGGGTATCCTTTCTAGCCCCATCTCATCATATGCTCATCATATACTCTATCGATTGTCTCTCCGATACTTCTAGTGTCGAAGTCATCTTCTAGATTTACTCTAGACGTGCCTGGTACTGAATCGTACTCAGGAAACAATTCTTCTATATCTTCCCATTCTACTACTGGATCGTGTTTTTAACCTCTATTTCCAGATATTTGAGATCTCGTGCTCTCTGTCTTCGCTTGCGTTCTATGTCATAATTAAATTCTCTACACTTCCTCGTTTCCTCTCTGACCCTATCTTCTTCTTGTTTCCTCACATCTCTTTGTTCATGTGCCCTTGCCATTTCCTCATCTCTTCGTCTTTTTATTCTCTTGTCCCATATTTTTTGTTCTTCTTCTATTCTCCTTTGTTCTATTCTATCCTGATCATCAGCTGTTCACTGCTTATGATCATGTTTTCTTTGTTCTTCCGCCTTTTCCTGTTTTATGACTTGCTCGTCATGATATAACTGCTCTTGTTTCTGCCTATCTTTTTTCCTAACCCCTTCGTCTCTTAATCGTTTTTCCTTTTCCTTCTCTTTTCCTTCTAATTCGTCCTGTTCTCCTCTTTGCCTCATATCCTCAATGCCTTTACCATCAAGATTTAATAAAATCTGACCGCCCATCCATTCGTTCTGTATGAATGCTATCTCATCAGTCCTATCCTCATCTCCTTTCCATCTCTTTACCTCTCTTCCCGTACCTCGAGATGTACTTGCTTTTTCTTGATCTCCTTTTTTCTTTTCACGTCTCTCCTTGTCCTTCGGGACTTTGGAGGTAATACCTCTTTCTCTGTCCTTTTCTGGGCTTTCGTCACTACTTTGCATAGGCGACTCATATGATGGGTTGCTATAACTTGTGGCTGTTTTAAGTTACCTCAAAGGGTACAATCCTTCATCTTTACTAGATTCGATTTTTGTTTCAGACGGGGCGGGAGACGCAGAAGGCTCTTCACCCCTCTCTGTGCATATATTCAGTATCCAATCTAATGGTGGCTCCTCCTCTTTTTCTTCTTGGTACATCTTCCAAAGTTCTAAACTAGCCAGGCATTTGTCTAACTTTTTTCCCGTGTACGTGGCATGTAAATATGTTGTCATGTGCTGCAGGACCATTTTAGATAGCGATCCACCATGGGGCCATGGCATAAACATTTTGTCTGCGGACCCTTTAACCCATTCCGCACTGTACTGTTTAAGCTTAGGTGCATGCTTCAGCAACTTTTTGCACAAGTGTATCAATGGGGTAATGTCTTCAATGCTTAACCTGTTTATCCTCTCTTTATATAACACTTTATTATACTTTACGTTTCACAAACAAAATCAGCAGTATGAGCGAGCATCAATCGTCACAAGCTCCAATCCTGTTTTTTCAACAATAATTTTACTTTGACTTTTGTTAACAACAACCATCAATCCATGCCATGCAAAATGTTTTCTTTATAATCAAGCAATTTTCATGCTATTTCCAAAAAGTTTTTACCTTATGACATCATAAATTAACTAAAACACATAAAACAGACAGACTCTGGCCGGCCACACAAATGTCATGCCATCTGCTTCTTCAGATGCATCCTGCCCCTATTTGTATTCCGACATGGAATTTAAGCTCATCTCTTTCAGATCGTCTTTAATCAATTTGGTCTCCTACGTCATCCTATCAATCAGGACTTTAGAGGAAGGCTTCTGCTAGCACTCTTTAAAACCTAGGCACTGGGCGAATACTGTTATCGCGGACACACTCATCTCTTTATATTGCTCTGCCACACTCGAGTCAATGTTTTCCCCTTATATATGCATTTACATTATACTCTTACTCTGATGTTATATTTGCCCCACCTCCCTCCGTTACCTTCCCTTTACTTGTTTTTTAACGCATGCAAACTTTTGCCAAAACATTCAGTCTTTTTCACTCACCGTTCACATGTTTTTCCTCTCCGTAGACTCGGGATAACCGCCTTCATTACCACCTTTCCATGCCGCTTGTTTGATGAGCTGCTCGTAGAAGTGGGAAGGGGTTTTTGGGAGAAAGCAAAGGTCCCTTCACACCTAACCTGCAGGGTGTTTAATTAAACTAACCACTATCAACGAGGAGCTTCTCGTTCTATCAGCCAGATGGCAAAGGACTTGGGATATTGCCGAGGACCTGAAGTTACTTATGTTGACGGCCGATGGGTATCTGATCTAATCAAACCATCAATCTCTGCTACCAAGTGAACTGGATGGTCTCCAGCAAGCCCTCTGACCGGGAATCTCCAAACAGCCCTTTAAGATGAGTAGTAGTACCCTCGAGATAGATGGGGATGCAGATTCATACTCATGCATCAAATAACTATGACAACTCAATAGTTTGGCAAAGGGAGCCGTTTAAGGACAAGTAAATAAAAGGGGGAGTACAATGAACATCAGCAACCGCTCAATCTTCTCTCTTGCTTCCAACTCCACTTAAAAAAAAAAAAAACACAGTATTTACAGCAAAAACCCGTCATCATTGACATGCAATCTTAAAAACCTAACATGCAACGTGATTGGTTATAGGAAGGTAACTTTACCATAGGTACTATATCTGTATATGGTAACGGGAAGAGGGGATTGGATACTCAATGTCAGGTGGGGAAACTAAGTCCTTCCTTCAAAATGGCCACTATGAACGTCACTAAAAGAACAACCTCCCATTGGCTCTACTCTCTATAGGACCCTAGATTACACGGTCCACTATGATTGGGTTGGCATCAACCCCACTCATAATTTTCCACTTATGTCTAGCAGCATGCAGAAAGACCAGCCAGGTGCAGGAAGTTTGTCTGCACCCCAGCTTGCTTCCCATTATGTTACAATCAATCATCACCTCAGTGTTCATGTGTCAATTTCTGCTTTTTAGTTTGGCCTCAAGTCTGCTTCTTGGTCTGAGAATTTTTTAGTATGGGCATGGCAGAGATCCATGTGTAGGTGTGAAAGTCTCACTCTTTCAGCCTGCTTTGTCACGTGACAAGGACACCGTGAAACCAGCCTCTTCTTCATGTATTTTCGTGTATTTGATTTAATTCTGCCAGTCTTCTACCATCTGTGGCTTATCTTGACCTTTCTGAACAGGATACTCTTTTCTTGTCTCCTTAATTGTAACCACTGTCAACCTTTTACAACCAGATACGACCTTGGCTTCTTGGCATGGTTACCTTCAGCTGAGTTTCGCTCCGTCTTAATTCTTGATTTGTGTCACGTTCCATTCATGGAAGCGCTGGCACAGATGGAGATTGGGCTATCCTATGCACTCGAACCGCATGTAGCAGTCTAGTGTTCCTCCAAGATGGCCGTCGGATGTTTATAGGAGGTCATTTCCGGATACGTCCTTGCGTTGTATCCGTCTTGGACCTCGCTCATTCTACTGCCTCTTAGTTTGTACTATTCCTGGATTCTGCGTTTATTCCTTTTGTCTTCTGTTTCTTGTACTAGGCACAATTCTTTTGAACCAATTGTTTGCCAAACCTGAAAAATGCATCTTCGAGGTGTCGGAGGTTGCTTACCTGGGTTTCATCCTTACACCAGAAGGGGTTCAGATGGACCCGGGCAAGGTTAAAGCCATCCTGGACTGGAAACCACCTGCTACTGTGAAAGAAGTCCAAAGGTTTTTGGGACTTGCTAATTTTTACAGACGGTTTATACCTAATTTCTCGAACATCATTTTGCCAATAACATCTTTACTCAAGAAGGGGGTGGTTTTTGACTTCTCCACCTCGGCGCAAGAGGCATTTCAAACTCTTAAGAACTTATTTACTACTGTCCCGATTCTGATCCAACCGGACCAAACGTTACCATTCATACTAGAAGCAGATGCCTCAGGCGGTGCTATAGGGGCAGTTCTCAAACAAGAAAAGGAAGGCATTGAGCATCCTGTGGCATATTATTCGAGAACCCTTACCATTAGCGAGAGAAACTATTATGTTTTGGAGAAGGAGCTCCTGGACATCTGCCAAGCATGCAAATAATGGCATCATCTTCTCCAGGGAGCAGCTAATCCTTTCTTAGTTAGAACAGACCACCGCAATTTAAGAGTACTTCAACAGATGGAATGCAAGAACTCTCGCCACGCCAGATGGGCTATTTTTCTCAATTTCATTTCCAGATCACATATGTTCCTGGCTCCAAGAATGGGGTAGTGGACTCCCTTCTAGAAGTCTTGGAGAGTGGTCTGGTAACTATGTAGGTATCAAACCTCTACTTCCCAATCAAGTATTTGTGGACTCTATAGTTCCATTTATCAAAGAAGCACAGGAAGCTACCAAGAGGATCAAGAAGACCGATCTTCCTAAGGACTTGGTTGTCCGGAAGGGCTTACTGTTTCACCAAGAAGCATTATATTTATCTACACCCTCCTTACAACTAAAAGCTCTTCAACGGTGTCATGATATTCCCATGTCTGGTCACAAAGGACAGAATGGCACACTGGAGTTATTATCCAGGAAATTCTGGTGGCCTATCAGACATCAGGATGCCAAGAGATTTGTTGAGGCCTGCCCGATTTCTGCCTTGAGCAAAGTCTCCAGACAAAGGCCACTCGGTCTGCTTCAACAGAGCAGTTTACCTTCCGGACCTTGGGAACAGATTTCCATGGATTTCAACGTAGATCTACCGGCATCTAAACATTGCACTGCTATAATGGTAACTGTGGACTCTTACAGTAAGCTGGCGCATTTCACAGCTTTACCCTGTGTTCCATCTGCAGCAGTTACCGCAACAGTCTTTCTCAAGTAGATTGTACGACTGCATGGCATTCCTCTTACCATCATTACAGACCGAGGAGTACAATTCACCTCGAAGTTCTGGTCCGCATCATGTGAACAGATGGGGGCAATCGGGCTCTTTCGTTGGGTTACCATCCTCAGATGAATGGCCAGAACAAAAGGTTGAATGCCACACTTGAACAGTATCTTCGCTGTTATTGTTCTCTTGAACAGGATGACTGGGTAGATTACCTCCCCATGGCTGAATTCTCTTATAATAATGCTAAGCATTCAGCCATCAAGATGATCCTTTTCTATTGTACTTATTGCTTTGATCCTCAAGATTTACCATTGAGCCAACTCTCTTCTACCAACGAAGCCGCTGTGGATGTTTTGGTGACAGCTCTCAAACAAGTACAAAGAGATGCTTTGCAGGCCTTGGAGGAGAGTCGCAAGTCCTATAAACGTCAGGCAGACCAGCATCGCAGACCTAACCCTGATTGGAAGGTTGCTACTCAGGTTTGGTAATCTACGAGATTCCTGCCAAGATGGGTTAATCGGGGGAAGTTTTCTCCTCGCTACATCGGGCCATTCCCGATTGTTTCCAAGATCAATCCAGTAGCCTTTAAACTAAAATTGTCACTTAAAAAGGTACATGCAGTGTTTCACACATCCCTACTGAAGTCTTATGTCAAGGATCCCTTCAAGCCCTACACACTGACCTATCGGAAACGGATGTAAATGAGGTTGATCGATTGGTGGATTCCAGATACATGAGAGGGTCCTTACAGTATCTGGTACATTGGAAGGGTTCTTCCAAGGCTGAAAGTACCTGGGAACCTGTTCAAAATATTGCTGCACCTCGTCTCATCCAACGATTTCACTCTCTGTATCCTGCTAAACCGGGTGGAAGGGGGTTGAGGAAGGGGGTTGAGACTGGGGTATACTGTCACGTTCCGTTCATGTAAGCGCTGGAACAGATGGAGATTGGGCTACCCTAAGCACTCGAACAGCATGTAGCGGTCTAGTGTTCCTCCAAGATGGCTGTCGGATGTTTATAGGATATTTATAGGATGTTATTTCTGAATAGATCCTTGCGTTTTATCCGTCTTGGACCTCGCTCGTTCTACTGCCTCCCAGTTTGTACTATTCCTGGATTCTGCGTTTATTCCTTTTGTCTTCTTTTTTCCCCCTGTCCTTATATTCTCTTGTGTTTATTCTGTTTTTACCTGTCTTGCTCGGGTGACTTTGCTCTTTCCGGTATTAATATTCCCTTTCATTTTCTGGTTATTATTCTGTCATCTTCCTCTCTGCTCTTAGATTTCCTTTCCCGCACCAACTTTTACTTCGGTACGCTTTGTTCTCACTGCTCTCTCTCTGATTCTTACGTTCCTATTGCTTCCTCCGGTTCGTACTTCTGTACGCTCCGTTCTGCTGTTCGCTCTGACTCTTACCTTTCTATTGCCATTTCGGTTCGTACCTCAGTACGCTCTGTTCTGCTGCTTGCCCTTACGCCTAACTTCCTTTCGCTGCTACCAGTCCGTACCTTGATACGTTCCGACTCCTCCCTTTCTTCTGTTGCTGCAGGTTTGTATCTCGTACGTTCCGTTCACGCTGCTCGCTCTGACACTTACTTTTATTTCATTGCTGCCAGTCCTTTTTCTTGACACTACCAATCTATGTATCTATTTCTGTCTATCCTTCCTGGTTTACTCCACCTTTGGCCATATCTCATTTTCTCACTCTTGGCAGTCTCTTGCTATACCGGTTGCTTTCTGCATGAGGAAGGACATTAACAGTACGTTTAGCCGTGACAAAGACTTTGGAACTGTAACTCTTGGATCTTTTTTGTTCTACTATGATTCCTCATCTCAGAAGAAGAAGATACCTTTAGAACTTACTCGTCAGAGGGATAATAGCCCTTTTTCTGTGTTCACCGGTTTTTACTGGTGTGCCTGGATCTTTGACTCGCTGAAGCTAAGAAAGGACTTTATTTCCTCTCCAGTACTCCAGAGACGGTGTGCTTTCTACTTTATTTCCTCTACTCCCAACTAATGAATGTTTTCTTCTCGGATGACCATAGTAAGATAATTTATGGAATGGTAATTTCTCCCATTCTTTATTTTCCTTGTGTGGTTTGGCCGCTTTTAGAAAGAAAACAGTCCAGATACTCATCGAGTTTTACCAGTGTATTTTGGTTAATAAAAACAAAAGAGAGACTTAATTTTAAACGCAGGACTCCTAATATGGTGCTGCCTGTTTTTCGGCAACAACTTCAGTTCCAGATGTTATTTGTGAGCATATACCACTCTACTAGCAGTAGGAGGCTTACGATCACCGGGGGAAGAATCTTCTAGTAAGCCCAGCCGACTAAAGAGTGGAGTCACTCCTAACAGGTAAAACGCCACATGACGCTATACATTTTCAGGTGCAATTAGATCCCTCTAAGAGCATGAGATTGGCACTGTTAGAATAAACATCTGATGTTACAGCTAGCCCATACTAATAGCTGTCCAACACATATATTTTTTTAATCCCCCTTCTGTTGTAGATTGCAGCAGAAGAGATACACAACATAATGAGTTGGAGTGATTGTTGACTCAGTCCGCACAAAGCAGTTTTAAAATCGGAAACTTTGTTTTTTTCCACTTCAGAATCAACTAGCAATACAGTGGACACACTGTTAAGCCCAATGAGGGTAAGTTGACACCCAGTTTAGTGAATACATTGGGAATCGTGAAGTGATAGATATCATATCAACAAAGTAATTAATTGCCCCTGTTTTTTTCTACGCATCATCCAACAGGAATACCAAGATTACAGTAGCAGTTTTCTTGGATGTATCGCTCATTGTCCGGGTCTATAAGACCGCTGACCAGCACTTGGATCTACATACGTGTCAGGAATGTGGGGTGGTGGAGGCGAAAGAGGTGTTTAAATCTGAAAAGAGCTTAGAATGGGCTGGATAAACTACATTTCCCAGCAGTCCCTTGTCCATTCGTTGTCCTTGCCGTGCGCGTTGGCCAGCTGCCAGTAATTAACAACAGTTTATCTTGGGCCAACAGCGCACGGCAGGTGTGGCTTATTGTTTCACGAGGCGAAGCCATGCCGGAGGTTCGTGCGGTCCGCGCACGCCTTTCATCAGGATTCCGGGTATGTGATCTCAGCAGCACACGGTGAACAACGCGGTCCTAGAAAGAACGAGCGGTGAAGCTCAGGAAGTACAAGGAGGACTTGCGTCGCTTCGTTCAGGCTCCGCTCCCATACCAGCGCTGACTCCGTGAACGGGGCCTCTATCAAGGCGTCATCATTTCTCGTCTGGGACGGCTTGCGAGTCTCCCAGATGCACAGATAAGTGCTCAATGATTTTGTTGATTTTCGTGTGTTAACGCGGGGCAATGTTTGCATATGAAAGACTTGGGGGAGCATATCGTATGAGCCGAACACTTTGACTATTCCATGTTTTGGGATTCATAAATGTTTCTACTGTGGAGGCAATAAGCTGTCAGGACGTACCACACCCAGCGTGGCATTAGGCTGCTCCCTCAGTGTATATGTTTGTTGGAATCTATTCTCCGTTGGTGTTGAACTCACACTTTTGGTCCTACATGTTCTATGAATGTTTATGTTGCTTCTGCTTGCCCAACGGGCCATGTGTCAGGTACTTCATGTTGGGAATCATATCCCATGAGTTTGTTTCATTTACGCTTGCATACATGTATTCTATGTCCTCATAATTCCTACATGTGCCTGTATCAAGGGGCTATTAGAGAGCACAATTACACTAGTTAAGATCCTTATTCATCCTGTATTAAGGGGGCATATTTTGTGATCTATGTGTGTGTTATGTGTCAGGGTCTACTAAATAGTGTAGGGTTTTTTCCCTGTGTTTCCCCCTATCCTATCTACTGTAGGTGTTTCCTAAACCTCTATCCAGTTTCCCTTAACCTCCCCTTCCCCGTCCACAACCTCTCCCTAACCCTCTTCCCCCCATTGGCTGCCACGTGGTATCCTGTATTTTAAATATCAGGTATCTGTGCCAACCACGGGTGGAGGTCGACTTAATTTGGCTTCTGTGGTTCGGGGGAGAGTGTCGACACCTCCCTCTCTTACGGTGCTTTTGACATAATAAGCCACCCCCAAATTGGGATACTTATAACCACCCGAGCCAAATGGAGGTGACTGCTCCGGCCTTGGCAGATGTGCTTAAGGCGCTTCAGGATATTCAGGTAGAGTTAGTACAAGCAAAACAGGAACCAGACACGTTAAAGGCCCAGGTACAGGGTCTGGTAGCTCAGAGAACATCGTTGGAAGGAGCTAATGTGGCAAGGGGTTCCCAGAGTCAGAAACCCACGGTTATTGTCCAACCCTCCAGTAGTTTACCGTTGGCAGCGCCAGAGCGCTTTTCTGGTGATCATAGGAAGTATATGACATTCCTGACCCAATGCCGTCTTCATTTTTTGTGTAAACCTACTGCGTTCAAATCTATTCAGGCTAGGACAGCATTTGTAATTTCATATCTGACAGGAGATGCAGCTGCATGGGCAATGCCGTTGGTGCAGAAAGATGATCCTTTATTATACAACTGGGATGGTTTTCTAGGAGAATTTGGCAGGTTATTTGATCGCAGAGAAGTGTCATTATCTCAAGATAAGGAGTTGTTGGGATTAAGGCAGGGAGGTCGGGATTTAATCACATATGTTACCCAGTTTAACAGGTTGGTAATTGAGACCGAGTGGCCAGTGGCAAAACAGACGGTGTTATTCTACCAAGGATTACTGAAGGATGCCATTGCTCAAGTGGAACCACAACCAATCACTTGCACGGCTAGGATTGATTTAGCTCTTAGATTGGATTATCGCATTAATGAAAGGAAAGGAGATAAAAAGAGACCGGAAATGGGGCCTTTTGTGCGTTTAGACAGAAGCAGTGGAGGAAGGACAAGTGAGTGGAACCAATGCAAATTGGTAGTGTAAGAGGGCCCTTGTCAGCAGCTGAGAAAGAACAATGTAAGGTGAATAAACTGTGTCTTTATTGCGGGCAAGCATGACATTTTATACATACATGTCCCAATACTCCACAGGAAAGTGGAGACAGTGTGAGAAATACTAAGGAAGTGGGAAAAGAGATGGGCCGGCCTTAAGGGGAACACAGTTGACAGGCCCCATGGAGATCAAGTTCCCCAGTTGGGTTGCAAACACAGTGGGGGGTAAGACTTCCCACTTATATATATTGGTGATGTTATGTTTTTCTCTGACGAAACAGGAGGTTCTGGCCATGGTAGATTCAGGGGCTACTGGTAATTTCGTGGATATTACTTTGGCGGAACAGCTAGGATTGCCTCTGTGTGACAAAAGCAAGGCGGAAGGAGTACAGTCAGTGGATGGTTCTCTGTTGGTATCAGGGCCTATAAGAAAGCAGACAGCAAAATTGGAAATTATTTGTGGACAGGGGCATAGAGAGGAAATTACGTTTGATTTAATAGCAGCCCCTCAATTTGGATTAATTTTGGGAATACCCTGGTTGGTGCTTCATAACCCCAGAATTGATTGGGTAAGATGGACAGTGTGGTTTGAGGAGAAGCAATGTCAAGATCATATCTCTTCGGACACAGCACCAGTGACATGGTTAGTCGAATAGAGGTCCGAAGATCAAATTGTGGGAGCAGTGGCGGAGGGAATTCCTGCACCATACAGAGAGTTTAGTGATGTGTTTGACAAGAAACTGCCTGAGCAATTACCTCTGCATAGACCTTATTATTGTGTAATAGATTTGGAGGACGGAGCAAAATTACCTTGCAGCAGAATTTATGCCCTTACAGAAAAAGAAAATCAGTATTTGCGGGAATATTTAGATGAAATGTTGACCAAGGGATTTATTAGGCATTCCACATTCCCAGTCTCCTCGCCTTTATTTTTTGTTCCCAAAAAAGAAGGGACTTTACAAACGTGTATTGACTACAGAGCCTTAAATAAGGTAACTATCAAGAATAGATTTCCTTTGCCATTGATTTCGGTTTTGTTAGACCAAGTGAGGTCTGCTAAGATTTACACTAAGTTGGATTTGGGAGGAGCTTATCATTTGATACGGGTTAAGGAGGGGGATGAGTGGAAGACGGCTTTTAGGACTAAGTTTGGGTTGTTTGAATACCTTGTAATGCCTTTTGGTTTATGTAATGCTCCTGCTGCTTTTCAGTTCTTTATGCAAGAAGTTTTAAAGGAATTCATTGATGTTTTTGTTATTGTTTATATTGATATCTTGATTTATTATGAATCTCCAGAGTAGCATGTGCGACATGTAAAAACAGTATTGCAACGATTACAGGATTGTCAATTATGTGTCAATGTGGAGAAATGTTCCTTTAATGTAACACACGTGGAATTTTTGGGATTTATTTTGACTAATACAGGCATTGTGATGGACCCTAAGAAAGTGCAGGCAGTGAGAGACTGGCCTTCGCCACAATGCATCAAAGATATCCAATCCTTTCTAGGCTTTGCCAACTTTTATAAGCGATTCATCGGCAATTTCTCGAACATAATCACTCCCATCACGCATTTGTTGAAAAAGGCAGTGAAATTTACTTGGAGTGATGAAGCTGAAGGCGCTTTTCAGAAGTTGAAAGTAGCCTTCACTACTGCTCCTGTGTTACAACATCCTAACATGGAGAGAGTATTTCAAGTTGAGACAGATGCTAGCAATGTGGCGATAGGCGCTGTTCTGTCACAGAAAGATGAGAAAGAAATATGGCACCCGGTTGCATTTTACTCCAGAAAGTTGTCAGGATGTGAGCAAAATTATTCTATAACCGATAAGGAGTTGTTGGCGATTCGAGCAGCATTGCTTGAGTGGCGACACTACTTATTGGGTGCTAGACATCAGGTGGTGGTGGTAACTGACCCCAAAAATTCACAATATTTCAAGACAGCACACACACTTAGTCCAAGACAATTGCGATGGTCGCAATTCTTTAATGAATTTGATTTTGTGGTTACTTTTAGACCAGGGAGCAAAAATGGGAAGGCAGACGCACTTTCTAGACAACAAAATTTGGAACATCCAGTAGGTGAGGTTAAAACCGTTATCTCACCAGATAAAATTGTTGGCGCCATTACCACACAAGTCACAGACTTAGTCAAGAAAGCTTTAACATCAAGACAGATGGTACAGTGGCGGAATAGTCATCCTGCACGTATTATACGAGAGGGGTTGCCCTATCATCAGAAAAGATTGTATTTACCAACGAAAGAGTTGCAGGACAAGGCTCTCTTCTGGTGTCATCAGTCCCCTTTAGCTGGACACGCAGGGTTGAGAAAAATGCAGACCATGTTGGAAAAATACTTTTGGTGGCCCTCCCTGAAACAAGATATGGAAAAATATGTGGAATTATGTGAGAATTGTGTAAGGAACAAAGCATAACATGTTAGAAAAAGAGGGTTGTTACAGCCTTTACCTACTCCTGAGCAACCATGGACACACATTTCTATGGATTTTATTACTGATCTGCCGCCGGATAAGCAATATGACACCATATGGGTGGTGGTAGATTTTCTTTCAAAACAGGCTCACTTCATTCCTTGTGAAGGAATACCTGGGGCAGGCAAACTGGCTGAGTTATTTCTACAACATGTGGTAAGGCTGCATGGATCACTGAAAAGTATTGTCTCAGACAGAGGTTCGCAATTTACCTCCAGATTTTGGCGTGCTTTTTGTCAAATATTGGGAATTAACTGTGCTCTGTCCACCAGTTATCACCCCCAGACAGATGGACAAATAGAGAGAGTTAATCAAACACTTGAACAATATTTAAGGGGCTATTTAAGTGATGGTTGGAACTCGTGGGTGCAAGCTTTATGGTTAGCGGAATTTACTTATAACAATACCTACCATACTTCCTTGGGCATGGCACCTAATGAATGTTTATATGGTCATGAACAAAATATGATACCAGAAGATTTGCCAGAAATAGGAAATATGCCAGTGTTACAGGAGCGCAAACAGTTGCTTCTTGAGGCCAGACGAAAGGCACGAGAAAATCTGGAGAGAGCCAAGAGACAATACAAAAGACAGGCTGACAAGCACCGAGAGGAAGGCCCTCAATATAAAGTGGGAGACAGAGTTTGGTTATCCACTCGCAATTTGTCTTTAATAGGATCACAAAAATGTCTACCTCGGTTCATTGGGCTCTATGAGATTTGCAAATGTATATCTGCAACTGCCATGAAATTGGGATTGCCTGCATCTTAACATATACACCCAGTGTTCCATGTCTCTTTACTTAAACCTGCAGCTCCAGGCATGACCACGAGGCGACCCCCAGCAATCATGAAAGATGGTGAAGAGGAATACGAGGTGCAGAGCATTCTGGATGTTAAAAGAAGGAATCAACAATTCTGGTACCTCATTCAGTGGAAAGGGTATGGACCAGAAGATTGTTCTTGGGAACCCGCCGCTGTAGTACATGCTCCACGATTGGTCAAACAATTTCATCGGTAACACCCTGATAGACCGAGCCCTTGGAAGGGCCCTGAGAGAGGAGGTAATGTCAGGAATATGGGGTGGTGGAGGCGAAAGAGGTGTTTAAATCTGAAAAGAGCTTAGAATGGGCTGGATAAACTACATTTCCCAGCAGCCCCTTGTCCATTTGTAGTCCTTTCCATGCGTGTTGGCCAGCTGTCAGTAATTAACAACAGTTTATCATGGGCCAACGGCGCACGGCAGGTGTGGCTTATTGTTTCACGAGGCGAAGCCATGCCGGAGGTTCGTGCGGTCCGCGCATGCCTTTCATCAGGATTCCGGGTATGTGATCTCAGCAGCACAAGGTGAACGACGCGGTCCTAGAAAGAACGAGCGGCAAAGCTCAGGAAGTACATGGAGGACTTGCGTCGTTTCATTCAGGCTTCGCTCCTATACCAGCGCTAACTCCGTGAACGGGGCCTCTATCAAGGCATCATCATTTCTTGTCTGGGACGGCTTGCGAGTCTCCCAGATGCACAGATAAGTGCTCAATGATTTTGTTGATTTTCGTGTGTTAACGTGGGGCAATGTTTGCATATGAAAGACTTGGGGGAGCATATCATATGGGCCGAACACTTTGACTATTCCATGTTTTGGGATTCATGAATGTTTCTACTGTGGAGGCAATAAGCGGTCAGGACGTACCACACCCCGCGTGGCATTAGGCTGCTCCCTCAGTGTATATGTTTGTTGGAATCTATTCCCCGTTGGTGTTGAACTCACACTTTTGGTCCTACATGTTCTATGAATGTTTATGTTACTTCTGCTTGCCAAACGGGCCATTTGTCAGGTACTTCATGTTGGGAATCATATCCCATGAGTTTGTTTCATTTACACTTGCATACATGTATTCTATGTCCTCATAATTCCTACATGTGCCTGTATCAAGGGGCTATTAGAGAGCACAATTACACTAGTTAAGATCCTTATTCATCCTGTATTAAGGGGGCATATTTTGTGATCTATGTGTGTGTTATGTGTCAGGGTCTACTAGACAGTGTAGGGTTTTTTCCCTGTGTTTCCCCCTATCCTATCCATTGTAGGTGTTTCCTAAACCTCTATCCGGTTTCCCTTAACCTCCCCTTCCCTGTCCACAACCTCTGCCTAACCCTCTTCCCCCCATTGGCTGCCACGTGGTATCCAGTATTTTAAATATCAGGTATCTGTGCCAACCACGGGTGGAGGGTCGACTTCATTTGGCTTCTGTGGTTCGGGGGAGAGTGTCGACACCTCCCTCTCTTACAGTGCTTTTGACAATATGGATAATGCTCATTTGAAGGTAAAGAATACATTTTTTTCTAGAGAGTCTTGCCCACGTAATTGCCAACAGTCATTTTTCGGAGTCTCAACACAGAGTCCCTCAATGTAATTAATTTACTCTTTACAGGTTCAATCCAGAATTTACATTTCTGATTAAGGCCTCCTCCTGATTTATTGAGGATACAGGCTTCCTTGTGGACTTTATGCACATGCTGGATAAGGTAATCTATACACCTTTTTCTAGCAGTGCCAACTTAAATTTTGGTATTGGAATTTTAGTATTTAGAACGTATCCTTTGTTTTTACATTTTCTAAACCAACAATTACACCACTCAGAAAGAAATTAGGACTTTGATTACGAAGACTGATAATTATTTTTATTGGAACTATTGACAAGTTGACATACCTCCTGATGAAGGTCCCACAACAAGTTTTTGAGGACAGAAACATGTTGAGCTTGAGGTTCTAGTGTTAACAGACCTATCTGTGTATAGATACAAATTGAATTTGTTTACAACTAGAAGATAAAAAGCTTGATGTTCTATAAATAACTGGGATTAATCAATACTCAGTTCCCTTTGAAAGTAAGGGTTTCTTTGTTGTCACAAAGACTTATGAATGTTTGTTTTAGCATAGTTTTTTTTTTTTTAAATTGCTTGCACTTTAATATTGATTGTTGTATTTTTATATTTGATTCTTAATAGATTGTTTATATTTTCTGCATTGTTGAATTCATGGCCTTACTGTTGGAAATTTATATCTACCTCATTCAGTAATTTTGTATTGGCTTCCCCACTAAAATGTAGAGTAATCACTTGTTAGTGTTTAAGGTGAGATTCCCCCTTTTGATATGGTATTGCTTACAAGAGTACATATATATTTCCATTTTTACCCTAATAAATAGTACATTGTATGTAATATGTTTGGTACAACATTAGTTTGTGTTACACTGTTGGTTTATTGATATGAAATAATGATTTGATAATTGGGGGAAAATGAATAGTGGATACAAAAAACTGTACTGTAGTTGCATACAGTTGCATAGTTTTAAAGAATGCACATGTTGCAGTATACATTGGTGTGGTATTATGGATATATTATGTGAGTGTAAGTGTGATAGGATGTTTGTTTGAAGTGTGTTGTAATTAAGGCTATGTTTAAAGTAGTTAGACACTTATTGGCATATTCTAACTATATTGGAGTTTACAGGAGGTTTTGCAGTAACAATAACTAATGGCATAGTTTAAGTGTATTATAATGAATGCTATTTTTGAAGTAGTTACATACTCATTGGCGTATTCTAACTGTCTTCCTATTTTTAAAATTAATATTGTAATATTATGGATGTAGTTAGATACCTGTTGGTGTATTCAAACTGTCTTGGATTTCAAAGTTACTGTTGTAGTATTTTGGATGTAGTTAGATACCTGTTGGTGCATTCTAACTGTGTATTGTACTATACGTTAGTGAGTAAGTTTGGGCTGAAGCAATAGTAAGTAGTTATTTTTTAGATTTGGTGGTAACCTATGTTTTGGAGTAATGGACATGTTGTTACTTTGAAACCAACCATTTCTTTTTTTGACAAATATAGTATAGTGGTGTGAAGTGTTATTGGCACCAATGTGGTAGATTATGCCTACTGTTTTGAAGGTCTTCTTGCAAAGAGATACTTGGCTGTGTGTGAAGGTAGAAAGCTAATAGTTATTTTTGGTACCATATGCATTCTACTTTAGGAGCATTAGTATTATATATTGGCCATGGGAGTGTATTTGTATGTATCATTTGATGAGCCTGCAGTTGTGTTTGGAGTAGAGAGTTTTGTGGTTGTATTATGTGCTGGAGCAGGAGTTCTTTGTTTTTTCAGCGTTATTGGTGGTAGATGTGCTGTAGGTGCTGTTTTTATTTATATTCTTTTTAAAGGTTTTGTTTCTTGAGGTACAGGGTACATATCTAGATGTGGGTGCACAGTGCATGTAGCCTATTGTATTGTAGGATGCATGGAATGTCAGTGTTGACTTAGTTTGCATGAAAATAAACTAGGAATTGACCAATCAGTGTATGGAGACATGAACGTGCTGTGGAACTAATACTTTATTTGAAGAATGTGCTGCCAATGTGAATCAATGTGTGATGTAGGGTTAGACTTTGTAATTTGTGAATAGTGACAGCATATGCAAGAGATAGAGAGCATTGTTCTCTCTGTACATACAAGTGTTTGAAAAGAAGGAAACATGCTTTTGTGTGGCTTATTTTTTAACTTCTGCAAGTTTGTCAAAGTGGATATTGATAAACTGCATGTTGTTGTCATGTAGGAAGTCAACAACTGTACCAATTGCTCCATTTATCAAACTTTGTTCTATGTAAAAGTTGCATTTTATAATTATTCTGTAGTTGAGACATAGGGCCTCATTACACGGATGGCAGAGAACGATGGCGCTATTAGCGCCATGGTTCATGCCAGTAAAATACTGGCACCGCCTTGGTGGAAAGGGGAATTACCGCCCCATTCCAAGGTCGGCGGGGCGGTAATTCCCCCTTCCACCATTGCCCTTCCCCATTCCCATTTTTGCCCCGTAGGGCATAATGGGAATGGGGAAGGCGCTAATTACGGTACCGCAAATTGCGGTACCGTAATTAGCTCCCTGGGTCCCTTTGCGGGTTGGTTTTTAACGCCTGCAAAAAGCAGGCGTTAAATTCCCCAACCCACAAAGGGACCTCGTAGTAAGGCAGTAAGGATTTACCGGTAGCGGTAAAACACCGGTACCGGTAAATCCTTACAGCCATCCGTGTAATGAGGCCCACAGAGTTCATATTTTTTGTAATCCAGCTGTGTTGGCTCCTGACGCCGTCATCTTCTCACCACTGTCTGTCCCTGTTTTTTTGTGTGCATTTCACACTCAACCTCATTTACCTGTGTGTAGCGGCGGTTCTGGCTGTTGCTGCGGCAGGTGCTTTGCAGTTTCTATTTCCGCTATGGAACGGTAAGAGGGTCTCTGTATGGAACTCTGTGTTGCCTTTCCATGGCAGCTATCTTAAGACAGTATTTTCAGTCGCTGAATCGGCCGTTTGAGGTAGAATGTTAAATGACTGAAAATACTTTTTTTTAAAAGCACCTTGGGTTACTGCTTTGGTAACTCGGGGTGCTAATGGCCTTAGGCACCCTTTCCAAGCCCTAGAAAAGGGGATGGAATGACCCGCAGCCCTCGATAATGGCCTTTGCTTCGCTCAGGCTGTTAACTTGTGCTGCTGGGCTGTTACCCTCGTTCTAGCTCTTGGAACGGGGGCTTATCGCCACACTGTAGGCTAGAGAAAAAAACTTGGGACAGAAATTTGTTTCTGTTATTTTTTTTTTTCTTTAGTATACAATTATCCATTATATCCATTAGCATAGTACAAAATGTTAATGGAAGTATTGGATAATCTTATAGTCTAATTAATTTACTGAAAAATATAAAGCAGATGGAGTCTATAACATTATTTCTTTTAGTTCTCATTTTTTACTTTGTAAGGTGGCTCCAAACGGAACCTTTTTTGGTATTTTTTGTTTTGGTATTTTTTAGGGGGGGTTTCCTTTTTTCTCCAGGAGAGGTAAGGAAGTAAGGTGGCAGAGGGAATTGAGGGAAGGGGAACTAACTGATGATACAGAGTGGCAGGTGGGTAGGGGAGGATGTTGGGTGTACCTTAAATCTAAGGTAGGGGGCAGTGTTTCTCATGCTCCTTGACTGCAGCTTTTAAAGCAGTTCGAAACTGCTCTCCCCTGCAGAGTATTGTGTTGCAGTATATTTACAGTACTGTTGTTTAGTAAGATGTGGATCAACAGCTTCTTTAATGGCTTGCGAGGCAGCTGCTTGTCCTATAGGAGTAGTCTGTATGATGGTAGGAGCAGTTGAGGAAGATGAGGTAGAAGAAGACAGCTTACTGCTTCCTAACAAAGGAATAAACTTTCTTAGAGCACACAGGCGGTTTGAGCAGGTGTGGCGGCACATGGAGGTAGTACCAGAAGAGTAGTGCCCATGTTGTATGGGACTGAGTATGATTCCACACTCAATACTTTAACCATGGGCAGCCCAAGGTTTTGGTACCCCTTGTACAGTTTTAAAGTACTGCCACACCAATGATTCTCTTTGGGTGCTGGAGGTAGGCATTTCCTGTATCTCAACATCCTAGTCCTGTTGATCCTCCCCCACATCATTGCACCTGTTCCCCTGTCCAGGTCCTCCAGGTAGTGGTGGTGGTGGTGGTGGTGGTGGTGGCCCCTGGGTAGGAGGGATGGCCACGAGTGATGCCATTGTGAAGTTAAATAGTAGTTGTGCCAATAGTCTTCCAAGCTGTAGAATGGTAAACTATTAGTGGAGCATAGGACTGTAAATAAACATGTCATCACAACACACGCATATGCGGTCACGTGAGGGTCCATGATGTCATCAGATGTTCATGAAAAAAGTTGTAGAAAGTTGATGGAAGTGTTATGAATAAGGCTAGGAGGTGGGGAATGGCACAGTTTTCACTTGATTGTTCCTAGATTTTCACGAAATATAGTTTAAAAATGTTTGTGAAGCACATGATTGTTCACAAACACGTCATCATACCGTGCATGCTCTGTCACCTGATACTGTCTGCGTTGATGTCCGCGGACCTCAGCGGTGGCAGATACACAGCGCATGCACATGGATGTCCGCACAACACCGGACAGGGTTCTACATCCACAAACGTCATCCATTGTGACACAAGACTCTGAACATCTCTATAGTTCGTGGAATTCCAATTGTTTTTTGTTTTTTTTAAATATGAAAGAATGATATACAAGATATTTATAGTATAAATAATCATTTTATTTATGAAAGGGATGGGTATTGGAATGGGAAACAAATAGGAGAATTTGGAATTTTATAAAGTTAACATTCGGGGGAGGTTGGAGGGAGGGGATGCTTTTTAAATTTGATTGGGGGAATTGTTGGGGGAAGGTGGACTGGTAAAAGTAGGACAGTGATAATTAATATTTCTAATAATATGATTTTTAACATAATATAGAAGTTCTTTAAAGTGTACTGTTAAAACCTGTGAAAATCACTGGAAGAACTTTGTTAAAGGGATGTTATTGTTAAGTTGCCCTAATAAAAACCTATGAAAGGGATATTATGGTTACAAGTAAAACCGAAAACCCTCAGAAATTCACCAGTATGGTAAGCTAAGCAACCATAACTCGTGCCACCACTGTGCACTGCTAAAACTAACACCAAGGACATGAAAGATGACATCACAAATGTTATTCATAACATCACTTGAGCAGGCAAGGCTAAGTCCCAGGAGGAGTGAGGGTGACCGGAGATCTTTGATGAGCACACACAATTAGACACCAAGAATGGTGTCTAATTGGACAGTAGTATATCAAAAATATACAAATCATTAGGCCAACAAACGAATACCAGTGAATAATGAAAAGCACAGTAAAATCACCACTGAAACATCACACTATGTAAAATATAAACAGTCACTTTTGGTAAATGCAGCAACGTACATAATCCTACCAAAATGTGTAAGGGAGGAGGGCAGTCAAACTTTATAATATTGACAGCCTTCAGAGATGGATGACACTAACTTAATAAGTCCAGCCCTACAATGAATGGAGACTTGTGCTTAATGTTAGATGTGCACACGAAAGAGCTGGCAATGTTAGAGGAAGGATTCTGAAGTGTGCAAAACAGGTTTGGAGAGTCAGGGGAGTATCTGCTGAAGTGAAAAAAGCTATTCCCATCTTTAGGAAGAGGAGACTACCCAAACCAAGGAGAGGACCACAAGGGATCCTCCATGTGTAAAAATGCAGTGGGTGACTAGGGGACACCGGTAAGTGGTTTAAGAATTCACTGCTCACTCTAGGTCCAAACATGGCAGGCCTGTAGAGGGCTGCCTGAGGTACGATTTACCACCCTTAATTCGGCTTCAAAGTGCACATGCACTGCGGGGTTTAGATGCGGGTCTGGTTTACAACAGGAGCTCTATCTTTCATTCCTATTGCAGGACAAAGAAAGCACCGATAAAGTTCGTCAAAGGAAACTTAAAGAAAGGCAATAAAGTCACCAGTAGTGAGAATTACTGTCGCACAGTGACACAGGGGAAACCAAACTCTCGCTGTCTTATGCGTGCTTCTCTCTCATGGCCAAAGGCAGCTGAGATGAAATAATTTGGCAAGAAGGTGCTTTGCAGTGCAAGCTAAGATTCCCACAAAGCTTGAGACAAAACTCGATAAGACAATGCTCCTGCATGAGTGCCAAGCTTCGAGGGGCAAAGTCCACTGGATGGGCCATTGACACCTCCGAGAAGGCCCTTTTACAGGGCAGCCAGGAGGCAGTGAATATGATTGGTCCCACCACTCCAAGTGGTTGAAGCTCTCTCACAGGTCTTCTGAGATCAAGCGCAAAACAGAGTTTATCCGGGACAAAAGTGGGCTTAGGGTGCCAACCTTCTTCTGCATGGTTCCCGATAGTCCTAGGATCTGCTCGGCTCTTCTGGATGCTTGGCTCTGTCTACAGGTCGATTCAGTGAGGAGATCTGCCCCACTCATGCACACCAGCAGTGGGCCAATCAGGGACCACTTGGCTCGAGCACACCAGACACCCTGGCACCAGTAGTGTAGATTGCAGCCAGACAGTCCGAGCCCACTTCCCGGGTAACTACACATGTAACCTGTAGTAGCCAGCAAAAGATGTGGCATTCACGGGTAACTGCATAGCCAAATAAGGAGTTGCCAGGTCATAAAGACCAGGGAGAAGGCCAAATAACAAAATGGTCAAAGGAGAACACAAAAGACCTTGTGGCATGGCCATGATGACCACTAGCCAGTCATGAGCTAAACGTGGTAAACAAGGTATGGTTCAGAAAGAACTTATACAAATCCATGAAAAAGCTTCTGCTGCCACATTGTCCAGTTACCAAAACCCCCTTAGTAGATGACTAGGTCCCAAAAACAAAAGGACCCCATTGCATGAAACAGTAATGCACTTTGTGAAATGAAATACAGTTGCCAAAAGTGGCAACAAAGGTGAAAGATTAAGAGAAACACAGTTTCTCAGTACTGACAGCCTGAAGGACGTGTCAGTTTCCCCATAATGATAAGAAAAGGCTTTGCTCCACTGGCAAAAGTCAGGACAACAGGTTGCAATAAAAGCAAAATGTGTGGGGGTCTACAAGTATAGAGGTAAATTAGCAGTAAGTGACATTTTCCCTTGCATGGCTTCATTGTCATGACCACATTTTGGAGCACATTTTATCCACAGAAGCTTGTGAATGAGTGGGCATCCTCTAGTATGATATTCCTTTCTCCAAAAGAAGTGTTCTACTTCTGCAAGTAGATGGGTAGTTTTATTGCAGATGAAGTTCAGAATGGCGATGAAGTGATGGTGAACATATCCTGAAATAGTGACAGCATCAGGAGAACTGAATTCTCTTGCTGATTCTATGTCTATTCCTTCTTTATTTTGGTTTGCAGCGCGTAATAAGTTTAGTATATGACATTATTTTCAGTGGACGCAGTAAACTGAATGCAAAATACAGACAGAAATGGGAATGACCATTAAGCATGTATAAAATGATTCACTTCAGGGTGAATAGAACATCTGTCCAGCATGCACTGTATACACCTATTAACATAATTAACAGTCAACTAACACTGGCCAGTAACTGATAATTTACCCTTAACTAAGCAGTGCAAAATGCAGCAGATGAAATGTCAAAATAAAGTGCTGTTTTAATGTGAGGCATTTTGCTGCCTGTGATTCAGTGCACAAACTATGAAAGGAGATACGTGCTCTGAACAGTCTCATTGTTCAAGAGGAAGTGTGGTTGCAAAAAAGCCATGCTTCTAGAGAAATCAGCTTGGATGATATGTAGATTTTAGGAGAAAGGGCAGTATTTAGTTTGAGTGATACAGCTAACCTATAAATTTAGCAGGCAGAAGATGTACGTCAGAGGAGAACAGGAGGGTGGCTGGCTGCCAGCAGCTGGAGAGCAGAGCCGTGCAGTGCAGAAAGGCAAGATTTTTCTCAGTGTGCTGCCTGGGAGAATCTTGCCTTTCTGCAATGCACGGCTCTGAATATGCAGAATTATATTCCTATGACTATTTATGTTGCTATTTAATGTTGCTGTTTTTCAATCAGTAAATTCAATTATAAATGCACATTCTAACAGTTACTGCGTGTCTTGACATATTATTGACGGTACCCGGGTTATGTCATTTGTTTACTGTGGGTTTATAGATATACAGATTGCATGATATCTCGGCTGTGCATGCTGACAGCTGAGCAGATCCATCAAAGACAGTAGTCCAGTCTCGTAGATAAGTGACTGGAATGACAGTTAGCACTGGCATGTCCCTACAGGTACAAAGTCCGCTATCTTGCGCTTACAGTTGACTTTAAGCAGAATACAGATATTAGAGGGGAGTCTTGTCACACCATATGGGGCATCATATGGAGCAGTTTTTTCCATGCAACCCAAATCAATTCTTGCCACCTAAAGCATGAGGCAAGGAGGCTTAAACAAGTTGAGGCTAATCAGGGTGTACATACATGCCTTTCAGTGAAATAGGGTTCTGAGAAAAAAAGATATGTTTTATAAGATGTATGTTGATGAAAGTGTTATTCATAAATTTTTGATTTGTGTGATAACAAACGTATTTGTAGGTGTTCCAGTGTGGCAAGTAAACCCTGTGGAGACACCATAAGGATAACAATAATTAAAATTTTATTCTCAGGCATTGCAGCAGAGGAGGGATAGAAAATTGTTTTATGCTAGTTACTTAATTTGATTTATTTCTTTTACTTTATATGACTAATCCCTTGCCCCGGCAGGGCCAGATCCTTGGAGCGCTGGACCCTTGGAGGATGCCATGGGATCGAAGGCCCTGGGAAAGACCCCAGACCAAAGAATGGGGTGAAAACAGAGTCTTCAGAAAGAAGGATGGGGGTGACCCGATCTGAGGACTGGATACTCATTGTGCTGCTCATACTGGGTATTTCGGGAGTTAAGATCACACATGTACAGGTTGTAATAGAACCTGGACTGGCATCCGGAATTGCGGTGAAGGAGGCACCAGGATTTATCCAGGGAAATAGAAGATTGGTGTACCAGAACATGTACATCACCCTAAACCCTGTTCCTCTTGTTGAGAAGTTTGTGAATGAAACCACAAATGCATCGGATCAGTTGAGAGACTGGATACAACTGTAAAAGGAGGATGCTCGGAAATCAATCAGAGATATTGCCATGCAGTTAGAAAAAACTTTTTTAAGTTAGTCTGTTATGAAAAGAAGGAGGGGGAAACGGGTAGAAGGTTTGCTTGTGGCCTTCATTGTAATGACAATTATTGGGCTGTGATGGGCACAACAATGTCTACAGCCAATGCTATATCTGTGGGACATTAAGAGCTAAGGCACAGCAGTTAACCCACGATTTGGACACAATACAGCGAACATTCGGTGAAAGTAGAGGCGGACTGAATGAGCAAATCAAATATGTAAACAAGACTATTTTCATATTAAATGAACAGGCCACGGTATTGCAACACAGCACACATGTTGTTAAACATGATACATTGCTGAATGATCTTATAAATGTGTTCAACCCAGTTGAAAGGTTACTCAGGAAATACCAGGGGTACGTTCAAAATGCAATATCCCAATTAATTCAGGGGCATATACCTTTGTACTTTGTGTAATCCGATCCGTCAAATGATAGCATGGATCACACAAAGAGAAGTGGAAAATGTACATGTTTAAATTGCTTTTGAAATGGGGAGTGCTATGCCACTATATATAAACATAGAAAGAATGGAAGTAGGATTTGTGTTGTGCATCCCATACATTGCTCCTGAGTTAATATACCAGATCAAATTGCTGCACAATATAGGATTTTGGCAGAATGGTAGATATGTCAAAATCAAAACCCCAGAGATAGTAGCATTTCAATCCTGGGAACCTGAGGTTTATTTGATTCAAAATTTGAATACCTGTGTAAAATTCAAAGAGCAGAACTACATGTGTCCGGGCAAGCCATTTGCTCATGACGCGGCAGATGCTATTTGCAGGTTGAAACCAGATCCCGAGGTGTCTGGGGGAACTCCAAATACTCCCATTTATGTTTCCCATTCCAATGCCTCATCGCTTTTGTTAATACAGTTATTTTTATACTATGAATATCTTGTATATTTTGCCTCATCATTTTTAAAACTCCAATTAATAGTCCCTGGATATCGCGCCTAGCCCGGACATGTCCGGTCTCACATGATGCACTTTTAGTTAGTTTAATTAGTTTGCGAATATGCCCATCCGGTCATGGACTTCAATGCACATGTGCTGCGTGGCTTTCGCCTCCGCAGACTGCGAATGTCACTCTGGTTTCGTCGATGACTCCGGATGTCATCATGTGACCACGCCTGTGCAGCCTAAAGACATGTCCGCCATCGGTGTCCGTGCTCCACAGACATTTTGAAACTGCATTTCCGGTGGATCTTGGAAGTTTCAAGTGAAACCTTTGCCATTCCCCACCTCCTAGCAACATTCTTTACACTTCTTTCAAACAACTTTTTATGCAATTTTTTCATCTCCAATATTCACAGACCGCGCCCGTGTGGCATGAAGATGCGTCAGCGAAGTTCAAATTTACACTTCCAGAGCTCCTAGTGTAATTCTCAGTTGATCTTTCAACTGTTCATAACTTTTGAAGGCCTATTTTAAACTTGGGAGTCCACGGACAGGAGAGAAGTCCATGGACAGTTTCTCTAAAGAGATCCGCCTATTACTTTTAGTAATTCTCAATCTGGCAGTCCAGGAGAGGCTTTGACAGCTGTTTGGCAGTTCTTGCTATCTTGCAGAAAATGGCATAATTGCTACCTATGCCTATTCCTCCTCTGCATGGGTCATCACAACTACCACCACCTGCAGGGCTGGGACATGGGAACAGGCACACTGATGCAGAGGAGGAAGAAGAGGAAGACAAAATGAGGAAGGGGAAGTACTTGTGTACAGGCACGTTATAAATGCCATATCATATCATACCTACCTCCCGCACCCGTAAAGAATCATAGTCATGGCAGTTTTTTACAAATATAGGCGGGGTACCAAAGGCTCGGGCTGACCGTTTTAAAATGCATTGAGTGTGGAGTCACACTCAGTCATGGAGAGCACAGGCAGTACTCCTTCAGTAACACCTCTGTGCTTCAGCAAACCCACTCAAACCACCTGTGTGCTCTGAGAAATGCTGTTCTTTTCTCACGGTGTAGGCTAACCTCCTCTACCCCATCTTCCTCAACTGTCCCTGCAACCACACAGTGTTCTCCTATGGGGCAGTTGATTCCAGCGTCTGCCTCATAGGCCATACAAGAGGCTGTTGATCCTTACCTTTCTACGGCATACGGCAACAGCACTCTATATGTACTGCAACACACCCCTCTGCAAGGGGGAGCAGTTTCGTAGTGCCTTCGAGACTGCCATCAAGGAGCATGAGAAACACTGTCCCCTACCTTAGCGATAAGGCAGGCCCAACATCATCCCCTGTCCATCTGCCGCTCCTTTTCAGTGATTAGTGCCCCTTACCTCTATTCCCTTCCACCTTACCTCATGTCCTTTACCATCAGACAAAAAGAATAAAAACCGCAAAATGAAAAAGAAAAAAAAAGGTATTTTAGTTCTACTGTGAATGACAGCTCTCAGCCATTCACAGTTAAATAATAGAACTAAAAAAGTAATCTTATAGACTCCATCTACTTTACATTTTTCACTAAAGTAGTCCTACTTAATAAGATTCTCCAAGATATCCTTCAGCATTTTGTTCTATGCTTATCAATATAATGGAACATTGTATACTAGTGATAAAGAAAAAAGGACACTTTTCTGTCCCCAAACTTTTCTCTAGCATACAATACCTACCATAACTTCCTAAGTACCTTTTGTATCCTGTTTAGTCTGCGGACAGTATAATAGCCTGTGTCCCCCCTCCGGAAAATTTGAGGGGTGGGGTCTAATTTACATTTCACAACTGTGGCTCTTAAAAGAATCCTTTTTTGTTTTTTCAATTTTTGGGTGTTATACATTTTAATGTTCTACTTTACTTAATTGTTTTTTATAACCTTTACAAAAACTCTTTCAAACGTTTTTTTCTGTTTTTGCTTTTTATCTACTGCAGCTACCAACAAATACTTCACTGCATATTTTATGTTTTCATAGAAACTGATGCAATACATTCTGAACATTGGAAAGAACAATCTCATTTATAACATCTGTCAAATGTACTCCATCTCTTTGACATATATTCACTTCATCAAACTTTATATTTTCATTGTGGAAAGATGTAACTCCTACATCCTGTAAAAAACACATACAGTTTGCATCCGCACTGGACATCAAGGTCATTCATTAGCCTGCATTTCTTAAACTGCTTGCAAAGGCACCTTCCACCACCTCAAAAAGTTAGCAACACACCATTCAACTATACAACACCATGTGCATACACTGTACTATGCAAAAGGTCCTGCTCTAGAACTGCAACATTTAAATAACATTCTCCCACATCAAACAGCTAAAAAAACTCCTTAGAGAAATAGAGCACATCCAAATAAATATTTTGGAACTGAAGTTGACTTAGAAAATTCAGTAACTTTAGAAAACATTAGCGAAAATCTCACAAACAGCAATCTCCTTACAAACACATGCAAAAAAGAAATAGCATTTCAAAACATATCTTCTGAAAAACCAGACAAAGGGCCTCATCACGAGTTGGGCTGTATTCCCGGCTGTAATACCACTGACTGTTATAGCCCTAGCACCGACCGGTTAGCTTGTATTACCGCCGGATCACGAGTTGGGTGTTAACGGTAAATCCCCATTCCCCATTGGGTCCATTGGATTAAATGGGGTATTTTCAGCGCTAATTATTGCGGGCTAATACAGCCGGCGGTAATTCAGCTGAAAACGGGATTTTCACCTCCAGAGAAAGGCTGGAGGTAAAACAGCCCATTTAGCGCCCAACTCGTGATAGGGCCAGCCCTTAAATGCGGCTGTAATACCGTTACCACCGCATTTAAGGGCTACAGCCCAACTCGTGATGAGGCCCAAAGTATTTGTCTATTGTCACAGGACCTTTTATAAAAAGAGCACAACAATAGTAGATATGGCCAAAAAAATAGAGGACATTGAGGAATCTCAATGGCTCCAATTAGCTTTGCATCTAACAGCAGAAAATAAATACAAAATTACTGACGCTTCAATACTTTGCATGCACTTGAATACAAAGCTTGAAAATAACCAAATGCCATCACATGGTATCACTAATAACTTAGAAATCCTTCTACCTCCAAAGGCTCTCCACAACTTAACTTGTATGAGAGCATAATAATCCAAACAGTACATCCATTTCAAGCTATAGTAGGCCTTCCACCGACAACCTCCAAATTGCCTCCATCTGATTTACTAAAAGGCATTTGTGGAAAAGTAGTATATTTGCCATTGGATCTATAAAAATGTTTAGAAACTCTAGCAGCACAACGGCCAATAGATCAATTTATTAGTTAATGGTGTGTAGAGGAAGTCCCAGATATGGCCTGCACTCCAGCCACCCGGTTTGAAATACCAGGAACATACTCGCTGAGATATGTGACATATTATGAGCAAATAAACCAGCAGAGAGCCGCGCTAGGGCTCTGTCCAGTGCCCATCGGAAGAGCAATACCTGTTGAAGTACCAATAACCAGACAACCATGGGCAGCATGGTACCTATTGAGACTACCGTATCAACAGCTGACACAACATGAAAACTACTTTCAGACAGTCCCAGAAGAGACCCAAAGGGCCTTAATTGAACGGCGAATGGTGACGTCACAAGCACACCTCAATGAAGCACACTATATAAGTGCAGTCCACTTTACATGAAAGCAGAATTAAGCCCAGGATGGTAGAGGCCAAACAGGCCAGGATTCATATACCAGCACGAAGCCAGACGAAAGAGCGGAATCAAAACTTAGCAAGAAGCAGCTCATACCTAGGAATTCGAGGTCAACCACAGGAAAGGAGAAGAGCAGCAACTCCGAAGAATCGAAACTTAAGAGCATAGCAGCCTACCCTTGAATGTCAGGATAAGGAGGTCCAGGCAGGTGGCGAGGCCGAAGAGAGAATAAAATACGCAAATAGATGGAAAATGAAGCAGCTTCACGGTGTACTGAAATGTGACCAGCCAAGCGCGAAGAGGTACCAACGTCTGATGTCACCCAAACCCAGAGGATGCCATAACTTTTCCTGATAAGAAGCTACAGGTTTGAGGCCATCCTCAGCCATCTAATAGACACATAGCCCTAAAGTACTGATTGATGGAAGGGAGGCAGGGTGAATCTTGGGGCATGCCGCATCTGGGTAACCATTCTGCAAGCTGCTATATAAAGTGGAGATTTATGCCTAGGGGTGTAACCAACCCAATCACAATGGACCAAATAATCTAGGGTCCTATAGCTAGTAGAAACAATGAGACGTCGTACTTGTAGTGACGTCTAGCAAGAGTGATGTAGAGGGATAAGCATAGACGCTCACCCAATAAGAGTTATCCAATCCTCACACTCTGTTACCATATACAGTTATAGTACCTATACTTACGTTACCTTTTCCAACCAATAGACTTGCAAGACAATCTTTCGAGTGTTACACATCAATAATGACAAATATTGCCTATAAAAATTGCTGTTTGAATGAAGATTGTGGAAGTTGAAGCGAGACAGGAGATCGCATCACTGATGAGTTCCTAATGTTTCCCCGTTTTTTGTACTTGTCATTAAACGGACAGCCCTTTGCCAAACCATTTGAGTTGTCCTTATTGATTGGTGTTGGAGTAAGAGAATCCTGCACCCCATCCTCCTTCAGGTGCAGCTATCTCGTCTTAAAGTACTCGAGGGTGAGCTCTGATCCCATGGGCCTGTCAGAGGTCGCTCCACCCTCCTGTACACTTGGTAGCGGTGAGGATGGTTTTGACCATCAACTATTGATTATTGATTATTGATAAGACACCTATTGTTGACCGTCGACACGAAGTAACTCTAGGTCTTTGGCAATATCACAAGTCCTTCACCATTTGGCCGAGTAGACTGTGAAGCTTCCCGTGGACAATGATAGTATAAGTCTATCTAAAATCTGCAGTGGGTCTGAAGGAACCTGTTTAATAAACAGAAAACCTTCCATTCCTACGGGCAGCGGAACAGACGAAAGACTAAAAGAGGCGGTAACGGAGACGATGACCCCGAGGATCCAGAGAGGAACCATGCGAGCGGTGAGTGAAACAAAAAATTAAATGCTTTGGCAAATGTCATAAGCATTAGAACAAGTAAGGGAAAAGTTAACGGGGGGAGGTGGAAAAAACAAAATAGTCATAAGTAGAGAAGACTGTGTATATATAAAGGGATAATGACTCGAGAACACCTGAGATATTAAAGAATATCAGGGTGAACACCTGAGATAGTAAAGAATACCAGGATGGACACCTGAGATAGTAAAGAATACCGGGGTAGACACCCGAGAAGAGAGGATTCCAGGGTGGATACCTGAGGAGAGAGAGGATTCACCTTGTTCCTGCGCTTTGATATAGCGGTCAGAAGAAACGTGAACTCAGAGCCCACATAATAGGGGACGACTAGAGTACTACCACGTTTAAAGACGTCGAAAAAGGAGTTTGTTTAAACTCCATATCGGGGTATTAATTAGAAGGCAGAGATATTTGTGTCCAGCTGGTTTCTGTCTAGTCCGTCAAATGTCTGTTGTACCTGTTCTGTTGTATGTAATATGTAAGAATTTTTGTCTGGTATTGGTTGAAATCAAATAGGGTTTTTACGCGATTCTATAGTTGAGGGGGAATAGCACATGGATTGATGTTCTTGAGTAAATTGGTGATAAAATAGTTTTGGTGGGAAAAAAAGGATTGGATTGGAGCTTGCAGTGTTTGGTGCTCGCTCATATTATTGACAGTGTTAAAATTGCATGGAAGCATTGAAAAGTGGTGTTTAAGAGGAAAGTAGAACAGATTTAAGCATGGAAAAATTACACCATTAGCACACTTATGTAAGCAACTGCCGAAACATGCAACCAAGCTTAAGAAATATAGCACAGAGTGGGTTAAGGGCACCGCCCACAAGATGTTTATGCCGTGGCCACAAAATGGGTCCTTATCCAAAGCCGTCTTACAACACATGACGACTTACTTGCATGCCACATATACAGGGAAAAAACCAGAGAAACGCCTCACTGTTCTAGAACTTTGGAAAATGTTCGAACAGGCGAAGGAGGAATAGCCAACTGCAGACTGGATATTAAACAGAGGGGGGTGAGACGCATACCACGCCACCTGCCCAGCTTGAAACAGAAACCGAGGGAGGTAAGCCTGAGCGACTCTACCCTTTAAGGGAGCTTAAAGCAGCCACAGGGTACAGCAACCCCGCACCTACTTACCATAGTGACAAAAACCGAGGGAAGGATCAGGACCAAATTCTTACCTGCACAGTCCCGATGGACAAGGAGAGACGCGATGATGAGAGGAAGGATCAGGCACAGATTAGTGCATCTCTCGATAAGGAGAGAGAGGGAAATAAATGGAAAGAAGGTGAAAGCAGAACTGATGAGATAGCATTCGCAAAAGACAAATGGATGGGAGGACAGATATTGTTGAAACTCGATGGAAAAGGAAGTGATGATGTGAGACCTATAGAGAGGTTAGATGAGGCGCAGAAAAAGGAGAAAGACGAGGAGTCAAGGGATGAAAGGATAAAACGGAAGGATAGACTGAGGAGTGAACAGCTATATCGTGAAGAGCTAGAGAAACAGCTCGATCACAAACAGAGAGCAGTCTATGCCTTGGACAGACAGAAACAGCAAGGTTTAGCAAAAGAGCAAAGAGTACCTGACAAGATAAGGAGATGAAGGGATGAGGAAGTTCCAAGGAAAATGAACGTAGAAATGAAAGGAGAAGAGAAGAAAATAAGGTCAGAGAAGAGGCAAGGAAGCACAAAGAATGTGATGATGTCATAGAACGTAAGCGTAGACAGAGGGCACGCGATCTCGAATATCTGGAGAGGGAAGTTAAAAAACCCAATCCTGTTGTAGAATGGGAAGACATTGAAGAATTCTTCCCTGCGTATGACTCAGTACCAGGCACGACCAGCGCAAATATTGAAGATGACTTCGACACCAGAAGCATCGGGGAAACGATCGATAGGATCGATGACGAAATGGGGTTAGAACAAATACCCCAAGGGGAAAGGGAAGACGAGCGCATGGAGAGCACTCAGCTGTATGACACTGAGGATATCACCCAAAGTAGTGGGAGCAGGAGACTGTCCCTGGACAGACTAGAAATCAGTAACAATGATGATGACACAAGGAGTTGTGTGAATTGGGAACAATTAATGTCTGACTCTGGAGAGGAAATGGAGCGTGAGACAAATGAAGAAGGGAGAAAGCACGAAAAGTGTCTCCCAAGGGACAAGGGTGTACGATGGTGAGTTGCTAGTGAGTCCGCACCGAGGACATCAGAGTCTACCACACAGTCGGACCGGCATGACGGAACACCCCATGGTCAGAGAGGGGTGTCAGCACCCGCCTATGTAGACAGGTTGAGGACATTGCCAGGCAGACGGTGATGCAGGAATATTACCCCAGCAATAGACAGAAGAGCTATGGGGAAAGAGAAAGAAGGCTGAGCATTCCACTTTCCGCTGCTAGAAAAGGGGGGAGCAAGACCGCAATATATTCCATGACCACACACGGATCACAAAAACCTGAAAAATAAGGTTCCAGTGCTGACAACGGGAGCCGGGAAGTGGATACACGAGTTAGAAAAAATGACAGGGGGTCTCACGCTTGCAATAGGGGACATTAAAGGTCTCCTGATTGCCATACTTGGTGAGAGAGCAGACGATGTGTGGACGCGGGCAGGGTACCCTCGGTTAACCATAATTAACACTGCTCATGACAGAGCGCCATTTAATAATTGCAGAGCAGCAGTATGGAAAGCGCTACGAGTGCTGTACCCAGACACTTCCGATATGAGAGCTGTAATGACTCGCAAAATGAAGGAGAAGATCCGTTGATTTATATCCAGAATTTCCAAGACGTGTGGGTGCTTGAAACGCATGAATCTTGGACAGAATCTATACTGGTGTTTTACCACATATTGTGCCATGGGTTGCCAGATGCAGTGCAGAAACAGCTCAAGAAATTGGTAGGGGTGGAGGTTAAACCTTGGGCTGAAATACAGTTAACTATCACACATTACTGTAGATTGTTGCAAGAAAAGCATTGGAAAAAGGAGGCAACACAAAAGGGTGAGGAAGCGAAGCTGGTGCAAAAGAAATTATCAAAGTATGCTCTCGAAGGAGCCATGCTAACTAGCCCAGCTGAACAGAACTTACAACAGGTGGCTAACCCACAGCAGAACAACCAGGGTAACGTAGGACTGTACCCGAGGGGAAGGGGATTTAGAGGAAGAGGATGGCAAAGTAATCAAGGAGGTTTCCAGAGTAATCAAGGAGGCTTTCAAAACATGCAAAGGGGCAACCCAGATATGTCAAACTGACAAATAATCTGACCACTGCCAGTATGTTGGCTGTGTGGAATGATGGGGCATTTGGCGCGCACTTGCAGAAGTCAAGAAGTGTGGCAGAATAGCCAAGGAATGGGAGCAGGCACAGCAAATCCACCTGCGATCTCACAACAGGGTAATGCGCAAAACCACACAGTGCAGCAGCAAGCACCAGGCTTGCAGCAAGGTGCACAAGGTGCACAACAAGGGGTTAAACCCCGAACATGGGGAATTTGCCTCAAGGGCAATTTCAACAGGCACCACCGCAATCATCTCAGGGCACAAACTCCGGAAGGGGGGGCATCCCTGCGAATGGAGAGAATCCGCAAGTGTACAGTGGACCGAATTTATACATGAAGTAGGACAGCTCACTGGGAACCCTGATGTGCTCTATCCTATCAGTGCACCAGACCCTAACAGGGAACCAATGGTGAATGTCGTCATAGTGGGTAAAGAATATTCCTTCTTAGTTAACACGGGTGATACTCAGAGTTTTATAGGAGCTCACAGTCGAGTTCCTTTTACAGACGCACTCCCAGTCTTCGTAGGAGAGTGCAAAATTAATGTACCTTTGTTGTATTCTCGCCAGACCCCAGTAAACATTTTGGGTCGAGACTTAATGACAAAATTGAATATGATAATATCGTTCACGGAGGAGGGCATAGTATGCTTCACTCCAGAAATGCATTATTCAAACGTGTGCAAAATGATCAGTGCATACTCAGGGCATATAGCCATGAAAGCTATACCGCTAGAGCCAGAGGTTTTCGCATTTGGCATGCGTGCGCTCATGGCAGGATTGCCTGGCCTTGCAGATAGTACCATGATAACCCCCGCTGAGTTTCTATTCTCACCAAGAATACCTATCCATGAAGAGGAGGGACAAGTATTTCCCTTGATAATACATGCTGCAGCAGTACGAGGGAAAGTAGCATTGGTTGAAGGCTATGATGATGAAGGCAGACAATGGTGCGCAATTATCGCCATTGAAGAAGGGCGTCGAGTGACTGACGTCACCAATGACGATGTGTTTGAAGAACAACCAGACTCAGAAGAGACAAGAGTAGAAATGAGTCTCATATTTTGGGTAAAAATGATCAAAAGAGAAGTGCCTCAGAGAATAATGTTGGCACTGGTACATCCGGAATACTTTCATGACAACATGGCCCAAGTGCCTGTCTCAGTATGGACTACAGGACTATATGACGTAGGCCTCCTGAAGGGGGTGGGAGAAGTGAACATTAAACTGAAACCAGGAGCAATTTTACCAAGGGCGCAACAATATCCCATGTCCAGAGAGGCGGATGAAGGGATCGCGAAGACAATTTCCCGCAATGATGGACCAGGGCATCTTGGTGAATGCAGAGTCACCATGTAATACGGTGATTTACCCTATCAAGAAAACAAGGGGAGGGTCTTGGTGTTTAATTCAAGATTTAAAAGCATTAAACAATATTGTTAAGTCTGGGTTCCCTCTAGTCCCTGATCCATCTACAATCCTATATAACATACCCATTAAGGCAAAATATTTCACAGTGATTGGTTTGAAAAATGCCTTTTTTTCTGAAGCTATCATGAACACGGCAAAGCCACTCACGATAAAGCAAATGCAGAGATTTTTAGGCCTGTGCAATTATGTTAGAGCATGGGTCTTCGATTACAGCTTGTATACCAAGCCCCTGCTCCAGGCTTTAAGGAAGTCCCAGGTGACAAAGGAAAAGATTGAATGGACCGAGGCAATGGAAAAGGGGTTTGCAGAACTCAAGAGAGCGATTTGTACGGCTCCAGTTCTCAGGAATCCTAATTACGCAGAGGAATTCTACCTATTCTCACACACAGATGGAAGCGTTATGACGGAAGTGCTCGCTCAAAGAACCTCATTGGGATACAAGCCCCTGGCGTATTACATTGGGAGCCTGGACCCAGTCATGAGAGGCCACTACCCATGCGAACAAAGCTTAGCTGCAGCAGCGTTCATCATAGAAAAGTCGACAACCACTGTAATGGGATGTTCCATGACGTTGTACGTCGAGCACTCATTATTTGCCATCTTAGAGAAACCAAAGGGTATGTTTTGTAATCTCAATGAGCTTCTGCCTATGAAGTGATCATATCTAATCCATTGATCAAAGTAGTTTGATGTAAAACAGTAAACCTAGCTGAGCCAGTCACTGAAGGAGAGCCAATACATGACTGTGCAAACTATGAAGAATTCTGTGATGAAATCCCCAGGGTGAAAGAAAATGCCCTGGAGGCAGGCGAGATCATTTTTATTGATTGTTCTTCGAGAATCGACTAAGAAGACGGACAAAGATATACAGGCATTGCCGTAATAAAACACATAGCAAACAGAGAATTCCAAGTGCCCCTCAGTTCACGAATACCATCGCATTATTCGGCACAGGCTGCAGAATTATTGGCATTGATACTCGCCATTGAGAACCACGCAGACCAGGAAGTGACAGTGTACAGTGACTCCGCCTATGTGACGTCCACAGTGCATGCAGGACTAGCACGCTGGAAAAGGAGGAGCTACCTCCGAGCTGACGGCACGCCAGTGCAGCATGCAGCCTTATTGGACAGGCTGATTAAGGCACTACAGCTCCCAGTGGGCATAGCGGTCGTGAAATGCACCACCCACACCAAAGGGACAGATTTCGTGTCACGCGGAAACCATGCAGCAGACACAGAAGCCAAGCGTATGGCATCCAAAAGTGAGACAATCATGGAAGTGGAAGTGACATGTACCCATGAGAGAATGATGGTGGCACGAACCACACCCAAAGCCTGTAGTAATATGGGGCAGGCACAACTAATGGAGCTTCAAGGGAGTGTACCGCAGGACGAAAAGAACCTGTGGAAACATCGAGGGTGTTCTTTAAGCCCCTCCGACGGTTTGTGGTGGCAAGACAGCACTGGTAAACAAGTAATGCCTGTAGCCCTACTAAAAATAGCATTGGAGCAATTGCATTACCCATTTCACATGTCAAAAGAGAATTTAGCAGCAACGGTCGGGGAAGACTGGTTCATACTGAATTTAGCTGAGAATGTTGCATTCTTTATGGTGAACTGCATAATCTGCCAGCAATTCACCGCTGGCACACATTAAAAGTAGTGACTGGAGTCATCCCCCAGCCAAATGGGCCTTTTAAGCACTTACACATCGACTACGTCGACATGATTCAAGTGTGTAACGGGTACAGGTACCTAATTGTAGTGGTGTGTCCATTCTCTAGATGGATAGAAGCAGGTCCATGTACACACCCAGGCTCTACCTGTGTGGCCAAATTTCTGGTGAGGGAAGTGTTTCCTAGATGGGGGGTGTGTGAGGTGATGTGATCAGACAATGGGGCTCATTTTGTAAATTCAGTTTTGGAACAGATTAGATTGTTGCTTGGTATAAAGCACAAGTTCTCATCGGCATATCATCTGAAAGGTAATGGTATCTGTGAGAGGCTCAACGGCTTGTTAAAAGAAAGGATGGCCAAGTTGAAGCTTACTCTAAAGAGGGGATGGTTGCACTGCCTTCGGAACCAACCAGGCTCCGACCATCATCATACGCCGCACGAGATAGTCACAGGAAGGAGAATGAATACTCCCCTAATCCCCCTGAGACAGAGCTAGATGTGATGCCCATCCAACCCGAGAGGTCCTGGGATCCGAATTACAAGAATATCTGAACTGCATGACATCCAGTCTTGCTATAATTTCAGACCAACTGCAGCGATGACAAAAAGGGTACAGCACAGCACAAAACACAGCAGGGGACACTGAAACAGATGCAGTTCAAGGTCTACGTGTTCCACTCGTCTTTCCTGGAGATGTGGTGGTAGTAAAAAAACACACGAGGAAGAGGTTGGACGAGCCAAGATTCAATGGCCCTTTCATTGTAGAGGACTGCACTCCTTCAGCTGTGAACCTGCAAGGCAGGAGAGCATATATTTTCCTCAATGACATTAAGCCCTATATCGGAGAAAGTCCTCTAGCTGCACCCCACCACGAAGAAACTACAGACAACGGGGAAGAACCTCAGCACGTGCAGACGAGATCCATGGCGATGAAGAAAGAAGCCAAGACAAAGAACTCTTGAGCAAATTGTGGCTTAAATTGGACATTTCCTCTAAGCAAAAAAGGGGGATAAGGACATAAAACGGACACTCTGTGCATCCTAGTTGCAGGGTGAAGAAGAAACTGCGCATTTAAGCCACAACACGTTTTGTTGATACAAATCTGTAAACCAAGCCACACTTAAGCATTGTTGAGAAACAAGAGTCTAACAGACAGTGATCAAGGACTTTTACCTTAAGAGCAAATTACAGTATCCTGAATCATCCAATACCAAGACTTTGTGGTGCAGCACTTATAGTGTCTCCCAGCAGAACTATCACAAGGGATGTGCTAACCTACTTTCAGTTAGTGCCCAGCAATCGTTGGGAGAACCACTGACACTCTTAGTTTTATTAGAGATCCAGCAAACTCTGAACACTTGAGCTAGCTGTGAACCAAGCTAAGTTATCTGGTCACAATCCACGCATCAGGAAAGTGCAAGCATTGTTCATGTCAAGGGAAGAGCCTATAATCCTGAACCCAACAAGGCAGGACAAATGTCCCTGTCACCTGAGGACAGTCGACTGGCTCACAATGTCCTCTTCCGCCTAGTAACTGACTTTCCGGAAATGGTGGGGAGACCTGTCGAGGTTGACATCCTCACCTTCATCAGAGAAATCCAGCTAACGTCGCACAGATCAGAACGCTCCTCCACGGCATCATGCTTCAAGTGGAGATGTCCAACTTTCAGAGAGATTACATGAGGAGATTCCAGTGAAACCTTCCGCCGAGGGACAGATCGAGGGAGCAGAGACAAGAACTGATGGTAAAGTAAATGAACTGAAAATTAATGTAATTAACAGTGACACATACACACTTGAGGTAAGGAATTAAGAGAAAAGCTGGAGACAGGGTCAGCACGGAATGAATGAAAACATAGCACTGACCACTACAAGCACACACACACTGAATGCACTTGAACCAGTGCAAGTGTCAATGGCCATAGTACCTCAAACGAAGACAACAGAGAGCACAAGACTGCCTACCGAACAACCAGTCCCAGTAAAAAGAATCCAGTGAATGACCAACTGAAGCAGACATAGCAAAAGCCCTCAAGAAGACAGAAGCGGCTACTGGAGAGTTCACTGCAAGGACACACATGTTGATAGATCATTTATCCTCGTTCATAGCCAGAGCGAAGAAACTACATGAGGAACTGAAAAATAAAACTGCAGAGACTGTACTGACAATCAAACAAGGAACAAGTACCAGGCCCATGATGCAGCCATACACTGGGTGTGTGACAGGCTGGTGGTAAAGGCACTTATAGAGGGCAGGAAAAGAATGCAAGAAGAGAAGGAGAGAATTGTGAAACCTCCACCTACCACACCGATGCAGATAAGGAAAACTGCTCCATCGACCAGAATGCCTGAGAGTCCTCCAGCAAGGAAAAGCTACACAGACAAATTTAGAGATGAAGTTATAGCTAACTACAGAAAGACAGTAAGAATCAAGAGGAGCCTGCATGAAGATAACAATGACCTGAACGACTACTTAGACAGCACAACACATCTAGGAAACAACATTTGGTACCAGCACATGAAAGAAGTTGGAAGAAGGGAAATCAGAAGGAGAATGCTTCATATGCTCACTCCTACCATACAGCATGGGGAAATCCAAGATCTTCGTGGCTGTAGAAATTGATGTCCCGACAGCACACTGTCTGTCACACGTAGCAATGTGCAACACCAGAGGACAGTGCATGGGAATGGACCCCTCATTGATATGGGCAACCGAGACAAATTTCCCCAATGAAGATGATTATATACAGGACATTAAGACGAGAAACAGAGCCCATACAAGGAATCGTGTGATCAGGTACAAGAAGCCTGGAGTTAAAGGAACAGCAATCAGGTGGGAAGTGAACCCAAAGCTGAATGTCCAAGGAAAAACTCAAGAAGAGGCAAAACATTGGAAGAACAGAGGCCAAATGCAGATTTGGGGAACAGTGCTTTCACCAAATGGATGGGAAGAAGGAGTGGTGATCTGCCGAGCATGGATGGTCTTTGGTGCCTATAAGGAAGCAATAGAGAACTCACAGAGGTTGTGCAAACCTTTATGGCCAAACCTCACAAGATTACAGACATGGGTTGAAGTCAGAGGAGGACCCCTGCAGATAGTGCCACTGGATAGCCCAAAATTGTGCTTCAGGAACAATGGCACGAGGAAAATGGGAGAGAATCAGAACTGTGGACGAATTCTTGAGGCTCCAGGAATGACGCATGGAACCGCAGTATTTATGGATCATTACTGGGCATGCAGATCCAAAGCATACATCAGACTGCCGAAAAACTGGGGAGGCATATGCACAATAGTGAATGTCCACGTTCCTGCACTAGTGATCCCGAAAAGTGACCTGAATATTGACAGTTTCCTGAAAGCAGATGCTCATCTGAGGATAAGGTGATCTGTGGAACTGGTATCCCGAAGGAAGAGAGTACATTATTTTTCTGCGAAATCAGAAGAAGCATTCCATGCAATCCCGTATGAGCACAGGCTCTTCAGCCTCACCTCATGTGTGTTCACAACAATCATCATGCCAAGATTCCAGGTTGGAGCAAATACTAAGTGGTTGCAAATCACCAGATGGGAATTACTGCAAACCATTAACTCGACAATAAAAGGATTCAATGCAATCAAGGAAGAGTTAAGAGCAATCCGACTGATGACTCTAGAGAACAGATATGTGCTTGACATGATCACAGCGATGGATGGAGGAGTTTGCGCAAAAATCAGAGAATCATGTTGCACATTTATACCTTCCCATGACAAGAAAAATGGAACCTTGACAGAAGCCATAGAGATGCTAACGAAGCTACAGAACCAGATGATCGATGAAACTGACAAAGTTCATGACAACAGCTGGTTTGGAACACTTTTCTCATGGGTCCCACAATGGATGGCAGACATATTCAAGTTCCTGGGAGGCCTGCTACTGATGATACTATTATGATTTTGTGTTATCAAGATAATTATCTCACAATGCCAGAAAACTGCGAAAAAAGCCATAGGGATGAAGATCATGATCAATGTCAAACCAGGTTGGAAGCCCAGAGACCTGACTGATGACGAAATAATAGAATTTGTGAAGGCCAGCGAATATGCCCCGGAAGGAACAAAATGTGTGTATCCCAGGAAACGAAGAAAGTATGAAGGAAAATGGATTTATTATAGCCCAAATGGACAATGCCAGCTAATGACCTGGAACAAAGACAAATATGTAAAAAGAGCAGGAAGTTTGAAAGGAGCGATAAAAATGTGGACTCCAAAGAGCCACCATCATGTACAAACCCAGAAGATGAAGAAGAAATGAATACAGAAGATATATCTTCCTCAATGAAGCACACTATATAAGTGCAGTCAACTTTACATGAAAGCAAAATTAAGCCCAGGATGGTAGGGGCCAAACAGACCACGATTCATATACCAGCACAAAGCCAGATGAAAGAGCGGAATCAAAACTTAGCAAAAAGCAGCTCATGCCTAGGAATTCGAGGTCAACCCCAGGAAGAGAGGAGAGCGGCAACTCCGAAGAATCGGAACTTAAAAGCATAGCAGCCTGCCCGTGTAGGTCGAGATAAGGAGGCCCAGGCAGGTGGCGATGCCGAAGAGAGAATCAAATACGCAAATAGATGGAAAATGAAGCAGCTTCACAGTGTACTGACACGTGACCATCCAAGCGCGAAGAGGTACCAACATCTGATGACACTCAAACCCAGAGGATGCCATAACTTTTCCTGATAAGAAGCTACAGTTTCGAGGCCGTCCTCAGCCAACTAATAGACACATAGCCCTAAAGTACTGATTGATGGAAGGGAGGCAGGGTGAATCTTGGGGCATGCCGCATCTGGGTAACCATTCTGCAAGCTGCTAATTAAAGTGGAGATTTATTTCTAGGGGTGTAACCGACCCAATCACAATGGACCAAATAATCTAGGGTCCTATAGCTAGTAGAACCAATGAGACGTCGTACTTGTAGTGACGTCTAGCATGAGTGATTTAGAGGGATGGGCATAGACGCCCACCTGATAAGAGTTATATAATCCTCACACTCTGTTACTATATACAGTTATAGTACCTATACTTAAGTTACCTTTTCCAACCAATAGACTTGCATGACAAACTTTCGAGAGTTACACATCAATGATGACGAATATTGCCTATAAAAATTGCTGTTTGAATGAAGACTGTGGAAGTTGAAGCAATCGCATCACTGATGATTTCCTAATGTTTCCCCGTTTTTTGTACTTGTCATTAAATGGACTTCTCTTTGCCAAACCATTTGAGTTGTCCTTATTGATTGGTGTTGGAGTAAGAGAATCCTGCACCCCATCCTCCTTAAGGTGCAGCTATCTCGTCTTAAAGTACTCGAGGGTGAGCTCTGATCCCATGGGCCCATCAGAGGTCGCTCTGCCCTCCTATACAGGTGTACCAATAAAAGACAACAAAATATGGCAACAACTAGTCTACTTATACAAAGTTAGACAAGCACTACAATACCTCAAAGAAAACAATGAATACTACAGAGATATAAGTATAGAGGAAAACATAACAGAAACCACCCAAATAATTGAGGATTCACCACAAACTGGCCAATTTGAACATGTAGATCTTATTAGTGCAGCCAACACTTTAGACCAATATGCACTTCACCCACTACATTCCAAAGACACCATAGAGGATGCATTAAAAACATATAAAATGAATCAAGCCAAAGGATTCCCAAATGAGCATATGGGAGAAAAGTGTAGAAGCAGTATCTTAATCTCTCCTCTTTCCTAAAGGAAAAGGAGGAATATATGATACAAGAGCCACACAAATTAGTGCATTAGAATATCACTCTTTACAAATGTATGTAGACCCAAGATTCAGAAAAAATGTACAATACATGTTCCGCCTCCTCTTTGAAAGTGAACTAGCAACTCCATTTTATGGAGTTGCATACACATTAAAAACAGGCACTCATTTCTTAAACATGCCAGCTACACAACTGCTTCAACAAAAAAAAAAGACAAAGATGAACTTTTCCAGTCAAGTATCACCCATCTCTTGGCAGACATGTGTGGTACAAAAGAATACTGGTTCCGATGTCACTCTGATGTACTAGGCCCACCCACATGGTTTTCTACTTTAAGTTGTGAAGAATATACATGGGATTACTTGCATGACGTTTTACACACTGCAAGCCAAAATAAAGAGGGAATAGATATAAAAACAGCAGGAGAACTCTGTTCTCTTGACCCTGTCAATATACCATGGTACTTTTACCATTACTTCATTGCCATGCCTCACTTCATCTGCAATAAAACTACCCCTCCACTCGGAGAAGTAGAACATGAATATCAATCCAGAGGAGAGCCACACATCCACATGCTTTTGTAGATAATGGATGCTCCAAAACTTCACAGTAATGCCACTGTTCTGCAATATATTACCTATGACATCCCTTCAGAAACCACACATAGTGCCCTATGTGCACAAATCGTACGCTTCCAAAAACACAAGTGTTGCAAATACTGGTGACGCCGATATAAACATAAAGGCAAATACTATACCAAATGTTGCTTTGGTGTCCCCTAGACCGGTCTGCACAAAAAGATAAGTAAAAATCTTGATGTCTTCTGTTAGACACAGTTTAAAAGGGGAATCCCCTAAAAACACATACAACATTAAAAGGGATGGAGCATCCAAGTACATCAATATTTACAATCTGATCATTGCACCCTCTTGTGGAATACAAATATAAAAATGCAATACATTGTAGACAATTCCACTGCAGTTGCAAGATATGTCACAGTCTATGTTACCAAAGCTGAGAAGACAGACATATCTTTGGGATGACATATCATCTGACAGAAACCTGTGACAAAAATTGTACAGCTTTGGTATAAAAATGCTCTCCCATAGAGAATGTGGGTGCTACGAAGCTGCATACTGTTTTACATGTACACCCTTATATTGGAAA
Organism: Ambystoma mexicanum; assembly: GCF_040938575.1. Classification (NCBI taxonomy): domain Eukaryota; kingdom Metazoa; phylum Chordata; class Amphibia; order Caudata; family Ambystomatidae; genus Ambystoma; species Ambystoma mexicanum. The sequence continues at coordinate 1,116,313,639 of NC_090936.1, forward strand.
TCTGGAAACATTGTCTGGCTAAACCCTGGTCAAGCTTCATCAGGAAAAAGGATACTAAAATCCTGCCAAGAAATAGAAAGAATAGCCACAAATGATCCCAACAGCATGGACATTTACAAAAACAATTGAATTAACACATACTACCCAAACAGGAGTACTGCTTTGGAAAACATGTGCCTATACGACACAGCTCAAAACCTCTCCTACAAAAACAATGTCACGTCAGATGAGAGTACTGGCAAATATTCAGTCTCAACCTGTGAAGAAAATCTAGTAAAACATATCAAACCCAGCCTAATTAATCACGTAAAGTTATCATTTAAATCTCTGCAACAAAGACAACTTTATTACACGGCCCTCATACAACCTTTAAAATCTTGGAGAAAAGAAGACAGATTATTAGGTGATCATGACTCCTTTGAAGCTACAATCAATGCAATTGAAAGCAGTATAACAAATTTTAATTTTAAACAATGCAAACAAATGTTGGACAATGAACGCCAACAAATGGAACACATTGTACTTCTACTAAATAAAGACACTCCCGAAGGCAGTCAACCTTCTACAGGAAGCCTAGGGGTGGACCAATGCGGGAGGAACACCTGGGTGAGGGGTCTACGGGGAGTGGGGGTGAGACAGCTGATGGTGAGATGCAGTATTCACCCCTTTTTGTTAATCTTCCCCATCCTATTTTGTAGGATTTTCAGAAGTCCTCACTCACCCACCTTTTTACACAAACACTGGGCCGAGGTAGAGGGTGACTAGGATTAACCACATTAACTCTTTCACATCGTAGTGGACATGTCCCATTAATCGGGTCAGGCAAAGTCAGGCACTTTACACTGAGTGCATACACCCGATACCAGTTAGCTCTCCTCACACGAATAAAAGGCATCACCTAATGACACACTCTGAGCAAGCGGAACACGAGTACGAGCAGAACTACTGGGACAAACACACACCTACTGGAGCAGAGCAATGGACCAAGGGACTAGAGTAGTGGTCTGAAAAACCCCAAGGATGCCTCGAACAGACTGCGAAAGACACGTGGAGAAGGCCAGAACCAAGGAAGCCAGCGACCCTGCCGGGTGAACGGCAGAGTTGAGGAGGCGAGGCCAAGTCTGTGGTACTAACCTTGATTCATCAATGGGAAATAGCAAAACAAGAAAGAAGCGCACACAGATGGCGAGTTGTTGTGACTGATGTGTGTTAAAGCAAATGAAGCAGCAACATTATATCACAAGCGAAGGCTGCACATGTGTGGATGAGATGCAAAGAAATGCAGATCTGTGAATTAACTTTGAAGTAAAAGGCAGTTGTAAGATCAGTGATACTAAGTAAAGGAGTGGTCCGGTGAAAGGAAGTAGTCCATTCGAAAGTCTCCATGAAAGGCACATTGTTTGAAGCTATAAAGTGAACAAACAGCAAAAGTGAATTATGTGAGAATAAATGTGAATTTTGAGTTGAAGTGGTCCTGTGGTGCTCTGTAAAGAGAGCCACGCACATTCTTTGACATCCAAAAGGGGTCCGAACCCAATTGAGGGAGACCCGAAGTACAATAAGCTCCCAGCAAGTTTGTGTTGAACGTTGACGTGAGAGGTCTGAGTCCGACACAGGGCGACCTACGTGAACTGTGTGCTGTAAGGTCTGAACACGGCAGAGGGGGACCTTTGTGATCTTTACGTTGGAATACAATTGTAAAAGTCAAGAAAGAGACTTTAACGTGGAAGGCCAGACGGGCATCAAATCCACGCTTTGGAACTGCTTAGAGTGTTGGAAACCGAGCCATAGTGTGTCATCCTGCCTACAAGGATAGCCTTACTGCGTGAGATTTAATGTGAGCAGAGCTGGTTCAACTACCGTTACTCTTTTTGAACACTGATTTTTCCTTTGCATACATTTCTCCTTTTTGCACTTTTTGTAAAGATAGGGCAGGCATTCAGTTTTTGTTAGCATATGCCATTTTGATTTCACAGACTCCACTAAGACTGTTTTGTTTATCATTTGGTGGTCAAGACTTCTCCCATCTTAGTTATAGGGCAAAATGGCAGTTTCTACGACCCCAACATTTTCCATAAAGGTTTTACAAATTGTATCTATTGTGTCAGTGTAATACTTGTGATACCTTGCCTTCCCTAAAGTAAGTGGTAAACCTGGTTCTGGCAAAACATTCTTAATTAAAATAATTATCAAATATCTACAAGACTTGACAAACAACCTTTCAGCTGTTGTAACAGCCCCCACAGGTCTAGCTGCCTTTAACATAGGAGGTGTAACTTTACATTGACTACTGCTCCTCCCATTAGAACAGCAAAACAAATTAGATTGCTGCAAATTATAACAGAAGCTGCTACTGAAGTATGCAGAATTCTGAAACAAATGAATGTCCTCCTGATTGATGAAGTAAGCATGGTTTCCAACTTCATGCTTACTTTAATTCATCTTAGAATGCCATAAGTCCCAAAAAGTGACTACGAAGAACTGTTTGGAGGAAAACATGTTATTGTTTTCAGAGACCTCCTACAGTTAACACCAGTAAAATGTCCACCAATTTTCAAACAATTGTGACACAACCAATGTCATAATACACTCAGTAGCATTAGAAATGTAAATCTCTGGCAACATTTTCGCTACAGAGAACTAACTCAAAACACGTGTTAGTCTCCAGATATCACCTATGCTAGCATTAGAACTGGTCTGCATACGAAACATGCTTACTAAACATGCAAAATCCATCTTAAAAAACTTTCTGGACCTTGGAGAAGGGGCCACGCCGGAAAGAGGCCCTGGGCCATGCCCTGGCCCATCCAGCATAGGACAAAACCCTGCTCCTACCTGCCGAGGCTGCAAGCTCTGTACTTGCAATGCCATTAATTTGTCTTCAGTAGTTTCTTTTTTTCTCTTAAACGTCTCATGAAAATGCTATGTTTCCAACAATTCCTTTTCCTTTCCATCCTATCATTACTACTTTAAATCCTTGAAATGCTTTCGGTTGCAACCCCATCAAAAACTGGGGCACAACAGGGCACAACAGCTTGCGGCACTAACTGTGTCTCATGCAAAATCCCCTAAAACTGTTCAAAATGTCTGTTCAGACATTCAAGATAGTTTGCCGGATTTTCTCCCTTCGCTTCTTTGAATACATGCATTCTTGACCAAATGGTCTTTCAAGGACACATTTGAATAATAGTTTTGCATCAATCTGTCAGTGAATGGTTTCAAATTCCTAGCCGAAGCATGATCTTCCGCCTGGCAATTTGCATGCACTTTAAGCAACGTGAATGTATCTGTGGGCGGTGCTGCTCATAACAGCTGATTCAGATAAACACAAGTGCAGTGATAACAGTCAGCAATGACCTGCAATTCATCCTGAAACTTAACAGGATCTTCACGTATCTTTGGAAGTATCTGAACAATGTTAAACAAATCAGTAGTGCTCCATGGGGCATGTACAGTCACTATAGCATCTACCCCTACTGCAAGCTGTCTGAGCAGGAATGTACATGTAAAGGTATTAGGCATTGTCTTTGGAAACCCTTCAAACATGCCTGATGACGGTGAAAACAGGTTAGAGACCTGAGCCTGTAGCTAAGGCGTGAATGGTCCATCCATATGATTTATTAGAGTGGACTGGAGATAGGTTGGTGGTTGATAGGAGTTTGGACTAACCACTCGCCTATTAGGTATTTCCTTAATAGCTGGATTATACATGTTCAAAATATCTTCAGGACTTTCTTTTAATGGGGTTTTCCTTATAGTACAGGATATCATTGTTTGTACCCAGCCTTATGGGTCGGTACCTACAGGTTTAATTGCTCAGTTTTCAAAACGTTTACTTTCTCCTGGAACTTCTCTTAAGTGTCTTTAATGCCTGGATCTTGGACTCAGCCTGCCCCTTTGTGGCTTTGGTGTACCAGTGGAGATAACTGTCCCAAAGACATTGGTATGCACATGCACTTTTCTTTTCTAGTACCATCCGCAAATTTGTTATCCTGTCTCATTCAAATGTGCCTTCCTGTCTAGGTGACTCCGTTTGTGTATATTCGTGCCATTGTTCCAGGCAAGTACCTGCTTTTGGCGAGTAGTGAGTAAATATGAAGTGTGCTGGACTCCCTTTATGAGGAAGCCGCACTTGTCTAGACTCCCCAGAACCCCTTCTCCCGGGGGTAAGAAAGGTATGTCTTATTGTGGATCCTAACTCTGTCTGCATCAGGATGCTAATGAGTCCTATGACTGAAGGCGTGGGTATGACTCATTAGTTTAACCACTCTGCTGCATCTAGTCAGAGGCGCGTGTATCACATCCAGCCTCCGTGCCTCCCCTTGTACAGAAATTTCAGAAACATTCATAAGCGTTGGTCGGATTCATATAACTGCTGGTTCGTAGCTTGTATCCCCTTGCTGCACTACGCACAGTGCAGAGCAGTATTCAGATTTTCAGAGACACAAATGAGGAAGAGTCAAAGACAAGACACATAATCGGTAGAATCACAGCCTATTACAGCTCCCGCACTAGATAGAGAAAAGTGTAAAATCAAAGTTACACATTTAGGGTTTCCAGTGACAAGGCATGAGTTAAGACAAGACAATCATAGGACTCTCATCCATAGTATGTTCTTCACACTCACCCAGAACACATTCACCCTAATCCCTGATTGGTCCTACACTACTCTGACTGACACAGCGGTCTCATGTTCTCTTTTGAGCCAATAGGGAGCATGGATGCGCTGCTTTTAAACAGCTGCGGCCAACCACTTTTATCATTTCCTTATTCAGATAACAAGTCCTATAGGCAGGGCGCTTTCCCTCCTGTATCCTTGGATAACCACACCCATTTTCCATATTATTCAATTTCCTTTTTTTAGATTCCAGCTACAAACACCAACCCCCTGTTTCAGACCCCATCATACAAGACATGACAGTCCATTGACACATTTACTTGTGTTCACCAATCCACTATTCTCTGGTCGTTACTTGCTTCTGAACCTGCTCTGGCTGCCCCCCCGGCCTCTGGACATTCCAGCCAGTTCACTCCTCTGACGAAATGGACTCTCTTGCGCTCATGGGGATCACTGGGAAGCGCACCCGCCTGCCTCCGAACCTGACCGCAGAGGGCCAGGAATACAATGTCTAATGGCACCAATCTTGATGTGGAAAAATGATCACTCATGACTGCAGTGGATTGCTGAACAGGTTTATTAGTAGAAAGCAGTGACAGTACAAACCCAATAGCAGCATGAGACACAAAGTTCTGAGCGCCCATTCCCTCCGAACCTGCCGACCTTAATACCCATAAGGGCTCATACTTTCCAATGTAAAAAGGTTGCTCCTAACAGGTCAAGGTTGCACACTAAGTGCACCCTGCTAGCAAAGAAAAAAGCCTCATTATATCAGCCTTTTGACACCAACTGCACTCTTTCATGTAAGCCAATGTTATCAGGGAGGTCAATGTGTTGTAACTCAGTTAGTCAAGGTGCCCACACTCCATAAAGATTCCTATGTGCTTTACAGGTAAGTAAGAGCATTAGCGCTCCCCTGTGCCACTTTTCTTAAGAAAGCAAGAGCTTAGATACCGCTTGCATATGCCAAAAGGGAAACACATCAGAAGCGAGAGATGAGAAAGCAAACATTCCAACAAGCTAGGCGAGAGGCCTTTATTGCAAAAACATGCGCAGCACGTTCTATAGTGTCCGCCTCGCATTAGCAAGAAATGCTGTTTAAATATGGCAGCTTACAGGGCATAGTCACGATAATACTGCAGTGCCAGGCCTGAGGAGTACATATCCTTTGCATTTCCCAATTTTCCTCCACAAGGTAGTAAAGGGATAGTGTTAATAACATAGCAAGAACAGTAGAGGAAGAACACCAGGGAGTGGGTGAATAGGAGTAGTGGTAGGAGCAGAGAGAGATCATAACAGAAGAATTGCAAGAGGCAAGGATTTCGATTGGGAGGAAGGATAACACCAGATAACAGGAGGTAGCGACAGTAAAATGTGAAGGAGTTGAGAAGTAAGAAGAGAGATAACATGAAAGGGTGGAGGTGGAAAGCTGGATTGAGACCTCAGAGGGACAGTAGTACGATAGAAGGAGAACATCTATTGAGACCAGTGTAGAAAAGGGTCAGGCGAGAACGGGCGTGGAGACAGAAGAGTGACACCAGATGGAAGAAGGCCCCATCCCTAACTCCCTAAGACTACTAAGTGGGATAGGTCAGGGACAGGCTAGAAGACCGAGAGGGAGTTAGGCAGCCAGCGTATTAGGGAAAAACACTATTAGCCCCAGGAAGAAGAACAGGATCACCTGGCGGTAGTACTAACACCCTGTTACAAATGCCTGGGTTATTGAGGAGGGAAAAGCTGGGGTAGACAAACTAGAGAGGGGTGGCCATAAGTCAAAGTTCCCAATAGACCCCAGTAGCCTGAAAGATCACCCATCAGACCCACAGCTAATCTGTCTATATTTCCAAATAAATACCCTTGGACTTGCTAGCAGAGTCCGTGTGGTTATTTGTGGCAGGAAGCCCAGTCACACCTTACACAATCAATAGAAAAGTGTGGCTTTAGACCAGTTTTTTCAGAGGAAGTGTGCTGAAAAATGCACCATTTTAACCCAGTGTTTTAAAAATATTCTGCCAAGGGGAAATCACAGCCTCCTCCCCTGACCACTCCTTGGTGGTGTGATCTCACTGCCTAACCTCAGTCACTCCCATACGTTCAGCCTAAGTGAGAACAAACCCCTTCCCTCTGCAGGCTCCTCTTGGGGTGGGGCCAACTGGATTAGCTTCAGGTACCAATGTGTAAACAAGCCTGGCTAAAATCCTGCCTGCCATTGGAAATTCCAGATCTCATACAGTGCTAATGGCTGATGTCAAATAGAGTTTCTCTAGGCTGTACAGCAGTGGTAGGAGAACACATGTGGAGGACCTCGGCAGAGCAACATGCTATTCAACTAGACATGCCTCTTCTTCAGAGTGCGTAGGACATGTCTTCCTCAGTTATGTGCAGGAGTCAAAACGCATCTTCGGTTCTTTTTCAAACTTTGTGGAACATAGTGGCTGGTGAATTATTTAATTATAGAGGTGTAAATATTTGCCACAAATATGCAAGAGCGACGGAGCGTAGTGAGGGAGCCCGAACCAACCAAGAGGTGATCCCCGGTGCTCTTCGCACTCTGAAACACTTGTGTATGGACGCGATATGAAGTATCATATCATATCAATGGGTTCAAATGGTGTATTTTACAGTACACCTTCTGTGAAAAATTGGGCAAAAGCCAGGCAGTTTGCAATTGGTTTTGTAGGGTAACTCATACAAAATCCCCAAATGCAAGTCACTAATAGTGCACAGGAGCATTTCCTAATGCATTTTTATGATGCCTTTCCCCACAATGTATGCCATTATACAAAACATGTTCATTTAGCTGTGCCCATACATGTCCATGCCTATATATGCCAGTTTTGCCATATAAGAACATACCCATGTTTGCTTCGCCCAATATCCCAGTAATTATACTATGAGAAAATATGTTCATGCTGGCTCTGCAATATATGCCAGTATCCCCACTTAAGAACATACTCCAGTTGTCTTTGCCCTTAATGGTAGTAAAAATGATATGCCACAGTAGTAAACCATATCTTTGCTAGCTGTGCAAATGTACCCTCCACCCCCATATAAGAACACCCAACATGTTGGCTATGCATCTAATGCCAGTAAGAAATTGCCATGCAATAGGTAGAGAAGAATGATTTGCTCACTGCACAGATGCCCCTTACCTATGCAAGAACCTGCATTATGTTGGCTTTGCCCTTAATGCCATTATGAAAATGCCATGCCACAATAAGAACAAATGTCCATGCTGGCTGCACAAATGCTCTTTTGCCCCACACTCCAGTGCCCCCTGACACTCAGTGCCACACGCACACAAACATTCATACCCATTCAACCATCAGTCATACACCCATACAGTCTCAGTCATTCACACACCCACTCATTCACACATGCACCCACACCCTTACGCATCTTTCACAGTGCATTTATATGTGGACCCTTACACAGACACAGCTCACATGCATGTATAAACATACAAAAGTACTTTTTGCCCTTACCCGTTTCTCTCCAGACTTGATGTGACACCACCTCCCCAGCTGCTCTCCAGGCCTCAGGTACCTGCAATACATGCAGACAGGAACCAGGAAGCATGGAGACATCCCCAGTTGCTGACATGAGCTGTGGAGCCGGGTGGGAACATCTCACTGCCACTTCTGCAGCTCGGCTTGTGATTGTGTTTGCCCGCTCAGGCCCTACCCTGTCTGCGCCCCTGCTGACAGAAAAAGGTTTCCAACCCAATAATGGTCCTAAAATTGACCAGCGCCCATCAAATCGCATCATAGTGCACATGTTGTGGCCCCTATATGTGTAAAGCTTGAGAGTCCTGTCGGAAACAGCCAGTAGGTCAGGGTTAATCAAAGGAAACTAAGGCTACGGGTGCATTTAGTTGACGAGATAGTTAAGTGCTTAATCAGACACCTGTCCATACCTGCGGTCATAGGATCGATTTGACAGCTGTGCCTCATCTTTCCGATGTCAATACAAGTTGTACCATTAATGTGGGCAGTTTCTTGTATTTTTATTGATGCTTGACAAACCCTAATCTCCTGCACAGGCAGCTCGCAATCACTTTATTTGAACAACTACCTGTGGGGCTCTGATCCAGGTCATGTTGGAAGTCCAATGTTGGGATTTGTTCATGTTTCTATGGTTTTTCCTTTTCAGGTAGGCTTTCCTGGACTTCCACAGATGCCCATTTGAACTTTTTTTTTTAATTTTTGTTATTTAATTATGGGTTGAAACAAAATCAACATTATATACATCAACATACTTCATTCAAAAAGTTCTAAAAACTTTAAAACAAAAAACGATGAATAATTAGCAACATATTCAAAATAAAGAAAAAGAAAAGGAAAATAAAAATAAATAAAATGAAATGTCAACTGCAAAAAGTATCTAAATCGAATGCTCTGATAAAACCTGTAATAGCAACCATTGATGAGGTAGTACGGCCCGCTAGCAGAAGGGACCATATAAAAAGAATTTCCCTCAGCTGAGTTCATTTCATGGAATTCATAATATTTTCTAAAATATATGACACGTAGATGAGAAAGTTCCCTACCATCAAGGACCAAATGTCGAGTTGTGTCCGTACCATTTGTGCAAAATCTGCAACTAGCTTGATCCTTAGTAATCAGACCAAATATGTTATTTGCATATTTCAAGTAACTTTGGGTCTCACCCTAAGTTACTAGGGGAATCCAGACGTGCACCCCTTGCTCACTATTCTTAGAGAGGCACAGCTACACCCTACTGATGAGGTTCAACCAGACAGAAACACGTGTCGGGGGTTGCTGTTGGTACTCTTGTTCAGAGGAGAATTGCCTAGCATTTCATTGCTGGACTGCCCCAGAACATTCATTGGTAATCCCATCATTAATCAAAACGGCCAAAACGAACTATAGGAAATGGTTGGCACATACAAGCTAGCATGTTGTGCCAAATTGTGGCAACAAATTGCTGGCAAAGCTAGAAATGGCGACACTGCTAGTATATGGCAATTACTCCAACACACACAACCGCGTCCTCTCACCATTAACTGTATAACAGAAGAACAATGGTGTAGCCATATAAGTAGCACCCTGGGTCGCTCTGTCGCCAATACCAACACTCTTAAAATTCCATCTGAGCATTGGGTCTGTCGTGCCTCTATACTAGACATAATAGCAATCATCATGAAGTTAAAAAATTCTAGAGCCTCAGGGCCCGACGGTGTGTGTAATCTATTAATAAAAAGGCAGCCTGAACTCTGGGCAGCTGCTCTACACCTATTGTTTACACAGATAGGTGCCACTGGTTTGATTCCTCACTCTTGGCAATCTAGCCATATACTAACAGTACACAAAAAGGGTGCTTGGGACTCCCCGAATAACTATTGTATGCTGGCTATGCTAGATACATCATCCAAGATTTTCGCTCGAGTCCTTTTGCAAGAACTAAGCGTATGGATTACCGACAAAAAAATATTACCACCCAACCAAATCGTATTCTGAAAGGGTTCGGGGACAATGCACGGCCTGCTACTATTATCCACTGCGGTCGAGCATGCCTGGCTAAAACGCAACTTGGACGTATACTGCGCATATATTGATTTCTCTGCAGCGTTTGACACAGTGCAGAGAAACCGTTTGTGGCAGAAGTTGCATAGCTGGGGAATACCATTGGGTCTACTTCGGATGCTCATGATGCTGCATACCAATACAACAGTGCGGATTCGCCTAAATGCCGAAGGTAAATTATCTGCGACCATGCCAACGACTAGTGGAGTTAAACAGGGGTGCATGGTCGCCGCAGTACTTTTCAACGTATACCTGGCAGATGTGCAATTGGCATTCCCTCTTAGCGCAGCGAACCCTGTGAAGATTTCAGATGTAATTGTTGGCTGGCTAGCATATGCGGATGATCTCATCCTGCTGGATTACACTCCTGCTGGTCTCCAGCATATGCTAGACGCCCTTGGTACATATTGCTTTGATAATGGCCTTCAAATTATTATTGATAAAAGCAAAGTGATGGCATTCACAAAAAAAGAAAACCTAAAAAATATGTGTGGCATTTGAATAGTAAAAGAGTGGGACAAGTAACATCCTATAAATATTTGGGAGTTATTGTGGACAATCGTCTGAAATGGAACGAACATTGGTCATCACTTCAGGCCCGCTGCACTATCAGAACCAATGCCCTGAGCATATTTATTGGCAGAAATTGTGGCTACTCCGTATCTGCAGTACTGTCCATATATATTGCAAAAAATTAGAGCCATATTACTGTATGCAATTACTATTTGGGGCCATAATCACATCAAGGTTTGAGGCTTGTTTACTACGAAAACTGTTACGTTTACCTGCCGATATAAGTGTGGAGTACATCTACCTAGAATTCGATCTGCTAGGGTTGCCATATGTATTCACCAGCCGTTGTGTGTTAAACTATGAGAAGGCAAACCGCCTGAACATGGACACTATAACTGTTCCCTATGTCGCTGCTCTAATGAGACTTGAAGGGATTGCTTCATTTGGTATCATCGGCAAACTAAAAAAGTTACACTCAAAGTGGATCGGTGCACTGTGTACACGAAGAAATCTTAGTATTCTCAGCATTACGTCGACACTGAAAAGAGTAATGAACGAAATATGTTATGAACAACAGTTAATCAACCTTGCCACTAAATCACATAGTGGATTTTACTGTCAAGAACGCATTACTAGAAGCTCCGCACCAGGCTATATTAACGCGTATCCAAGCCCGCAAACTGTCCGGCTATACCTTCTACTTAAATTTAATAGATTGGTGGCGCTTGCAACACAAGGAGCACAATTGGGGTTAGCCCGCACGAAGCGTATGTGTCGCCTGTGCAGAAATGACACAATTGAGACACTGCACCATCTACTGATTATGTGTGAAAGCTTGAACGCTGTGCTCTATAAACACATGAAGTCTTACAACAATCACTTTGACCCTTGTGAAATAGAAACACTGTGGCCCCAATTCTTGCGTGGCGATGACCTAAATTTGATATACTTCATGACTGCTTTTTATACACAGATTGTACCGATTTTACGCTGTATTGATTGATTTTATTTTGTAATGCACTCAATTCTATATATATGAATTATGAGACGTGTTTGATTTTAACTTGGTTTTAATAATGGTGATGAATTGTCAATCGTGGTATAGAAAGCATTTGTTTTGCTATATGTATAAAATAAACTTGTATTTGACAGAGCAGGACAAAGACTGTTATGTTTGGGATATTTCTCCTCTGTGAAAGATAGTGAGCTAAAGACTCTGGGTAAGGCTCTTGCAACCAGGACTCATGTCTGGCAGAGAGTCTCCCAGCCCCCACCCCCCCCCCTTGTTATTTGCAAATTGAACAAGAAGACTCTTAGTTCGAATTATATTCCAACGAAAACGCAGGAAGCTCAACCGAGTTACTCTGTCCGGGTAAATACTAAGAAATTGTGCTAATGTACCCAGATCTTTATGTTGTCCATTTAAGGAAGCATTGATATCTATTTTGAACGCGTTACACTATTGTTTTTCTCACATTCTTATGCTTAAAATGTAATACGTTTTCTTTATTTGTATTGACTGTCTGGACCTTACATTTTTTATTCTTTTAAAAATATTGCTTTTTGTGAGCTCGTTCCAAGCATGTCCCTATATCTCATTCATAATCTGCTTTAGTTTTGGCTTAAATGTTCAGTCAGGAAGTCGAATAAATGATCTTGACTACCACCCATGTCACATTTTGTAGTTGTAGTCAATGCGAGGTGAGACAACTACACCCACTCACCCTAAAGCACGGCAGGAACTTTGAACTTGACTTCAGATGCGGTGCATCCAGGGGTATTTGAGTGGTGGCGGGGGAGCATTAGAGAGCAGAGGGCAGCAGGGTGCAGGACTTTGGGAAAGAGAGTATCTATGTGAGCTGGCCTTGCGCATGCTCAGTCAGCGGGTTAGCCATGACAGGTAGTGGGAAACGTGTGCCGGTAGATGGCAGGCAGGTTGCGGTGCCATTGAGGAAGAAACTTAGATGCGGCGGGCCATCTCCTGAAAAAGGCAAGAGAGAAACATGGGTGAGGAAAAGAGAAACAGCATGGCAGGGCAGGCATCAGCAAAAAGCAAAGAGTGAAAGAGCGACCAAGCGGAGGAAATAGGGAGGGAGGGGGTAAGGCTAGGGATGACCCTCGGGACATGGGTAACGAGGGCTATGAAGTTTGCTAAGGGGGCTCGGGGTGGTAGGAGCATGAACTGTGAGGACCTGAAGTGGCTGTTAACTGCATGGCTGAAAGGTCAAAGGGTCATTGAGGAAATAAATCGCGAGACTGCGGCTGAGTGGTGCTGGCCCATTTCACATTTGGAGTGCCTCAAAAAGGGCAGAGCCATTTGAAAAGGTGAAATAATACTTTGGCCTATGGCACTCCAGAGTAAACTTTTAAGGAGCTCGAGGAATACAACTCTGATATCACCCTGGCCCGATTGTTTTGTTGAGTTTCTCCCCACCATGCATTTTATTATTATTATTATTATTATTATTATTATTATTATTATTATTATTATTATTATTATTAGGGTATTTACTGAGCATAGACCTAGCTTCGGGAAGCAACGCAGCGTGTTAGAATCATAGGGTGAAGAACAAGATTAGGGAGGAGAGAAACAAGGCAGTGGGGATATAACAACAGGGGAGGGAGGGCAATTGTCAGCAATGGGGTCTAGAAATAACCAGGGGAGGAATCAGTGGGGATCAGATCACCCAGTCTCATGTATGGTGGGGAGTGGATTGTGTATGGACCTAGATGTTAGGGAGGAAGAGCATCCAGTCATAACATTGCAGGAAATAAAAAAGAATTAATTTACAAAGATGAACAAATATTGCAAGAAATAATGATAATGATGTGTTATTTATATAGCAGCTTCATCCAAAGCACTTTACAGAGCACATATTTACATACAATATCACCCAACCGAAATTGGTACTCATTTATCGACCTCGGAAGGATGAAAGGCTGAGTTGGCCTTGCCGGAATTCAAACCTGCAACCTGCATATCACACTCAGATCGCAGCAGCGAACACTCAACCCGCTGAGCTATCTTACCGGCTTAAAAGCAGAAAAAATATCAAAATAAAGACAAGAAAATGTAATGATTGGGGTGGGTTTTAAGTGTTAAAAAACAGATTTAGGTTAAAATTGGGATAAAGGGGAGGGTGACAAGGGTATCTTCGGAGTATGATATGATATGGCATTTATAACCCGCATGTACACAAGTGTTTACACAAGTGAGTAGGAGAGGTAAGGGCGGCTTGCGGGTACCCCAGAAAATAGGTACTTTTACAACGTGCACTGTAAAAGGCATTTCAATATTTTTTCATGCAATATTTCTTACACTTTGTAATTTGTACGATACTGTTATTTCCGCAATAAAAACACAGTGAACCAGGAGGAAGCGCATTAGTGCAGGACTCCATCCTTCTCGCAGCGAAACAGGAAATGCAGTCTGTAATCTCTGGTACAGACCTTTCTCAAACATTCTGACTTAAGCAGCAGCCTGACAAGCGACACAGAAACAATGGTCATCCGCTGTGTGAAGGTATAGAGGAGTATGTGCATGTCATTTCTCCAAACTACTAAAGAAGCAATTTAAAAAAAAACAAAACGTGTAAAGTTTATTGTTACAAGTTTTATTTTAAAAAATGTACATTTCCAGATACTTGTGTGTGCTCATTTGTTTAACCACAATACACAATTACAATAAATATGCTTTCCTTTTTAGTAGTGCGACTCATGTGTGATTAGCTTTTAGACCTCGGAAGGGCACATCATCACATGTAGCCAAACCTTGAGGGCAAGTCATTACCCAAACCCAATGACACCTTCCTTGGTCTATAAGGCTTAACTTTGACCACTCTTCCTTCTCTCCTCCCTCAATGTACCAGGTGGAAACCTATCGGTTTGAAAAGGCAAAGTTAATTAGTGAACTTCATGTCTCACCTTATGCTCAAATGTCTGGTGGATCTAGAGGACCTCCTCCTAAAACCTGATCTGTCCGAAAGGAGCGCCTAAGCAGCAGCATGCACCCCCTTCAAAGTGTGCCCTGCCGTCCCTTGCCATTTAGTCAACCGTTCCCCTTGCGCTCATCAGGGACCTAATGATCCTTAAACTGCCATGAGGCCACCAAGGCCAATCTCTTCCTCCATTCTGGGGATGACATGGACATTTGTTCTTCCCTCCAGACCTTCTTCACTGCCACTTTGCAACGAGGAAATGATAATGTGCAGGAGGCAAGTAGTTGAAAGGGGATCTACGTCATTGCTGTGCACCCGGATTTAGCGAATCCGAAAATGTCGAATTCTAAAACAGCGGTGCACAGTAACCACTTTGATCGCACTGTGCTGCTTTCCCATGCCCCCAAACCCCCTCCGTACTAACTTTTGGTTCCCTACACTTACCAGAATTCCTGTCTCTTCTCAGTCCCCTCGCCTGTCCTCTGCGAAGTAAGTCTCCTTTCCCTAATGTGGGTAGAGACTTTTGTCGCAGGGTCCTTTTTTCCACTTTTATTTCCAGCGCTGCACTCCCACACTCCTCGTCCTGGAAGCGGGGGACACCCAAGTCACCCCGATCCCATTATACCGAACACAGGGAACACCCCTGCAACCCGCGTTCGGTATAATGGGATTCGTTATTTTAGTTCATGCCGAATCTGCAGCAACTGCTCATTCGGCATTTTATTTTCGGTATTTTGGGGCAATGCCGTTAAAAGGTACAACTCTGTAAGTCTATTGAGTGGTTGCAGTATGGTGTCCCACAGGCCCTGATGAACTTATGTACTAGCCTGTTGGAAAATCCAGACATGACAGAGAGCGGCAAGTATATATTGAAATTGATTACTCAGTTTCCATTTCTTGCCTTGTTTCTCTTCTTCCATTCAGGCAGCGGAATAGTCTTGGTTATGGTTCTAAGCTGTAAGATCAGTTTTGCTTAGTTTACCACTACAAACATGATTTCCTTTTTTTTTAAATTGAAATACCCTAGTAAACCTGAAGGTCGACCCTATATGTTTTTGATTTTAATGGGGCTTCCCTTGTGTGTCAGGACTCCATCCTCTACTGGCCCCTTTCATTAGCAACTATGCCATGTTGAAACACTTACACAACATGAATCCTAACCACAACCTCTAAAGGCAAACTGTAACCTGACCACATCTTCACATACATACAACAACAACTTCTAACAGCAACCTCGAAACCCATAACCACAACAACTTCTAACAGCAACCTCGAAACCCATAACCACAACCTCCAACTTCAATAACTATCCCGTTTCTAACCCCAACATTTCCCCTATCCACCCAAAACCTCTAACACCTCTAACATCAACCAAAAAGTCCATATGCACAACCTCTAACCTAAATGCCTAACCACTATACCCAACCTCTAGTCCATCCCATAACCACACACCCTAACCTCCAGTCCCACCCTCTTACCCCAACCAGAGTCTAACCAATATTATCATAATGGTTGACTTTTGGCTGGTTTTACTGAGGCAAACTTTAGGATGGTCAAGTTGTAGCAGTATGATATTAAGTAGTATACTTAAGGTCGACACACCACAAAACAGAGGTGAGTTAACCGCTGCCATGCAGCAGATCGAAAGAATCATTTTTGAATTATTACATTTTTTGAAGGGTTCGTCTAGAACATGATAATGTTGAAATTGATTTGAATATTTATAACATATGATGGCATGTTCACTTTCGGTTGTGGGGAATTGTTGAAATAAAGTTTCAATTGGATTGAATATATTGGAATCCCGGAAGTGGACATGGACAAGGTAGAGGTGTAGTCGTGCTGCACGGTCACACGGATCACCCAGCTTTCCCCACGCAGGAAATACAGTGACTGTGCAGACATTTGGCCTATGTAGGACTATAAAGCATGGACCACAAGAAAGTGAGTACCGCCTCCCACACTCAAACAAGGCTGATATTCTGCACACTATATTAAAGGAAAAACATTAGTTGTGGTAAATAAACAACATTACACATTGCACTCGGCTCAGAGTAAATTTATGGAACCAGATACCAACAGAAATGTATCTACATTTGAACGTGGATTAGTTAGTGGTGTGAGAGTATATGATTGGCCAAGGCCAATCCTCTGGCGTTCTTTTAAATGCTTAGGATTGGTTGTCATACATGGTGTACGTCTCCTCCGAGGATGCTATGCTCGCTACTATTATGAAAAAGATCACCCAGACCTATTGGTAGATATTACTTTGGCTATTAATAATTCATGCCAATCAGGACTGGTTCCTATGGAGTTGAAATCTGCAAGGGTTATCCCCCTTCTCAAGAAGCCCTAACTTGACCCCACAGTCCCGACTAATTTTCGCCCTATCTCTCTGCTTCCTTTTCTGTCCAAACATTTGGAATCTCTTATCACTCCCCTTCTATCCTCTTTCCTGGAAACTTCTAAGATCTACGAGCCTGCACAGGCAGGCTTTAGACCAGGGCGAGGTACTGAAAGTGTGCTGGTTTCCGTTAAAGGACATGTCCAGGCTAGTTGACTGGGTTGGGGTTGGTGCTCTGATTCTGCTAGGTCTGTCAGCTGCATTTGACACGGTTGACCTCCCCATCCTGCTGACAAGCCTGGCCCAGATCGGGATATCCGGTCAAGTCCTTGCATGGTTCACTTCTTTTCTCTCAGACCGCACACAAACTCTTGCTATGCCCCCTTTTCTTTCTTCATCCTGCTCTCTCACCTGCGGTGTCCCACAGGGCTCTTCACTCTCCCTGATCCTGTATAACACTGGGCTGCCTCCTCCGTTCCCACGGCCTCAACTGTTATTCTTATGCTGACGACATGCAAATGTTGATCCGGCTATATCAAGATGAAGCCGAAGTGTCGTCATGCCTTCATGACTGTCTGAGGCCCGTTGGTGATTGGATGGATCAGAACTGGCTTAAACTCAACAGTGACAAAACAGAGGTATTGCTGGTGGGTTGTCGCCTGGATCCCTCACTCTTGACTTCTGCTTTTTGGCCCATTTCTCTAGGCGGCCCGGCTAGCCAAAGGCACTCCCTATGGAGCTCATATCTCTCCAGTGCTCTGCCAACTTCACTGGCTCCCGGTGGCCCAGCGTGTCCACTTCAAGTCTCTGTGCATTGTCAACCAGGTTGTTCACGGTCAAGGAGCTGAGTTTCTGCAGACTAAATGCTCCCGCTACCTCCCTGAACGCGATCTACGCTCCTTCACTGCTAATCTTCTTCTTGTTGTTCCAAGATTCAGTCGTGTGAGGGTCAGTGGCAGGGCCTTCGCCATAGCAGCTTCTAAACTTTGGAACAATCTCCCCTCCGTATTAAGGACTGTTCCTAACCACCTTGGTTTTAGAAGAGCACTTAAGACCATTCTGCTTTAGCTCCCCACCTTTTTTTGGCTTCTCCTCCTTTCTGAGCGCTCTCCTCTCCAGCGCCATGATGCACCTGGGCCACCATGCACTCTACAAGTACAGATAACATAACATAACATGCAAACTGAAATGATTATAAAAAGTCCATTTGTGCAAAGGCCAGTGTTCTTTCCAGTATCGGGTGCAACAGGAAGGATTGCAGGAACACTTTCACCTTGGAAACAACTTGAACTCGGACAGATTCTCAACTTTTCTCCATTTTGGGGAATGCATTAAAGAACTCTTAACATTGACTTTATTTTTGGTTACTTGGATACAAGAATCCTTTTACTTTGTTAGAATTATATTTTTTAAGACATTGGGGCTACCTGCAAGATTGGGACATATTTGCATTTTTCATGAATTGCAATTAGATTCTTACAATTAATATAATCTGTAGAGGGGCAGTTTGTTTTCGTCATGATTATGTGTGCTATTTTGTTTCCCTTCTTGTAATTGAAGTTCTTTTAAAAATGTTAATATGCTCACATTGTCATGTCTAAAACTATACATTTCACATACAATCACCCTATTGTTATATAAATGCATTACTTTGCAGTCAGATAATATTGGAACATTGATGTATGTTCAGGGCTCAAGTCGATGGTACACGCGGGTGAACTTTTTTGGACTCTGCCTTCCCCCCCCAGCTAAAATGAGAAACATTGAATGTCCTCTTTGAGATCGAACCATAGTCGTCAGGTTTGCAGGCCAAACACTTCACCACTGCACTATAAAACCTGATGAAAAAAAACAAACCACTAAAGCTGAAATGTCCAATTTCAGTACTGCAAGTTCCAAGGAAAACATTTGTATTGGTTCTTGGATTTTAAAACATGCACACCTTTTAACGTTTTCAAAAACACTATTAGAAGAAAATACCCTCTCTTGGTTTTGTGTGTGTGATGTTTTTATGAAAGGCAAATGTCATTCGTCCTGTGTAATTTGGGTGGTTATGCAAAGCCAATTGAATGAAATGTGCATATTTCACAAAAATATGCTAATTTCTGGCAACGGCACTTCCCATTGCGTTTGTTGAGGAGTCCCCCCACTTTCATTTTTAGGACTTGTCCCCTGTGTGCGTTGCTCTCTTGTGACTGGGGTCGGGGAGTTCTTTGATGTTTCCCCATGCCATCAGTGTCATAATTCCGTCTGCTCCAGATTGTGCCAAGTTCAGTGTGCATTCCTGTATATGGTGTGTATTTTGGGGGTTCAACCCCTATTTTGAAGTGGGTCTCTCATGTTGTGTTACCACCGAATAGCTACACACTGCCAGGCCTAAAAACAAAACTCACAGGCAATGCTTAAGTGAGATCAGGACATCCTAACAACTCCCTATGGGCCTCATTACGAGGTGGGCGCAAAGGGATACCGGACACCGTTAAGGACATCGGTGCCGGTAATCCCTTTGCGCCCTATTCCGAGGTCCCTTAGCGGGTCCCTTCCTTAACGCCTGGTTTTACCAGGCGTTATGGACGGGGCCGTTAAGGGACTTCAGAGCTAATAACGGTACTGCAATTTGCATTACCGTTATTAGTGCCTTCCCCCTTCCCATTGAGCCCTATGGGGGCTGAAATGGGAATGGGGAATGGCTTTTTCAATGGGGACTTACCAGTCCCGCAAAGGTCGGAATAGACTGGTAAGTCCCCATTGAACGAGGGCGGACTCGGTACCAGTATTGGAGGTCGTCATGGCGCCAATAGCTCCATGACTACCTCCAACCTCGGAATGAGGCCCAATATGTATTTAGGAGCATTGCCTGAGAAGTGCTGGGCGTGGCCTAGTGAGTTATGGGCATGCCCTAAACTGTATAGTGTAGTTGTGCTGTTTTGTTTTGTTTTGTTTTCCCTACTCACTCTCCTTGGTGCTTCTCACCATTTAAACCCACCTCTCTCTCTGATCTCTTTTCCCTCTTCCCTCACTACTTGTTCTCCCCTCCCTTCAATTCTTAAACATACTCTCTTTTCATTCCCTCACCCTCTCTGCCTCTCCACTTCGCCACTTGCCTCATTCTCTTTATTTCTCTCTCTCTTTAATGTCCTCCCTTCGTCTGCTCCGTCGGTTCTTAGATGCTCTCACAGTTTTCTCCCCCTCACTGCACCCCTTCTTTTTGGGCACAATTTTGAGTCCCCGGGAACGGGGAAGAAGTTGTTGAGGTATAACCCTTTTCCGAACAGCCTTTTTTCCAGTCAAAGGAATTTTCATTATTTTTGTAGTCCGAGTGGAATGACATGTACGTTACCGCTTTGCATTCCCACTCTGACTGCAATAAAATGTTGTTTAACAACAGCTCGTCATTACCATGCTGTCATTATACCAAAGGATTCCTATGGAATCC